>NC_133618.1:300303146-300903146 GCF_048593235.1 Sminthopsis crassicaudata | reverse complement strand
TACAAAAGCTCACAGGCTTTTCCAACCTCATTTTTCTCCTGTGTACATCAACTTAAGTTGTAAGGATATAATCATAAAAAGCAGAATAATACTTGCCCTAAAAGAAATTGTACTAAGTTGCCATGAGGAGGATGGTGTTAAAATATGTACATAGATGAATAAATACAAGATAATTTTAGTGCATTGAGGGATACTGATCCTTACCAATTTTCAGAATAAGTAAAGATTTTATCCAGGAAGTAGAACTTAATATGAGCCTTTAAGGAAATAAGAATGCTAAATGGCAGTGGTGGTTTAATGATGTGAATATATCTGAAAGAATAAAAAGTGAGATAGAGTGGGTTGGAGAAGGAGGACTTTAATATAATTATCTCTGACCTGGAAAAAAACTGCCTTAAAGAGGGTTCTCTCTATAAGATCTCTCCTATCACTCCAAGATTAAGCTTTTTTATTCTCTCCAGAACATTATGTGGTTGTGAAGTCCTTCTAACTTTTTCTTTATTAATAAGCACTAATGAGGGACACATACTCAGAACATGATATTAGGGACATTGTGGGTGGCAAAAGCAGAATGAAAACACACTCTGTTTTTCAAGAATTTTTTTCTTCTGAAGCTGTGCTCATTGACATATAATACCAATAATTTCTTATATGCATCTGTCTCTTCATTTCACACCTCTTTATCAGAACACAGATGCCAACTTAATCTCTTTATGTTACACATATGGCAAATATTTCAGGTCACACCTGTCAAGATTAGTATGAAAAATCTATTTATGATTATATTTGGTAGATTTGGATTCAAATCATTGTGATTATCTATTGAAGATATAGTGTTATTGAAAACCAGATGCCATAAGAATAGATATATTTAATGGGATATATATATATATAAAGAGGAGAAAAATAAACACTTCATTATCAGAACTGAAGAAGACAAAGATAATTTACTACCATTAAATTCAACATATTAGTCTAATTTCAGCACAGAGTGATAATTCGTTTTCTTTTTAAATGAAAAAGGCTACTTTATTTTTTTTATTTTGTGTCTAGAATTTGTGTCTATTCTTTCTGTGTCTAGAATTTGAGTTTTTCTCAACCCTCAAAATAACTACACACATGAAAGTATTTTTAACATTAAAATTCACAAATCTAAATTCATTTCAATAAAGAAGAGTATTAGTAAGCCTATTTTCCTGAAATCCTTCCAATTATAGCTATGTTCATATTTTGTCAACTTTGTTAATTTGCTAGATATGAGAATCATCAAAGATGATTTAATTTGTATTGCTCTTATTACTGAGTCACATAAATTTTTCATGTAAATGCTAATAATTTTCTATTTTTCATTTGATAACAGTATGTTCACATCATTCTATTACTAATCTGTTAGAGAATTACTTTTTAGTCTTTTATATTTTTTTTGTTAATTCCCCATATGTTTGAGAGATCAAATTCTTATTAGAGATATTTGATCCAAAGATATTTTCCTCCTCTGAAGTATAATTTTTATTATCATTCTAACTGCATTAATTCCTTTCATGCACAAATTTTATAATCTCATAAATTAAATCATCCATTTAGTTTTTTGTGCTCTTTGGTGTCCTAGTTTGGTTAAGAATTCCCTGCATAGTCATGACTTCAATATATTCATTAATTTTCTTCATATAAATAATTTTATCATACATGAGTGTTCTAATTTTTCAAAAACTGTTTTTGCATATATTTAAAATCTTACAAAATAAGATATGATGTCAAATCATCATTGTTACACTGTCAGAAATCTGTCATAGAAAATAATTTATGCTTGTGATATTTTGCTTTAGTCTTTTTGCAAGAATCACATTTTCAAAATTGTGTACACTTATTCATTGGTATATTGGTTGAAACTTAACATTTTCTTCATTATTGTTTGGGGTTTAGGGATTCAGACCTTATTTGGATAAAAAAAGCTTATTAATTAGCTTAGTTTCTCAACAATTAAAATATTATTTGTATTACTGCTCATTAGTTTCAGTAGTATCCTACCCTTTGTGATCCCATTTGGAGTTTTTTTGGTCTTCTACTTCTTCTCTAGAGTATTTTAAAGATGAAGAAGATGAAAAAACTGAGACAAACATGGCTTTAAGTATTATTAAATATTGCTAACTTTTTTTTATTATTTTAATAGTTTTTATTTACCAGATATATACATGGGTAACATTACAACATTGACAATTGCCAAAACTTTTGTTAACGTATTATTTATAGCACTGGTGATAACTGCAATGTAAACATTTGGCCGATCACATCAATAAATACATCTAGAACAATTTTCTTTTATTTTTTGTTGCTGTTGTTTTGAAATGTTCCTGTACCAACTCTATGAATCAGTACATAACCTTCCCCCAACCCTCATGTGCAAATGTTCACACCTACTCAAATATCCCTTTATATTGCTAAAACAGAATCCATGCCATCCTCCTTTTATAGAGAGTTTGTGGGAGAATCAGCTTGAGTCATTATTATGGAAGAACAAAGAAGCCTAGAATTTGAAACACAAGACTGAGCTTCTTTTTGCAATATGTTGCCTCCTTTTCCAGATTTTTTTCACAATATTTTCTCTTATATATTATCATATATATATATATATATATATATATATATTTAGCCAAAATGGATTACATATTCTCCATTTTTTTTTTTTTTTTGGTCATTGTGGCTAATGCCTGCCACACAGCCCTCCAGAGAGTATTCTCAACCACAAACAAACACAAACTGGATTCTAGTCCCAGGATAGATCTAACTCAAAGCTTCACCATCTCTTACTCTTTTCCCAGCTCTGCTGGGAATTCTTGTGTGGGCAGTTTTTTTCACTCTAACAGATTCCTCCACACCTGTGACTCCTTCCTTCAATTAGTGAGTTCCTTCCACCACTTCCATTTTGAGGAACTGTCCAGGCCAGCTTTCTTTCTTTTACTCTTTTCCTATCCTTCATCTTAAGTCTCTGGATTTCTTTCAATGTCCTATTAGCTTTCTTATACTGTAAGATGATTTCATTCCTGCAGCCAGCAGGAATCCTGGAGAATACTTCAACCTCCATAACCCATATGATTGCTAAATTCCTCCTGGGACCTTTCCTTTTAAATGTACCATTTATTCATCCATCATTACTCTTCTGGATTTACTCTTGGATCTCTAGACTTCATCATGGCCCCACAGACTATTTCCTGAAAACCCTTTTGCTCTGCTCTTGTATTTTGTCCTCCCCAGTAAGAAATGGGATGATATGTAATCCCTGGTATGCAGAGAATGAAATTGGTACATTACTTGAACACTGAGGTTCTTGAGTTGTAGTAGGGTAAAGCCAATTGGCTTTCCACAATGTCTGGTATCAATATGCTCAGCCCCAGGGAACAGATAACTGATGAAAATTGTGTCCCCTTTAATCTGTAGGAGGAAGAGTGATTCTTGGGATCTCAAACTGTCCCAGACCTCTAGAAAGGGAACACCCTTCTGTCCATAAGGGCAACACCCAGATAAGTAATCTCATTCAATTGGAGATCTTGGCTTGGAGCATAATCACCACTCTGTTGAAATGGATATTGGTCCCTTGAATTGCTCCCAGCTCAGAGGCCTGGGCAAACCCCTATAGCCTCAAAAGGCTAAAAAAAGGCAACTCCGAACCCTGAATCTTTGTTAAGTCCTAATAGGATTTTGCCCACTTGTGATGATATTTTCTTCTCAGGGTTAACCCACAGTTGTTAATTCCCATACAGGACCCTGCCCACTAAGAAAGCTTTCTTCTTAGTGAAAATAAATCTCCTTTTGCCATACAGACTTTAGGTTTTCGAATTCTTTTGCAAGGAACCTACAACATGGACTAGAGGAGAACTCTTACTCTCAATTCTCACACCTCATTAAAACTATCAGGTTAAGAAATATTACAGATTTGGGTCAGAGTCAAGGTGGCAGAAAAAATGGCAACTACTCACCTGAGCTCTGCCTCAAATCCCTCCAAAAACATTTAAATCATACCATAAACAACTTCTGCAGTAACAGAACCCACAAAAGGGCAGGGTGAAATAATTTTCCACTCAAGGATAACATAGAAGTTCAGCAGGAAAGGTCTCTCACACCTGGAAGAGAATGGAGCACAGTCTATCAAAGGCTGAACCAGCACAGCCCCAGCCCCAGCAAAGCAGGAACATTGGGAACCATTGAATCATCATCATCAGTAGCAGCAGCTGTGTCTGCAATTCTCAGCCCACAAATGGTAAGGTGGTCAAACAACTGGTCAGGAGGAGATTACAGGTGTCTCTTTCCTAGCACTGAGGCAGGACTTTGTTAATTTGCCCATATCTAAATGGAGGTGGCAGTTCTGAGTGGCAGGCCCAAGGTGAGCAGGTCCACTAGCACACCAGAGCTTGTGGCCACAGTGGATCCTCATCACAGTTCTAGGGAAGAAAAGAGTGCTTGTGGTTTCCCACAGAGCAGAAGAATACTGACTGGATTTACCTGTCTTTAAATCATATCACCTAGGAAGAACTTACAAAGTACAGTTCCCTAGAAGTATCTTTGAAAACTGATGCAAAAATCCCTGAAACTTGTAACATTGTGCCTTTCACCCTGGTAACACAAGTCTACTTTAACAAGGAGTGAAAAACAAGAAATAAGATGGGAAAATTGATAAAACAAATACAAATACTCTGATCTTAAATGTTACTGTGGTGACAAGGAAAATCAACATATACATTCAGAAAAAGATAACCAACTCAACACTCCAACAGCCAGAGTCCCCAAGAAAAATATGAATTGGTCTCAGGTCGGGGAAGAGCTCACAAAGGATTTTGAATACAAGTAAGGAGAGATAGAGGTAAAAATGGAAAGAAAAATAGAATAGTGCAAGAAAATCATGAAAAAAGTGCACAGCTTGGTTAATGAGATATGAAAACAAAATACTGAAGAAAATAATAACTTAAAAAACTAGGCCAACTGTTAAAAGAAGTACAAAAAGACAGTAAGGAGAAGATCTTAAAATAATTGTATAACTGGAAAAAGGCACAAAATTTCATTAAGAAAATAACTATCTAAAAAAGAGAATTGGTCAAATGGAAAATGAGGTACAAAAGCTCATGAAAAAATGGCTTAAAAATTAGAATTGAGAAAATGAAACCCAGTGACTTTATAAGAAATCAAAAAACAACAAAACAAAACCAAAAGATTTTTAAAAAAGAAAATAATGTGATTATCTCTTTGAAAACATAACTAAATTGGAACACAAATCCAAGAGAAATAATTTAAATATTATGGCACTACCAGAAAGTGATGTTCAGAAAAAAAAGAAAGAAAGAAAGAAAGAAAAGCTTGGATACCATATTTCAAAAAAGGAATAAGCTGGAGAATGAGTTAGAATACCATTCTATTATCTTTGCCAAGAAATCCCCAAATGGGATCATTAAGAGTTGGACACAACTGAAACAAATGAACAACAAAAGACAAATAAATGAAATTAGATAAATTAATTCAGAGCAGAAATTATTTCTGGTTTGCTTGTAATTAAATTGATCATATTTAGCAAGGTGCCTTGCAAATACTAAATGCTTAATAGATACTAATATTTCAATTTATTGCCTCAAGTCTGGTAATATGAATCAGCATATAGAAATATCAAATGCACAACTCACAACACTCCCTAGAGTGAGTAGAATTATATTAAAATTTAATTGGGAAATATTTAAGAAAATCAATAAAAAATGCAATAGAGCATAGACAATTATAGTGTGTTTTGTTTTGTTTTGTTTTTCTATATATATGCTTATATAAAATGTTTATAATAATTTGTCATATTTCTATATGTGTTTGACACCAGTGACATTATGAACATAATATTCATTCAATTCCTTGAACTGTGAAGATTGGATTACAATCAATCTTCAGGTACTTTTTGCCTGTGTAGTCCTAAAAAAAATCACTTACCCTTTCAGAGCATCAGTTTCCTTGCTTATAAATTTATAATAATAATAGTATCTGCCTTATTGAGTTGTAGAGTTGAAGGAGATAATATATAAAAACAGTTCAGAAAATGTTATATTCAATATCACATATGTTTCTATGATTATAAGTTGCAGAAAAAAAATGTCAGTTTGCCTTAATGTGGGAAGTTCCTTCATTTAGGAGTTCTCTATAGCAATTAAAACAAAGGTCCAATTCTCAACTGTACTATCTCTACTTACTCCTACTTTTACTCCTACTAGTACTGCCACCATCTGTGTCTGCTATCTATAATGGCAGGAGTAAAACTATTCCACAACTACAACTACCGATATCAGTGAATACCTCTTATTCCCACTCTGATGATGAAATTAGAGAAAGATTCAGACTTCTCTACTCTGAGAATTGCAGTTGCTCTGTTCCTCTCAACTTTAATGGCTCAATATATTAACACTTCTATAATTAACACTTTAGGCATTCTTCTTAAAGCATCCCATTCTAATACATAGTAAGTCCCTTTCTACTATATGGCTCCTTTAAATACTTTTTTTTTTTAATTTCCAGTTTTAATTTAGCTGCTCACCATAGCACAAAAAACCTCTCACATGGGAAAACCTCATATATATATTTTGAAGATTGTGACCTACAACTCCTTGTATACAATTGTTACACTTTCTAAACTTGAAATACCTTTATCCCTCAACTTCGTATACCAGATTTCAAGAGCCAACTCAAATGTCCACCATGATTTTTTTTTTTCATTCTCCCAGGTATAAACATTTTGTCTTTCCTTTTCTTAATATTTAATGAATATACCTCATTATTTACTTTTATTTTGTGTTTGTTTTTGTATTCATTATTCAAGTTTTAATCAATCAATATTAAGGGCCTACTATCTGCCAGGCATTTTGCTAAGTGTCTGGGACACAAAAACAGGAAAAAAGATAGCCTCTGCTTTCTAGTGTCTTGCAATCTAGTGGAGGAGATGTCATGTAAACAAATATAGACAAAACAAACTATTTGTGGGATAAATAGGAAATAATTAATAGAAGTACTAGAATTAAGAGGGGTTCAGAAAGACTTACTGTGAAAGATGCAATTTTATTTGAAATTTTAAAATAAGACAGAGAAGTCAGTAGGCAGAGTGAGGAGAGAAAGAATTTTAATTATGGGAGACAGCTACTGAAAATGCCCAGAGTCAAAAGATGGAACATCCTATTTATGGAACAGTTAGCAGACTAATGTTATTAGACTGAAGAATATGTGGCAGGGAATAAGATGTAAGAAGACCAGAAAGATAACAGGGGGACATGTTAGGAAGATGTTTGAATTCCAAGCAGAAAATGTTATATTTTAAGCTGGAGGAAATAGGGAACCACTGGAATTTACTGAAAAGAAAAGTTATATAGTTAGACCTGTGCTTCAGGAAAATCACATTGGTGGCTGAATAGATGATTGATTAGAGTGAAGTGATTTTAAGTCAGGCATATACACCAGCAAAATATTACAATAACGCAGGAATGAGGTGACATTGTATATTATTACTAGTTGAAAATATTAAAAAGACCAGTTACAAAAAATTGGAAGGTAGGGGTTAGCAAATTTTTTTCTGAAAACTACTCTTAGTGCCATATATTAAGCTTATTATTATCTTCATTTTCTTGATAAGGAAGCAAAGCCTCACAGATGTAAAGGAACTTATGGTCACTTAAGCTACTAAGTATTCAAGGAAGAATTTAAATTCAGGGCTTTTGATTCTGAGTAGATGGATCTTTCCAATAAGTTCAAGCTGCCAAGCTTGCAAGCTTTAAGTAGTACTCATATGGGGATGTGTAATCATAAAGATTTTATCTTCTCATTCACTCCAGAGAAGGCAAAGGTAGCGTTGGACTAATTGTAGGTGGTTATAATAACTCTTTCAATTGATTTCTAAGCCAGAAATCTGCAAGGAATATTTTTTGTCTCTTAGCCTTGTTCCTCCTGCTGAATTTGAGGTGTAAGATGAACTTTTTGAACTCTGGGAGATAGATAGAGAGATGCTCTTTTTCCTACTGGATCACAAGAAATGATGTCATGACCTCCTAGGAAAGGTTGTGTCTGAGCTGGAGTATTTTCTAATATATATTTTCTTCATTTTTGGTACAAAGATTTATGAGATCTTCAGAGGCAGCTGGCTTATTCATGGGTACTTGAATGGTAGGCATTCTGCTACTGGAAATTTGAAGTGGTGGTCAAATTAATGTACTCAGAATCCACTTCCAAAATTGAAGAGACATGGAAAAATGAAACCAAATAAACCCTAATGGTCATTTAAAGGATAGATATTGATGAAGACCCCCAGACCTTTGGCCTCAGTGATAACTTTATTTTAATTTTTTAATCTCTCCCTGGGAACTAGCATAATAATTTGTACATGGTAGGAATTCAGATTTTTAATCATTCGAGTGTATATAAGATCACAGAAAGAGAGTCAGAGTAGAGACTAACAGGCTTTGTAATTACTATCCAGATATTCTTTCTACTATAGCATATGAATGCAACTATATATCAAACATATGATTTCTTCAGTGTGGGAATTCTTGTTCTAAGAATTCCTACCTTCAGCAGAGAACACAACTTTTCTATAATTCAGGTTTTAGAGAGTTGCCTGAGGGTTAGGGTTATTAAATGACTTTGTTGTTGTTCAGTTATTCAGTCCTTTCTGTATTTTCATGACTTCGTGAACAATATGCCAGGTCTTCCTATCCTCCACTATCTTATGAAGTCTGTCCAAGCTCATGTTCATCATTTCTATTGCACTATTTATCTACCTCATCCCCTGCTGTTCCCTTCTCCTTTTTCCTCCAACCTTTCCCAACATCAGGGTCTTTTGCAATTGATTCCTGTCATCTCATCATGTGGCCAAAAATAAATTACACTAGGTGTTGACTGATTTGATGTCTTTGCTGTCCAGGAGACTTTCAAAAGTCTTTTCCAGAATCATAGTTTGACATCCCAGTAGTCATTCAACAATATGTGTCTAGATGTGATCTGAATGTAAGCCTTTTTAGTTCTGAGTTCACTAGTCTATACATTATGCCATGATGTCTAAAACTCAAAATAAAATACCAATGAAAACATTTTAAAATGAACAGTAATTAAGAAGTATAAATACATCTTATATAAACATTAATAGTCATTAATTAACCCAGCCTTGAAAAAAAAGGAAGTTTGGATTTTTTGCTAAGTACAAATAAAAACCTGTCAAGGAAAAAACAGGGAAAACAATATCATTTCCCACCTGATAAGTAGAGATCACTAGAAGAAAAATTAGATAAAATCTTCTTTTCATTTATGTGGGCTACTATATGTCCAAATGAGTGCATGAGCCTACAGTTGTGTTCTGGAGTCATTTCACAGTTCAATAGAACTAATTATCAGATACAGACCAAGGGAATACCTGAGCAGTTCTTTCCCCCATGCTTCTTAAAAGATTTGGAAGGACCAGAATACTCCAAGTTAGAGAGACAAGAATTTCTTCACCATCTTTCTCCTTGATATGGAGCTCAGTGTGTATCACTACTACTGATTCTCTGCTAAGCTGGTTTAAGGATCTGTCATCCATAAAGCTAGAACTACTGCAATCAGATAGCACCTGACCTATTTATGTACTGGCAGATGTACCTGTTTGCCAAAGAAAGTGAACAGTTCCTGAATTAATTCTACATCCCCTATCTCCAGATACTCTATCTCTAGCTACTAAATTGCTTGTGGTTACAACTCCATATTTGCAGGTTTCTCATAAATCATCTCTGTGCATATCAGAACATTACAACCAAGAAAATGTTTAACAACTACTGAAGCGCTCCTGGGTGTTAGGTGAGTCAGATCGATTTCCTGCCTTTCCTTACATACTAATTTTGGTTTGTATCTCTTGGAACAGGTCCCCAAATACACAGTTTCTCTCTTCTGTGAAGCTATCTATGTGAGCTTTACCCAACTTATAAAGCACTTTTCAAGAGTTTGTCTCCATTCTTCCATATTTTAAAAAGGAAATTTATCTTATATTTAAATCAGTTAAAGCCACTGTTTACAGGGTTATTATCAAGTCATAAACTTGAAAATTATCTAGGAAAGCTAATATGGGACAAGTATTTCCTCTTTCTCCACAAAGGGAATTAGTTTTCCTTTAAAAGAAACATAGATGTCCCTGAGACTTGACTGCAATCTACCTTCCTTGACACAGCTTCCTGTCTCCCTAAGGGCATAAAAAGTCCTACCTATATGAGTATAATACTCCTTCAACTTGGTAGCTGTCTAGAAACAATGCATTGCAACACACAGTGCCCTGATAATTATATGCACTTTTACCTGCGGACAAGAGGGCCAAATTAAAAAAGCTTAAATGTCATTATATACTTCTATGTCCTTGCTCTGTTAGTGTTAAATAAATCTCTTTTTTTAACTCTTCATTTTGTCATAACATCAAATCTGAAATAATAGATCCAATCCTAAGAGATGCCATTGAACCCAATCTCTCCTTTTATAAATGAAAACAGAATTAAAAATACTAACTTGTTTTCACATATATAGTAAGCACCAGAGGAAGGTCTTGATTTCAGGTCCTCTGACTTCAGTGTCTGTGCTCTTAATGTTGTAGCACACTGTCTGTCCTAAATGCAAAAATTTCCATAAAAGATTATAATAGGACACTATTTAGCAAGAAGCACTTATGCAAAGCTCTCTAATCTAGTCTTTATATTTTTGCCCTGAAAATTCCTTTATTCAGTAAAATTTTTCTATATCACTTACTGATTAACAGAATCAAAGATTCCTGTCAAAGAAAAAAAAAAAAACTTCAAAATCATGTACTCATTTCTTTCTTGCCAAATTACAGATAGATAAATTAAGGTTAAAAAAAGTAATGTATCCCATTCAAAATTTTAGCACTGGTTAGTAGTAAAATCAAGACTGGAACTCAGGCGTGTAAATATCCAGTTCTTTTCTTCTTTTAATTATTATATATTTATTTATCTTATACATTATTTGTATAATAATAAATATTTTGTAAATAATAATAAAAACTAAGATGTATGGTGCCTACTAATGTGTCAGGCATTATGTTAAGAACTCTACAAATATTGTCTATTTTGATCCTTACAACAACCGTGGGAGAAAGGAGATATTATCTTCTCCAATTTGCAGATCAGGAAACTGAGGCACACAGAGGTTAAAAGACTTGCACTAGATCCCACACCTAGTAAATATGAGGATAGAAGTGAACTCTTCCTCACTCCATGCCCAATGTTCTATCTACTGCACAACCTCACCATCTATATGTATGCTTGTTGTCTCATTAGATTTTAACTCTTTGAATGTAGGGACTCTTTTTTGTCCCTTTATGTATCCCTGTCATTTAGCATGGTGCCTGATACCCCATAAATACTTGTTCTTTTTGTTCAGTCATTTCAAGTGGGTTTGACTCTTCATGATACCATTTAGGATTTTCTTTGCAAACATATTGGAGTAGTTTGCCATTTATCATATAATCATAATCTATGATTCCCATTCTGTTGCTGTGTTGATTGTCCTTCCTTCTTGATTTCATTTAGCATGTCATCTCCATCTCCTTCCTAATTGATTATATTGACTCTGCCTTTTTGTCACCTCTCTTAGATGCACTTGATATTAAGTTGGAGTATTCCTTTCTAGATGAAGCTAAACATTTTAAATGCTGAAGATTTTCTCTTACCTACATAGATTGATTATTTAATTTTTAAATGTCTACTCCTTTGAGTTATTAGAGATTTTGCCCAAGATCAGTTGAAGTCTCACCTCTGATACATGCTGGCTGCGTAATCATGAAAAAATTTTCTTACTGTCTTAACCATTCCACATAACTATGAGTACTTCCTTATTGTCAGTTTCCATTGCCAATGAAATCATGAATTTTGCCTCCCAAATAGTAACTGTATTATCATTAATGCTTCACTGAAAAGTTTAATGTTTTGTATTTTTTTACATTTTCCCATTACATATAAGTAACTAACTGATGGTCTATTTATAAATTTTTCATTAAAACTTTTTTCATCATTTATGATCTGTTTATTAGAGAAAAGTAGAATCCATCGGTTATTTTTCTTTATTCTACCTTTGAAAGGTAAATAAAAATTCAATTTAACCTAAATTCCTTAAATACTGTAATCAATTGGACCCTATTAGTATATTGAAATTTTATGTATTCTCTAAAATATATTGTATAATTAGTTAATTTTCTTGATGTTTGATTTGATACCTAACCAAACAGTGAATCTATCTCTACGTTGAATGGACAAAAAATGTGAATAAATATTAAAAAGCACTAAATAATTCACTAAAGAAAATAAAACAGTTACAGTAATTTCACAATAATATAATATTTAACTATAAATAAATTATTTGGAACCCCCGATTAAATCAGATTTAAAAAATAATTTTGTACTCTATTTTTAGGACATGGAAGCAAATGTCAACAAGTATGGCACCTATAATGGATATAGCTGTAGGATTACGTGTGTATGTGTGTGTGTGTGTGTATGTGAGTGCATGTGTATATGTGAAAGAGTTATTACACACGCCTTATTTCAATATTTATATACATATCAATCTAAATTTCTATATGTGCATACATACACTTTCACATATGTACAATGAAATATGACATCTGTTTCATATGCATGTATTGTGGATGCATAGATACATGAATTCATAGTACATACATATACACACATGAATAAACAAACACTACACACAAAAACAGACACACACAAATATATAGATCCTTTGGTATAGGACATTTCCTGGTATAGAAATTTTTTTCTAATAAAAAGATGAGCATCTTCTCTGAGACTTGGAAGATACTTTTAGAGAATAACACTAAGCACTAAGAGGTAAAATGTCTATAAAAAATCACATAGCTTAGACATGTCAGAGATGAGACAATTGAGGACTTTATGTCTTCAAGGATAATTTTCCTTCCCACTGGCTCTATATAGCTCTGATAAAGCAAGTTTTCTTAAACCTTTGTCCACTCTTGACTCCTTTTTGTCTGAGAAATTTTTATCTGACATGGGACATATAAGTGTATACAAATCAAACATTTCCTGATAACAAATCATAATTTCACCATCTTCACCTTCAGTTATGAGACTCCATAAAGGATTAAAAACCACAGTTTGAGGTGCTAAGATATAGACTGAATAATTTCAGTGTAGAGTAAGAATACAGATGCTTAAGTTGATAGTGAAAGGCCTCATTTAGTTTGAAGGAAGCTACTGATAATATGGAAGAGAAGGAAGGAAGGAATGTATTCCATGCATGGCAGAGGAGCAATCATCACAAAGTCATTTGGGTGAGAGACAATATAATATGTGAGAAACAGTAAATAAACCAGTTAAACTAGAACATCCTAGTACACAAGTGGAAATAATGTAATAATCTCTAAATAAACTTGTAATTCTAAATCTGTGATATTGAAGTTTCTTTACCTGTTAATGAAACCAAATTATTTTTAGTTACTGTCCTGTAAGCAAAGAATTCTAAGGAATAGTAATTTAGTTAAAAAAACGTATTAAAAATGGAGATTGAGGTTTTTAAATGCCATTTTCTTTTATTACAAGTGTATTTACTTAAGAGTTTGATTTGGCATCACTATTGATCAGAGAAATGCAAATTAAGACAACTCTGAGATACCACTACACACCTGTCAGATTGGCTAAGATGACAGGAACAAATAATGATGAATGTTGGAGGGGATGTGGGAAAACTGGGACACTGATGCATTGCTGGTGGAGTTGTGAAAGAATCCTGCCATTCTGGAGAGCAATCTGAAATTATGCCCAAAAAGTTATCAAAATGTGCATACCCTTTGATCCAGCAGTGTTACTGCTGGGCTTATATCCCAAGGAAATACTAAAGAAGGGAAAGCGACCTGTATGTGCCAAAATGTTTGAGGCAGCCCTTTTTGTAGTGTCTAGAAACTAGAAAATGAACGGATTCCTATCAATTGGAGAATGGTTGGGTAAATTATGGCATATGAATGCTATGGAATATTATTGTTCTATAAGAAATGACCAACAAAATGAATACAGAGAGGCTTGGAGAGACTTACATCAACTGATGCTGAGTGAAATGAGCAGAACTAGGAGATCACTATACACTTCAACAACAATACTATATGAGGATGTATTCTGATGGAAGTGGATATCTTCAACATAGAGAAGAACTAATCCAATTCCAATTGATCAATGATGGACAGAATATTCTTCATGTGGGTTTTTTCCTCTTAAAGTGATAGCCAATAAATGTATATTTGAATAAAAAGAAAGAGAAGTTATAAAATCATTTTTTCATTTCTTGTATTAATGATGCATAATGGTTACTATTAAAACATCCTGGATTTCCAAAACATACTTGCTAGTCTATATTCCTCTGCAAATCTAATAAATGTCAGCATGTGTTTGGTGATTTAAATCATGATGAGTTGAGATTTCCTGGGACCATATTCATTTCTAGATATGTATGCATATTTATGTATGTGTATATGTGTATGTATGTCTATACATTTATATATATACATATATATATATATATATATATATTATATTTATGTAAATATCTACAATAGATTTTATATATAAATTATACATGCACATATAGTTACAAAAAACAAAACAAAACTAATTCAAATATGTTTAGACCCTACCTTTTATTTTCTTCTTCCTTGGAAAATATGTTCATATCTGTCACTGAGTAATGAACAAATGAAGTGTTTTCTCCCTAGGCCTAGAAAACTCTAAGGTTAAGCTCAAATATATTTTATTTATTCATTTATTTGTTTATTATAACTTTTTATATACAAAGCATATGCATAGGTAATTTTTCAACATTGACCCTTGCAAAAGTTTCTGTTCCAAATTTTCCCCTCTTTCCTCCCACCTCCTCCCCTAAATAGCAGGCAGTCTCATACCTGTTAAACATGTTAAAGTATATTTTAAATACAATATACGTATACATACTTATACAGTTATCTTGTTGCACAAGATAAATTGGATTTAGAAAGAAGGTAAAAATAACCTGGAGAAAAAAAAATGCAAGCAAACAATAACAGAAAGAATGCAAATACTATTTTGTGGTCCACACTCTATATGAGGATTAATTCTGATGGATTTGCCTCTCTTCAACAATGAAAGGATCCAAATCAGTTCTAATTCTTTCTGTTATTGTTTGCTTGCATTTTTCTTCAATATTCATTATTATTTGTTCCTTTTATCTTAGCCAATCTGACAGGTGTGTAGTGGTATCTCAGAGTTGTCTTAATTTTCATTTCTCTGATCATTAATGACTTGGAGCACGTTTTCATATGAATAGAAATAGTTTCAATTTCATTTTCTGAAAATTGTCTATTCATATCCTTTGACCATTTACCAACTAGAGAATGGCTTGATTTCTTATATATTAGAATCAGTTCTCTATATATTTTGGAAATGAAACCTTTATCATATCTTTTAACTGTAAAAATGCAAAATATAATTTATTATTGTCTTTAAAAATAAACTTATGAGATGCACAGTGAACTAGATATCCAATTGTTGTAAAACATGGACAGCAAAAGAAATAACAAGGAGCATAACGTTAAAAGAAATAGTATTCATAAAAAAGTGTTAGATAACTCATTCAAAATCACTTAGTACATTTAAACCTAATTATCTTGATCTTGGGGTGTACTTTGCTTTATTTTCTCCATTTGCACTTTGGAAACTTCACAGCTCTTGAGTAGATTATGTCATTTCCATTTAGTTATTTCCTTTGAAGTACATGTTCTCAAAGCTTGTCATGAGGCCAATTGCAACTGAAAACCTTTAATTTCTTAAACTATTCTTTAGCATTAGTTGTCAAGAAACCCTATGTTCAGTTTCCACTTATGCTATATACTAGTGGTGTGATTCTGGATAAGTCTCTTAACCTCTTAATGCCTTAGCAAACTCTCTAAGACCAAGGGAGTTTACTCAGCAGGTAATTCCCTATAGCAATGAAATCACACACCTAGACTTTATCTATTTTTTAAATGCCCTTTCTTAGACATAGCATATTTTGGTGGTCATAATCATAATAAAGTCCTTATCATACATTACCTCCTTGGAGTTCAAAATTAAAGTAAAACCAAAGGAAAATATCAGACATATGATGAATTTCGCTTTCCCCACTCTGAAAAACCTACAGCCATTCATTCCTCTCATAATCCAAAACTTCTCACTTCTAATAACTTAAAACAATTCCTCTTCCTTTCCTCTCCAATTAATGAATACCTACATTTTCTCATTCTAATCTATATGCAACCTATATTTTTTTTTCCTTTTGCCATTTTCTTAAATTTCCTAAAGCTGAGGAATCTATTTTATTTTTTTAAGATTGTATATACAATAGAAGATGAAAAAAATAAACATTAATATGGTTTTCTTACACTGTATTTTAAATATTCCTTTATGGTTTTTCACTGTGCTATGATTAACTTATTTTGATTTCAGTATTTGTTAGTGTCAGTATGTTACTCTAGGTAGACTGAAATAAAAGTTTTTGTTTGTTTGTTTGTTTGTTTTTTTTTAATTTCCCATGGACCAGAAAATTTAAATTTAATAGGTAAATAGGCAGGATGAGTTCCCAAAAGATATTTTTGAGTCTCTTACAATGAGCCCCCATAATATTTACAATTATGCTCACTATTTTGTTCCCACAACTAATTGGAGATACAAAACTTACACCCACAGATAACCACAGTGACCACAAAATAAGAGGAAAGTGGTTTATGGTAGGCAGGATGATTCATTGTGCCTGCAATTTTTGCAATTAAACTTAATGGAGGGGAAATAGGCCACTCTTTAAAGTGGTTGCTTCATTTTTCCCATTTATTCAACCACATTATATCAAACACAAAAGGATATATTTTTCTTAGAATTCATATATTAATTTAATATCATCCTTTTATTTTTAATTAATTATTATTATTCTTACAACTACTACTATTATTATGCCTTAGGAATGTGTTCCTTCATGTTTTAAGAATCACAAAGAGGGAACTTTAAATTTGTTTTATATGAAAAATGCCATGAGGAAGTTCAGTTAGAGTAGGATTCATCACAAGAATGGTCCTGAATCTTGCATGACTACTCTCCTAGGAGACAGCAATTTGGATCTAGGGTCAAATGATGTACAGAATATCATGGAGGTCATCAACAGCAGGAAAAACTGGTTTCATAAAGTAGTGGAAGCAAAAATGGGCACTCTACACTGTAGAAAAGGAGAGCGATGTCTATATTTTAAACACAGAGGCTAAGGAGAGTTGGAGCCGAGGTTCTGTTAGCATATCCCAGTGATTTAGTCATCAACAAAGAAGCAAGAAGATCCAAGGGTTGAAAAAGAAGTCACATTTCTTGGTAAAATAGGTATCATAAAACCAGAACCTCAACAGGGGAAGGGCAAAGGCAAAGACTTACTCTAATCTACATACATATAGATTTTTAAGTATCTTCACCTTCTCTACAATAGCAGAGATATCTATTTTAAAGGAGCAGAGCAAAATTAAAATAATTCTGTGAAATAGTACAAATAGGTGGAGATGTAATTGTCATGTGAAGGAAATGGCATCAGCTTGATGACATAAAATATGTGTTGGATCATAGTTCTATTGTGTGTCAGTTAAGTGATTTAGGGCAAATCACATAATCTCTTGGACAATTTTTTCACTTGTGAGATGGAGGTTATAATAGATATTGGTTGAAGGAAGTGATAATGTCTAATGCTATTTTGTGGGGAAAATATTGAAAGATGTAATTTAGATGGTGATAATACATTTAGGTAGATTCACAACAAGGAATGCTTTCCAAAATGTTTTAAGGACTTCCGGCCAAGATGGTGGCACAGAGGCAGACAGCTGGTTGAGCTCCGTGTTTTCTCTCAGGACTTACTTCATGACAAGCCTCAGAATTAATGCTTAACTGGAAAAGAAACCCACAAATAATCAACACCAGAAACCATCCTTGAAATTCTCCAGAGAAGATCTGTGTTTGCTCTGGGGATGGGACGAACAAACTGGGATCAGACTGAAGGCAGGCAGCAAGAGCAAGACAGGCAGCTCACACAGATCAGACCAGAGGGGGGAGGGCTACGATCTCTTCCATTTCTGCTAAAAGACTTTTGCCCCAGTGTGGATGTTCCCTCTTGGCAGCAAGCTAGGAGCAGCAGAGAGGGTGTAAACACTGGAGGTGAAGAATAAAACCCCAAAAAGCCAGCATCTCTCAGACCGGCCACCTCCAACCCACACCAGGAGTGACTCAGCCCATTCTCAGAGCCTCAGAGCACAGATGCAGCACAGCCATCGCTGTCTGGTTAGTGCCTCCCTGCTCTCTCCTACAGTTTGTAGAGTAAGGGTAACACCATCCAGCCCCATCCCCCCCAGAAACAGACCAATTGTTTCTCTTGTCAATTTGTTTTCTTTGATTCCCGCTCTGACAAAAAGAACAAAAAATTTAAAAGGGCTCTAACCATTGACAGCTTCTGTGTGGAGAGAGAGCCGAATTCAAACCCTGAGGAGACTAAAAGCAGATTGTCTCCAGAGGAATCCCCTAAGGAGGATATAATGTGCTCCTCAATACAAAAGACTCTCATAGAGAGTCATAGAGGAAATCAAAAAGGCTCTCACAAGAGAGCTAGAAGAGAAATGGGAAAAGGAAAGGGAAGCTTGGCAATGCAGTCTGAAGAAGTCATTCCACACATTTAAAGACAGAGCGGATAAATAAATCAAATCATTGAGAAACAAAATTAGTGAATTGGAAAAGGTAAACAACTCCAAGGAAAACAGGATTAGTGAGCTGGAAAAAGAAAACAGCTCTCTAAAAAATAAAAAGGATGAAATGGAAAAAAAAAATTCTATACAGGAAAAAAAACTCACTTAAAAACTCAATTGGACAATTACAAAAAGATATAAAAAAATGAGTGAAGAAAATACATCAATGAAAATTAGACTTGAGGGCGGAGCTAAGATGGAGGAGAAGATACATGCCATTCTGTAAGCTCCTTTCTTCCCTCAATACCAATTAGATAATTTCAGCCTCAAAAATAGTGCTGGACTGATAGAAACCACAAGGACTGGAAGCACGACTTACCAGCTGAAGAGAATCTGGAGTTTCACAAGGAAAGGTCAATTCCCAGGGGAGGAAGAAGAGAGGCCAGCACAGATGGTTGGGTGCTGGCACACTGTGCCGATTGTGCTGGGGAGGGCTTTGGGATCAGAGAAGCCACTGAGATAGAGGAATCTGGCACAGGCTGTTAGCTCTTCTCTGCTTATAAAACAGCAGTTCAGAAGAGAAATCAAGCCACTTTAAAAATTTAAAGCCAGAGACTGGACCTTCCTGGACCCTGGGGGTGACTCAGCAGATCTCAGCACTGTGGGTGTGGCTGACTTAGGCTGTCTGGGCTTTCACCTGGGAGTAGTTAAGAGATTGAAAAGCAAGCAGACACATCCTGAGGTAACTCATAGTGCCTTGTTTGGCTGGAGGCTGTGGAACTCAGCCTGGGGAAGTCCCGGAGAAAAGAAACAGAAAAAGGTACACAGAACCCTTGAGAACTATATCTCTGTTGTGGGTATATAGAAAGTACTCATGGATAATTTGATTTTACTGATATAAAAGAAAAAAAAGGTGGGGTGTAGTAAAGGGAAGGGGGTAGTATCAGAAAAAGGTGAAGGAGTGATAAAAAGAGGGAAACAATATCCCAGGAAGAGGCATAGAAAATACACCATATCTGAGGGAATTTAGAGAGGGGGAAAAACATTGTGTAAACCTTACTCTCATCAGAAGAGGCTCAAAGAGTAAATAATTGACATATTTGTTTTTCAGAGAATTCTCTATCACCTCATTAAAAGGGGGAAGAGGAAAAGGGAAAAGGAAAAGGAGAATAAGGGAAGGGACATGGAGGGAGGGGGGAGGGATACTAAAAAAAGGGAGGGCTGCGCATCACAAGGGGGGTCTATAAATTGAATATCGGGGAAGGGGTTCAGGGGGGTCAAGGGAAAAAGCAAAATCTGGGGATAATATGATGGCAGGAAATACAGAATTAGTAATTTTAACTGTAAATGTGAATGGGATGAACGCTCCCATCAAATGGAGATGGATAGCAGACTGGATCAAATATCAGAACCCTACAATATGTTGTTTACAGGAAACACACTTAAAGCAGGGAGATACATATAGAGTAAAGGTAAAAAGTTGGAGCAGAATCTATTATGGTTCAGGTAAAGCCAAAAAAGCAGGGGTAGCTATCCTTATCTCAGATCAAGCAAAAGCAGAAGTTGATCTAGTTAAAAGAGATAAGGAAGGAAACTATATCCGGCTGAAAGGTAGCATAAATAATGAAGCCATATCAATACTAAACATATATGCACCAAGTGGTATAGCATCTAACTTTCTAAAAGAAAAGTTAAGAGAGTTGCAAGAAGAAATAGACAGTAAAACTATAATAGTGGGAGATCTCAACATTGCACTCTCAGATTTAGACAAATCAAACCACAAAACAAACAAGAAAGAAATTAAAAAAGTAAATAGAACATTAGAAAAACTAAGTATGATAGACCTTTGGAGAAAACTGAATGGCAATAGAAAGGAATATACTTTCTTCTCAGCAGTTCATGGATCCTATACAAAAATTGACCATCTATTAGGACATAAAGATCTCAAAATTAAATGTAGGAAGGCAGAAATAATAAATGCCTTCTAGCAATAAAAGCTAAATTCAGTGAAAAGTTAGGGAAAAAAAGACCAAAAAGTAATTGGAAACTTAATAATCTCATCTTAAAGAATGACTGGGTGAAACAGCAAATTATAGAAGCAATTAATAATTTCACCCAAGATAATGACAATGATGAGACAAAATACCAAAATCTATGGGATGCAGCTAAAGCAGTAATAAGGGGAAATTTTATATCTTTAGAGGCTTATTTGAAGAAAATAGAGAAAGAGAAGATTAACGAATTGGGCTTGCGACTTAAAAGGTTAGAAAAAGACCAAATTAAAAACCCCCAACCAAAAATTAAACTTGAAATACAAAAATTAAAAGGAGAAATCAATAATATTGAAAGTAAAAAAAATATATTAAAGAAATAAATACAACCAAGAGTTGGTTTTATGAAAAAGCCAATAAAATAGATAAACCTTTGGTAAATCTGATCCGAAAAAAGAAAGAGGAAAATCATATTGTTAGTCTTACAAATGAAAAGGGGGATCTTTCCACCAATGAAGAGGAAATTAGAGAAATAATAAGGAGTTACTTTGCCCAACTTTATGCCAATAAATTTGATAACTTAAGTGAAATGGATGACTTCCTCCAAAAATATAGGCTTCCTAGATTAACAGGGGAGGAAATAAATTGCTTAAATAGTCCCATTTCAGAAAAAAAAAATAGAAGAAGCTATTAATCAACTCCCCAGGAAAAAATCCCCACGACCAGATGGATTTACATGTGAATTCTACCAAACATTTAAAGAACAATTAGCCCCAATGCTGTATAAACTATTTGAAAAAATAGGGGATGAAAGAGTCCTACCAAACTCCTTTTATGACACAGACATGGTACTGATACCTAAACCAGGTAGATCGAAAACTGAGAAAGAAAATTATAGACCAATTTCCTTAATGAATATTGATGCTAAAATCTTTTTTTTAAGCTAGCATGAGCTATTTCATTTATTATATATTTTTATAATATTATCCCTTATATTCATTTTTCCAAATTATTCCCCCCCTCTCTCTACTCCCTCCCCCCGATGACAGGCAATCCCATACATTTTACATGTGTTACAATATAACCTAGATACAATACATGTGTGTAAATACCATTTTCTTGTTGCACAATAAGCATTAGATTCCGAAGGTACATGTAACCTGGGCAGACAGATATTAGTGCTAACAATTTACATTTGCTTCCCAGTGTTCCTTCTCTGGGTGTAGCTACCTCTGCCCATCATTGATCAACTGGAAGTGAGTTGGCTCTTCTTTATGTTGAAGATTTCCACTTCCATCAGAATACATCCTCATACAGTATTGTTGTTGAAGTGTACAGTGATCTTCTGGTTCTGCTCATTTCACTCAGCATCACTTGATGTAAGTCTCTCTAAGCCCCTCTGTATTCCTCCTGCTGGTCATTTCTTACAGAGCAATAATATTCCATAACCTTCATATACCATAATTTACCCAACCATTCTCCAACTGATGGATATCCATTCATCTTCCAGTTTCTAGCTACAACAAAAAGAGCTGATGCTAAAATCTTAAATAAGATATTAGCAAAAAGACTTCAGAAAATCATCCCCAGGATAATACATTATGATAAAGTAGGATTCATACCAGGAATGCAGGGCTGGTTAATATTAGGAAAACTATTAGTATAATTGACCATATTAATAATCAAATTAATAAAAACTATACGATCATCTCAATAGATGCAGAAAAAGCATTTGACAAAATCCAACATCCATTCCTACTAAAAACTCTTGAGAGTATAGGAATAAATGGACTATTCCTTAGAATAATCAGGAGCATATATTTAAGACCGTCAGTAAGCATAATATGCAATAGAAATAAACTGCAACTATTCAATATAGTACTAGAAACCGCTAGCCTCGGCAATAAGAGCCAACAAAATGCAACAGCAAGAGATACAAAGAGAAATTCCATTCCAAACAAATGTTGAGAGTATAACGTATTTGGGAATCCATCTACCAAAGAATAGTCAGGAATTATATGAGAAAAATTACAAAACACTCGCCACAAAAATAAATTCAGATTTAAATAATTGGAAAGACATTCAGTGCTCTTGGATAGGCCAAGCAAATATAATAAAGATGACAATACTCCCCAAACTAATCTATTTATTTATTGCTATACCAATCAGACTCCCAAGAAACTATTTTAATGACCTAGAAAAAATAACAACAAAATTCATATGGAAGAATAAAAGGTCGAGAATTGCAAGGGAACTAATGAAAAAAAAGTCAGAGAAAGGTGGTCTAAGTGTACCTGATTTAAAGCTATATTATATAGCAGCAGGCACCAAAACCATTTGGTACTGGCTAAGAAATAGACCGGTAGATCAGTGGAACAGATTAGATACAAAGGACAAAAAAGGGTACATCTATAGCAATCTAATCTTTGACAAACCCAAAGATACCAACATTAGGGGAAAAAATTCATTATTTGGAAAAAAAAAAAAACTGTTGGGAAAACTGGAAATTAGTATGGCAGAAATTAGATATGGATCCACATTTAACACCATATACCAATATAAGATCAAAATGCGTCCATGATTTAGGCATAAAGAGTGAGATAATAAATAGATTAGAGAAACAGAAAATAGTCTACCTCTCAGACCTGTGGAGGAGGAAGGAATTTATGACCAGAGGAGAACTAGAGATCATTATTGATCACAAAATAGAAGATTTTGATTACATCAAACTAAAATGTTTCTGTAGAAACAATACTAATGCAAACAAGATTAGAAGGGAAGTAATAAATTGGGAAAATATTTTTTAAAAGTAAAGTTTCTGTCAAAGGTCTCATTTCCAAAATATATAGAGAACTGACCCTGATTTATAGGAAATCAAACCATTCTCCGATTGATAAATGGTCAAAGGTTATGAACAGACAATTCTCACATGATGAAATTGAAACTATTTCCACTCATATGAAAGAGTGTTCCAAATCACTACTGAACAGAGAAATGCAAATTAAGACAACTCTAAGATACCACTACACACCTGTCAGATTAGCTAAGATGACAGGAACAAATAATGATGAATGTTGGAGGGGATGTGGGAAAACTGGGACACTGATACATTGTTGGTGGAGTTGTGAAAGAATCCAGCCATTCTGGAGAGCAATTTGGAACTATGCCCAAAGAGTTATCAAACTGTGCATACCCTTTGACCTAGCATTGCTGTTATTGGGATTATATCCCAAAGAAATACTAAAGAAGGGAGAGGGACCTGTATGTGCCAAAATGTTTGTGGCAGCTCTTTTTGTTGTAGCTAGAAACTGGAAGTTGAATGGATGCCCATCAATTGGAGAATGGTTAGGTAAATTATGGTATATGAAGGTTATGGAATATTATTGCTCTGTAAGAAATGACCAGCAGGAGAAATACAGAAAGGCTTGGAGAGACTTACATCAACTGATGCTGAGTGAAATGAACAGAACCAGAACATTGCTGTACACTTCAATTCTGTATGAAGAGGTATTCTGATGTAAGTGGATATCTTCAACATAAAGAAGATCCAACTCACTTCCAGTTGATCAATGATGGACAGAAATAACTACACCCAGAGAAGGAACACTGGGAAGTGAATGTAAATTGTTAGCACTACTGTCTATCTACCTTTCTTATACCTTTGGAAGCTAATACTTAATGTGCAACAAGAAAATGGTATTTACACACATATATTGTATCTAGGTTATATTATAACACATGTAAAATGTATGGGATTACCTGCCATCGGGGGGGAGGGAGTGGAGGGAGGGAGGGGATAATTTGGAAAAATGAAAACAAGAGATAATATTATAAAAAAAAAAAGAAGAAAAAAAAAAAAGAATATTAGACTTGAACAAGTAGAAATGAATGACTCAAGGAGAAACCAAGAAGTAGTCAAGGAAAACCAGAAAAAAGAAACAAATGAAAAGAATGTCAGTACCTTATTAGAAAGACCTGGAAAACAGATCCAGGAGAGATGATTTGAGAATAATCAGACTCCCTGAAAAATGTGAGAAAAAAAAAAAAAAAGCCTAGACACTATTTTCCAGGAAATTAACAAAGAGAACTGCCCAGATGTTTTGGAAATAGAAGGTAAAATAGATATTGAAAAAATTGATTGATTATCTACTGAAAGGGACCCTAAAATAAAAACGCCAAGAAATATAGTGGCCAAGTTCAAGAACCATCAGACAAAGTAAAAAATACTGGAAGCTGCTAGAAAAAAGCAATTCAGATATGGAGGAGCCACAATAAAAATAACTCAGTATCTAGCAGCGTCCATATTAAAAGAACAAAGGGCCTGGAACATGATATTCTGAAAGGCTAAGGAACTTGGTATACACCCAAGAATAGCTTACCCAGCAAAAATGAGCATCCTTTTCCAGGGAAGAAGATGCACATTTAACGAAATAAATGAATTCTATCTATTCTAGATGAAAAAAACAGAACTACACAAAATGTTTAATCTTCAAATACAGAACTCAAGAGATTTCTCAGAAGGTAAAAAGAAATCTTAAGAACTATATTTTTGCCATAAATATATGTAAAGAACACATGTATAATCTGTCCTGGAAACTAGAGGTAGAAAGGAAATTATATCATAAAAAGGGTAAAGTGGTGGTACCACATCTCATGAAGAGACAAAGGTAACCTATTATATCTGAGAGAAAGAAATGAGGGGTATGAACATAGAGTATATGAAAAGACATATTCGATTTATGGTGAAACTTCTTCCACTTCACTGAAAAGTGAGAGGAAAGGAGTAAGCTAAGGGGAAGAGAATACAGAAATTGTGAGAAAAAGGGGTAAAATAGGAAGAACTTTAAGGTAGGGGAGGGATCCTAAAAAGGGAGGGCTGTGAAAAGCAAGTGGTGTTCACAAATTTAATACTGGGTAGGGAGGAAAGAGGGAAGGAAAGGAGAAAAGCATAAGCAAGGGTTAACAGAATGGCAAGTAATTTAGAATTAGTCATTCTAACCATAAATGTGAATGGGGTAAACTCCCTCATAAAGAGGAAGCAGTTAGCAGACTGGATTAAAAGTCAGAATACTACTATATGTTGTTTACAGAAAACACACCTGAAATAGGGTGATACATTCAAACTAAAAGTAAAAGGGTGGAGCAGAATCTACTATGCTTCAGGCAAAGCCAAAAAAGCAGGGGTAGCCATGCTCATCTCAGATCAAGCAAAAACAAAAATTGATCTAATTAAAAGAGATAAGGAAGGGCATTATATCCTGCTAAAGGGTAGTATGGATAATGAAGCAGTATCAATATTAAACATATATGCACCAAGTGATGCAGCAACTAAATTCTTAAAAGAGAAATTAATAGAGCTGCAAAAAAATAGCTGCAACTATACTAGTGGGAGATCTCAACCTTGCACTCTCAGAATTAGATAAATCAAACCACAAATAAAGAAGAGAGAAGTCAAAGAGGTAAATAGAATACTAGAAAAGTTTGATATGATAGATCTTTGGCGAAAGCTAAATGGAGATAGAATGGAGTACACTTTCTTCTCAGCAGTTCATGGAACCTATACAAAAATTGATAATATACTAGGACATAAAAACCTCAAAATCAAATGCAGTAAGGCAGAAATAGTAAATGCATCCTTTTCAGACCACAATGCAATCAAAATTACATTTAATAAAAAGCCAGGGGAAAATAGACCAAAAAATAATTGGAAACTAAATAACCTTATACTAAAGAATGATTGGGTAAAACAGCAAATCATAGACATAATTAATAACTTCACCCAAGAAAATGACAATAATGAGACATCATACCAAAATGTGTGGGATACAGCCAAAGCAATAATAAGGGGAAGTTTTATATCTCTAGAGGCCTCCTTGCATAAAATAGAGAAAGAGAAAGTCAACGAATTGGGATTACAATTAAAATTGTTAGAAAAGGAACAAATTAAAAGCCCCGAGACAAACATGAAACTTGAAATTCTAAAAATAAGAGGTGAGAATAATAAAATTGAAAGTAAAAAAAAAACTATTGAATTAATTAATAAAACTAAGAGTTGGTTCTATGAAAAACCCAACAAAATACACAAACCCTTAGTAAATCCAAATAAAAACAGGAAAGAGGAAAAGCAAATTGTTAGTCTTCAAAATGAAAAGGGAGAACTCACCACAAATGAAGAGGAAATTAGAACAATAGTTAGGAGTAACTTTGCCCAACTTTATGCCAATAAATTCGATAACTTAAATGAAATGGAAGAATACCTTCAAAAATATAGCTTGCCCAGATTAACAGAAGAAGAAGGAAATAGTCTAAATAGTCCCATTTCAGAAAAAGAAGTAGAACAAGCTATTAACCAACTCCCTAAGAAAAAATCCCCAGGACCAGATAGATTTATATGTGAATTCTACCAAACATTTAAAGAACAACTAACTCCAATGCCATATAAACTATTTGAAAAAATGGGGATATTAGGAGTCCTATCAAATTTCTTTTATGACACAGACATGGTACTGATATCTAAACCAGGTAGACTAAAAGCAGAGAAAGAAAATTATAGACCAATCTCCCTAATGAATATTGATGCTAAAATCTTAAATAAATATTAGCAAAAGGACTACAGAAAATCACACCCAGGATAATACACCATGACCAAGTGGGATTTATATCAGGAATGCAGGGCTAGTTCAATATTAGGAAAACTATTAGCATAATCAACTATATCAATAATCAAATTAACAAAAAGAAACATATGATCATCTCAATAGATGCAGAAAAAAGCATCTGATAAAATCCAACATCCATTCCTACTAAAAACACTTGTGAGTATAGGAATAAATGGACTATTCCTTAAAATAATAAGGAGCATTTTTATATTTAAAGCCATCAGTAAACATCATATGTAATGGCAATAAACTGGAACCTTTCCCAGTAAGATCATGAGTGAAACAAGGTTGCCCACTATCACCATTACTATTCAATATTGTACTAGAAATGCTAGCCTCGGCAATAAGAGCTGTGAAAGAGATTCAGTGAATTAGAGTAGGTAATGAGGAAATCAAACTATCACTATTTCCAGATGATGTGATGGTATACTTAGAGAACCCCAAAGACTCTGGCAAAAAACTATTAGAAATAATTCAGAATTTTAGCAAAGTTGCAGGATACAAAATAAATCCACATAAATCCTCAGCATTTTTATACATTACCAACACAATCCAAGAGCAAGAGATACAAAGAGAAATTCCATTCAAAATAACGGTGGATAGTATAAAATATTTTGGAATATATCTACCAAAGGAAAGTCAGGAATTTTATGAGCAAAATTACAAAACACTTGCCACAAAAATAAAGTCAGATTTAAATAATTGGAAGGACATTAAGTGCTCTTGGATAGGCCGAGTGAATATAATCAAGATGACAATACTCCCTAAACTAATCTATTTATTTAGTGCTATACCAATCAGATACCCAAGAAACTATTTTAATGACCTAGAAAAAATAACAACAAAATTCATATGGAAGAACAAAAGGTTGAGAATTTCAAGGGAAGTAATGAAAAAAAAAATGAATGAAGGTGGTCTAGCTGTACCTGATCTAGAACTATATTACAAAGCAGCAGTCACCAAAATCATTTGGTATTGGCTAAGAAATAGACTAGTTGATCAGTGGAATAGATTAGGTTCACAGGGCAAAATTGTGAATAAAAATAGCAATCTAGTGTTTGACAAACCCAAAGATCCCAATTTTGGGATAAGAATTCATTATTTGACAAAAACTGCTGGGAAAACTGGAAATTAGTAAGGCAGAAACTAGGCATGGACCCACATTTAAACCACATACTAAGATAAGATCAAAATGGGTCCGTCATTTAGGCATAAAGAATGAGATCATAAATAAATTAGAGGAACATAGGATAATTTACCTCTCATACTTGTGGAGGAGGAAGGAATTTGTGACCAAAGGAGAACTAGAGATCATTCTTGATCACAAAATAGAAAATTTTAATTACATCAAATTTAAAAGCTTCTGTACAAACAAAACTAATGCAAACAAGGTTAGAAGGGAAGTAACAAATTGGGAAAACATTTTATATATATAGTTATATATATATATATACTATATATATATATAGTATATATATATATATATATGCACATACTATATATATATATACTATATATATATATATATATATATATATATATATAATATAGTTAACATTTTATAGTTAAAGGTTCTGATAAAGACCTCATCTCCAAAATATAGAGAGAATTGACTCTAATTTATAAGAAATCAAGCCATTCTCCAATTGATAAATGGTCAAAGAATATGAAGAGACAATTTTCAGATAATGAAATTGAAACTATTTCCACTCATATGAAAGAGTGTTCCAAATCACTATTGATCAGAGAAATGCAAATTAAGACAACTCTGAGATACCACTACACACCTGTCAGATTGGCTAAGATGACAGGAACAAATAATGATGAATGTTGGAGGGGATGTAGGAAAACTGGGACACTGATGCATTGTTGGTGGAGTTGTGAAAGAATCCAAACATTCTGGAAAGAATCTGGAATTATGCCCAAAAAGTTTTCCAATTGTGCATATCCTCTGATCAGCAGTGCTACTACTGGGCTTATATCCCTAGGAAATACTAAAGAAGGGAAAGGGACCTGTATGTGCCAAAATGTTTGTGGCAGCCTTTTTTGTAGTGGCTAGAAACTGGAAAATGAATGGATGCCCATCAATTGGAGAATGGTTGGGTAAATTATGGTATATGAATGTTATGGAATATTATTGTTCTGTAAGAAATGACCAACAGGATGAATACAGAGAGGCTTAGAGAGACTTACATCAATTGATGCTGAGTGAAACAAGCAGAACTAGGAGATCATTATATCCTTCAATAATGATATTGTATGAGGATGTATTCTGATGGAAGTGGATATCTTCAACATAGAGAAAAGCTAATTCAATTCCAATTGATCAATGATGGACAGAATCAGCTACACTTAGAAAAGGAACACTGGGAAATGAATGTAAACTGTTAGCATTTTTTTTTTCTCTTCAGATTATTTTTACCTTCCTAATCCAATTCTTCCTTTGCAACAACAGCAAAATTCGGTTCTGCACATATATATTGTACCTAGGAGATATTTAATATGTATGGGAATGCCTGCCATCTAGGGGAGGGGGTGGAGGCAAGGAGAGGAAAACTTCAGAACAGAAGTGAGTATTAGGAATAATATTTTAAAAATTACCTATGTATATGTATTGTCAAAAATGTTATAATTGTAAAATTAATTTAAAAAATTTTTAAAAAATTAAAAATTTAAAAAAATGTTTTAAAAAGTGGGCTTGCACTTCTAAAAACAACTTGGGAAAATATTGACAGAAATACCATGTGATCTATAATATATTTTAATATGTTTAACTTTTATTGCCATTTTTCTTCTCTTTTTTAGCAATAAAAGGTAAAAATGTTCAAATATGCTTATTAAGATTGAAGATAAATGAAACTTGTATAGAAGGAGAATGACTATATTTAATGATAAAGTCATGAGTCAAAAATAACTGTAAAAGATAAAACTTTAAGCTGAATTAAATAGGATTGAATGTAATAGAGTAAATAAAGAGCTTACATTTGGCTTCCAAAAGAATGGTTTCATGGGCCTAAAAATGGGAAGCATAGCTAGATAGGATTTCATGTGAAAATGATGTGGGAATTTTAATGGACTGCAAGCTCAATATAAATCAATTTAACCTGGCAGCCAAAATCTAAATAATCTTGGGTTGTATTAAGAGAAGCATTATTTTAAAAACTAAAGAAGTGATGTGTCTACTTCCCTGACATCAGAAATATTGGGTTAATTCCTGGACAGTGCAGTTTGAAAGGGCAATGGTACAATATAAAATAAATAAGTTAGGGAATATGTTCAAGGAATACATTTGAAATCAATCTTTGAAGAACTGCTACACGAAATTAGTAGAATTTAGTCTAAAGAATGATAGCTGTCATTACATAGTTGAGTGGCAGATTGGTCCTTCTCGACTCTAGATGGGCTGGGAGGACTGGAAATAATGGGCAGAAGATGCAAAAGGGGAAATTTAGGCTTGATGTAACAGGAAAATTACAAATAATTAGAATTATTTCAAAATAGAATATAATGCCACAGAAAATAGATGTCTCTCCTTCGAGATCTTCAAGAACAGTCTAGATAACTATTTGGGAGGTACTTTCTAAGAGGATTTCTAATTTCAATATAGATTAGGCTACATATAGTTTGAAGATACTTCCAATTGTAAATTCCTGTCATCCTGAAAAGATGTGGACAAATGGCAAATTGTCCAGGTAAGTGAAATTATATATCCTTTGAAATTAAAAAAAAAAAAAAAAAAAAAGCAAACATCCTATATCTATTTTATCTTTATTTCTGGTATTTATTCTTCTTCCTCATTCAACCAATGAACATATTTAATTTATTTCCTGTATTTATCAAAAAGAGGCTCATTTTAAGTATATTTTTTGCAAAGGTAGATCCTAAAATTATTATTATTTTACTTACACATTTATGCTACTTACTTATCATTGGTCATTATTTTAAAAGTCTTGTTGACCAACAAAGATACCAAAATACATGGAAGGAACATTTCTCTTCATTAGTAACAAAAATGACTAAAATATAGCAATGTAAGGAAAACAATTTAGCTGAAAATTAATTATTAGTTTAGATGATTCAAAGAAAAGAAATCATGAATTAGTCCAAAGTTTTAACTTCGAAACATTTTAAAATAGAGTTCTGTGACCTTCAGTACTTACCATGATACAAAATCTTTGAAAATAACAATACTTACAATGATAATTACTGAATTACAATGATAATAACTGAAACTATCTATGTGACTTTGTATGTGACTTTCCCTAAAATTGAAATTTGTAATTTTTATTTTTTTTTCCTGGCTTTAAGTGTGTGACTGCAAGTGTGAGATATCCTTATATGAGCAACCAACACTGTCAAATCAGCACACATTGACTAAGTACTTGTATGATAGGGATTGTGCTAAATTCTCTTGATGCACAAAAAGGCAAGAAACAAACAAACAAAAAACAAAACAAAACAAAAACAAACAAAAAAACCACTTCATTCAAAAGGCTTAAAATGAAATTAAATAGAAGAGACTTCATATAAACAACTATATAAAAACAAGTTGTATTCAAGATTTCTTGGAGATAATCTCAGAGTGAAGACACTGGGAATGGCTTCTTGAAAAAAGTAGAATTTTATTTGACATTTGATGAAGTGAGAAAGTGAGAGAAGCCTTGAGAACTGAAATAATTCCAGATAGTGGAAGATGGGAAGTAGGATAATTAGTAAATCTCTGGGAGTTGTAATAGGAATAGTAGGAGTAGAAGCAGCAGCAAAAGCAGCAATAGTAGTAGTTACTAAGTAAGTTAGAAAATAATTACTTGTAAACAAGCAAACTTCTGGTAACAAATCAACCTGAAAATAAACAACCCAGGCTTAGAATATTACCATCTTGTTAGGACTTGCTAATAATTGAGCTGCACTGATATAATAATAAAATTTAGTTTTGGTCGAGATTTGGAATAGAAGTTAAATTAAGGCTTAATTTATGATGATGAATATAACAGAAATGGCAATGAAAAATAAGTGAAATTTGTATAACACTTTACAGATAGAGAACAATTTCTCATTATTTTCAACAAGATTTAACTCCTCAAGAATATAGAGAGGCTTGGAGAGACTTACATCAACTGTTGCTGAGTGAAATGAGCAGAACCAGAAGATCAGTATACACTTCAACAACAATACTGTATGAGGATGTATTCTGATGGAAGTGGAAATCTTCAACATAGAGAAGATCCAACTCACTTCCAGTTGATCAATGATGGACAGAAATAACTGCACCCAGAGAAGGAACACTGGGAAGTGAATGTAAATTGTTAGCACTACTGTATATCTACCCAGGTTACTTATACCTTCAGAAGCTAATACTTAATGTGCAAGAAAATGGTATTTATACACATATATTGTATCTAGGTTGTATTGTAACACATGTAAAATGTATGGGATTACCTTTCATCGGGGGGGAGGGAGTGGAGGGAGGGAGGGGATAATTTGGAAAAATGAATAAAAAAAAAAAAAAAAAAGATTTAACTCTTCAATCCAGTGTTCCAGGATTAGATCTGGAATGCAGTGAGATACTTGTGAGCCATAAAATGCAATTTTTAAAATAAAATAGTAGGCTTTTATTTATTTATTTGGTTTTTTATCTTTTATTTATTTATTTAATTTGTTTGTTTGTTTATTTATTTTAGGCTGGGGTTAAGTGACTTGCCCAGGGTCACACAGTTAGGAAGTGTTAAGTGTCTGAGACCAGATTTGAACTTGGGTCCTCCTGAATTCAAGGCTGGTGCTCTATCCACTGCACCACTTAGCTGCCCCATAGGTTTTTATTTTAAAAATATATACAAAGATAGTTTTTAACATTCACCCTTATAGAAACTTGTGTTACAAATTTTTCTTCTTCCCTTCTTTCCCTTCTTTAGACAGCAAGAAATCCAATATATGTTAAACATATACATTTCTTCTATACATATTTCTACATTTATCATGCTGCACAAGACAAATAAGATCAAAAAGGAGACAAAAATGAGAAAGGAAACAAAAAGCAAACAAACTAAAACAAAGAAGGTGAAAATACTATGTTGTGATCCACACTATGTCCTCACAGTCCTCTGTCTGGGTTCAGATGGGTTATCTCTATAACAAGCCTACTGGAACTGTCCTGTATCACCTCATTGTTGAAAAGAGCCATGTCCATCAGAATTATTACATAATCTTCTTATTTTTGTAATATTCTATTGGTTCTACTCACTTCACTCAGTGTTTTTCCAGTCCTCTCTGAAATCATTCTACTAATTTTTCTTATAGAATACTAACATTCTATAATATTCATATACCATAACTTAGTCAGCCATTCGCCAACTGATCGGCAAGCCATTCAATTTCTAGTTCTTTGCCATTATTAAAAAAGGGATGCTATAAACATTTCTTGCATATGTAAGTCTTTTCCTTTTTATGATGTCTTTGGGAAATAGGCCCATTAGAGAAACTATTGGATGAAAGGATATACACAATTTGATAACCCCTTGGTCTTAGTTCTAAATTACTCTCCAAAATGGTTAGATCCATTTCACAGCTTCACCAACTATGTATTAATGTCCTGGTTTTTCCACAATCCCTCCAACATTCATCATTATTTTTTTCTGTCATGTTAGCCAATCTGAAAGGTGTATAGAGGTACCTCAATTGTTTTAATTTGAATTTCTCTGATTAATAGTGATTAAGAGCATTTTTTCATATGACTAGAAATGGTTTTAATTTCTCCATCTGAAACGTGTCTGTTCATATTCTATGACCATTTATCAATTGGAAAATGTCTTGTATTCTTATAAATTTGAGTGGATTCTCTATATATTTTAGAAATAAGGCCTTTATCAGAACCCTTGGATATAAAGATTTTTCCAAGTTTTCTCCTTCCCTTCTAATCTTGTCTGCATTTTTTTTGTTTGTACAAAATCTTTTAAATTTAATATTATCAAAATTATCCATTTTGCATTCTATAATGTGTTCTAATTCTTCTTTAGCCATAAATTCCTTCTTTCTCCACAGATATCAATGGTAGACTACTCTTTGCTTTTTAAATTTGATTGTAGAATCACTTTATGTTTAAATCATGAACCCATTTCAACTTTATCTTGATATGCAGTGTTACATGTTTGTCATTTTCTAGTTTCTGCTATACTAGTTTACAATTTTCCCAGTAGTTTTTGTCAAATAGTGAGTTCTTATCCCAAAAGCAGATGATTTTGGGTTGTCAAACACTAAATTACTATAGTCATTGACTATTTTGTCCTGTGAACCTAACTGCTCTATTACTTTAGCAAATACCAAATGGTTTTGACCATTGCTTTATAATATAGTTTTAGGTCTGGCAAAGCCAGGCCACATTCATTGGCTTTTTTTCATTAATTCCCTTGGAATTCTTGACCTTTTGTTCTTTCAGATAAACTTTGTTATTATTTTTTCTATCTATATAAAATAATTTCTTGGCGGTTTGATTGGCATGGGACAGAATAAGTATATTAATTTAGGTAGATTTATCATTTTGTTATATTAACTTGGTCCTACCCACTAGCACTTGAAATTTTTCCAATTGTTTAGATTTGACTTTATTTGTGTGGAAAGTGTTTAATAATTGTGTTCATATAGTTTATGACTTTGTCTTGGCAGGTAGACTCCCATAGATTTTATATTATCTACAGTTATTTTAAATGGAATTTCTCTTTGTATCTTTTGCTACTGGACTTTATTGATAATATAGAAATGCTGGTGATTTTTTGTAGATTTATTTTGTATCCTGCAACTTTGCTGTTAATTGTTTCTCGTATTTTTAGTTGAAATTGCAATGAAAAAAAAAAGACTTTATTAATAGCAAATCCAAAAAAAATAAAATTCCTATGTTTATAAAGATAGTTATCCAATAAAATGGAGGCTCCCATCTGCCTCCACTTTTACTACGTGATTAGGAAAAAAACAGTCATTCCTTTAAGACAATGGGAATTCTGGTAACTGTTTCTCCCATCCCAGGTTATGTCTTATATTTTTTAGATGGCAAGGAAGCACTGGTTCTATAATCAATATTTCTGTTTATTGAATTCAAAATATTCAAAGCATGATTTGTCCCTATATCAAAGAAAGAATTTTTGTGTTGCTTCACCCTTTCCCATGCTCTTGGAAATTAAAATAGATGTAAAGTAAAAGATTCTGTGCTTGAATCTTGACTATAAGTTATATAACAGTAAGAAAATGTCTAACTTCTCTGGTTCTCTTTCTTCAACTAAAAGAAATGTGGGAGTTGAACTTTATGACCTCTTAGGTCTCTACTAGTTTCAAATTTATGAACCATGAAATTCACTCAGCCAATGCTTGTAACAGGTACCTAGCATATAAGTGCTTAAAATGTTACCTGGAATAGTTTTTTTTTTTTTTTTTTTTTTTTTTTACATAAAGTTAATATTCAAAAACATATTTTCAAATGAATTTATTGAATAAAGTTAATAAAATATTAGTAAATATTATTAAAGGGAAATACTTTTGGTCTGCTTTAATGAAAATACATATTTGTAATTAAGTGATTATGTGCTTGTAACATTCTTGATTTTTTTCTGTTTTTTGAAATTTAAAGTTTTTGAAATCTTTTCATAATTTAAACATCTGTCCTATCCAATCATGTTTATAGTACCAATTTGTTTAATTAATTCTTTTCCATAAATTCTGGAAAAGTACACTTGAGGATAAAAATTCTTCAAATTACAAATAAGCATTAATGGTGCCTTATTGCATTGTGAAATATTTTGAATAATAAATGATTTTATAAAGATAGGAATTATGGATTGCTCCCTCCATCCCTCTACCTATTTCTACCAGTAGATGAAGCAAAGAAAACAATCCATTCAAGTTGTACATATCCAGCAGCAATTGTCATCCATTAAACAGGAGATTGGGCTAATACTGTCTTTTGTTCTTTTTCCTACCCCATTTTAAAACTTAGACAAATCTCTTTACCATCTGAACCTCCAGTAAGTAAAAATATGATCTTAATTTCAATAACTGCCTAATATATCCAGTTCAACAATTTTGATGACATTTCATGGCACCTGCATATGCTACATTTTAATCATGATTTATTTGAACTCATATTTTTATCCCCAAAACATACTTCCCAAAGGATGCCTATTTCCAATAAAGACACCATCATCCTTCTAGTCACCAAGATTCACAGACAAGGTATTCTCTTTGACTCTTCAATGTTCTTCATATTAAAAAGGGCAATCTCTGACTGTATAAACTATTTTCCATTAAAAATATTCTACTGCCAAAAAGTCTCTAGCTTCCATACTTTTCTCTCCATTTCTCTCTACCATTTAATCCTCTTTTAGACCTTTACTATCTTTTTTTCTGGACTATTGCAGAAGTTTTTTAATGGAAATTCTTTGATACAGTCTCTTCCCTCTCTAATTCATCTTCATATAGTTTCTAAATTTATATCTATCTATTGTCTATCTACATAAATATATATGCATATGTAAATTTGTGTTTCCAACTTTTATAAGATTTTTCTTTTCTTTTCTTCCTGCCTCTCTTCCTTCCCAAGAGAGCAACCAACCTCACATGTTATACATGCACAATAACATCAAATATATTTCCATACAAGTCATATTATGAAAGAAGAATCAGGAAACAAAACAACAAGAAAGAAAATAAACAAACAACAACAACAAAAATGAAATTTGCATTAAGACTCCACAGCTCTTTTTCGGGATGTAGATAGCATTTTCCATCAGGAGTCTTTTGGAATTGCCCTAGACCATTTCATTTTTGAGAACAAACTCCATTAGAGTTGATCTTCCACACAATGTTGCTGTCATTATGCACAAAATTCTTCAGAGCCTGCTCACTACTTTCAGCATCAGTCCATATAAGTCTTTTCACTTTTATCCAAAATCCTCCTGTGCAGCATTTCTTAGAGCACAATGTTCCATTACATCCATATACCAAAATTTGTTCAGTTATTTGCCAATTGATTTCTAATTCTTTGCCACCATAAAAAGAGTTGCTATAAATATTTTTTGCATATATAGGTTCTTTTCTACTTTTAATAATCTCCTTGGGAACCATATCTAGTGGTAATATTGCCGGATCAAAAGGTATGCATAGTTTTAAAGCCCATTGGGAATAGTTCCAAATTGTTCTCCAGAATGGCTGGATTCTTTATAAATCCACTAACAAGGCATTATTGTTTCAATTTTTTCAGGAACTCTCTACATTTATCATCTTCTTTTTTTGTTTTATTAGTCAACCTAATAAGTGTTACTTCAGAGTTGTTTTAATTTTGATTTTCCTAAAAATAGTGATTTAGAGCATTTTTTCATATGGCTATAGATGATTTTAATTTCAACATCTGAAATGCCCTTTCATGATGTATAAATTGAGGAATGACTTTTATTCTTATAAATTTGACTCAATTCCTAAATATTTTAGAAATGAGGCCTTCTTCAGAAACACTGGCTATAGAAATTGTTTCTGGGATTTCTTATTCCCTTCTAATCCTGTTGCATTGGCTTTGTTTATGCAAAACCCTTTAGTAAACAACATTATCCATTTTGCTTTTCATAATGTTCTTTATCTCCTGTATGATCATAAATTCTTCTATATAGATCTGACAGAGAAACTATTTCTTTGCTCTCCTAATTTGTTAATGGGATTACCTTTTATGTCTAAATCATATACCCTTTTTTATTTTATCATGGCATATGGTGTGAGATATTTTGGTCATACTATTTCCAATTTTCCCAAAAGTTTTTCTCAACTAGTAAGTTCTTATCCCAGAAGCTGCAGTTTTAGGGTTTATCAAATTTCAGATTATTATAGTCATTAACTATTGTATCTTGTGTACCTAACCTATCCTACTGATATACCATTTGATTATTATAGTCATTAACTATTGTATCTTGTGTACCTAACCTATCCTACTGATATACCATTTGATTTCTTAGATAATACCAACTAATTTTGATTGGTGTTTTATAATGTAGTTTTAGATCTAATGTGAGTAGGCCACTTTCCTTTGAATTTTTTTTATTACTTCCCTTGATATTCTTGACCTTTTGTTAATTTATTATTTTTTCCTAGCTCTATAAAATAAGTTTTTGGCAGTTTAATTGATATGGCACTGCATATATGGCACTGAATAATTATATTAATTGAAGCAGAATTGTCATTTTATGTTAGCTTGGCTTACCCATGCACAATTGACATTTTCCCAATTATTTAAATCTTACTTTATTTGTGTGAAAAGTATTTTGTAATTGTGTTTATATGATTCCTGAATTTGTCTTGGCAGTTTGACTTCCAATTATTTTATCAATATTATTTTATTTTTTTCAAAATTCATGTAAAGATAGTTTTCAAATTCATTTTTTTTGTAAAACTCTGTGTTTCAATTTTTTTCTCCTCTCCCTTACCTCCCTTTTCCTGCTGTCTTTCTTGGGAAACAATAAGCATATTAACACATGAAAGCAAAAGTAAATCAGAAAAAACTGGACAAAGAATCTTGATGATATGTTAAATAGAAAGAATGAAAATTGATGTTTAAAAATTAGTTTAAATGTAAACTTATAATGTTAAGTTGAATATATTGATATCCAATTTTAAATTTCTTATAATATATATTACATATATATAATATACATATATATGTATATATATACACATATATATATACATAATTTTAAAAGAACACACATGTTATTCACCCACAATTCATATTGTTTCAGCCAGTTCACTTGGTGGAAACCATGCCTCATATCAATCCTCACTCCTTAGAAAAACATCATCAGGGTCATTGATTCTAATGGTCAGACATGCCATAATGCTTAAAAAGAGAACTATACAAAAAGAGTGAGAAATAGAGGGAAAGAAAAAGAAAGGAAAAAAGTTGGAAGAAGAGGAGGAAGAGAAAGAGAGAGAGAGAGAGAGAGAGAGAGAGAGAGAGAGAGAGAGAGAGAGAGGGGGGGGGAGAGGGAGGGAGAATCAGGTAAAACATTCAAAATAACTAAAAATTAATAGGTACTTAGAAATGTACATTAAAAACATATACCTGCCCTTTGATTACTGTGAAAGAGGCAAAAAAGGGGATCTTTAAAATGTCTGCTTATATATAATTACCCACAAAAACTACATTAAAAGAACATTACAGCTGTTTCAGGAAATTCACAGTTCAGGGTGAAATACGCCATATGTCCTCCAATACCTAGGCACAACAGGGTGCATTAAGAAAGCCATTAAGCAGGTTCCCTGTAGTGCCTAGGTATTGGAGGACATATGGTACCTTTCACCCTTGACTAACATTTCCTTCCTTTCATTGTTTCCTGTAGCAACTTTAAGGTCTTCTGAACATAGCTCTTCCGTCTTAGTGTATATAAGCGTTTATCCTTTCCCAGTCTCTTCCCCCCTTCCCAGAAAATGCTACCTTCTATGTCCAATAGAATCATTTTACCATACTTTGCAATACATGCAACTGGATATTCTGGCTACAAATTAAATATAATTCAGTTTTATTGGAATATGTGGGCTGCAAAAAGGAACAAAGTTTTTTTTTTTTCCTTCTAAAATACAAGATGGATAAGTTCTCTAGAATGTCTCATATTTGATGAGTACTGTAAATACATGCATGATCAGAACAGCTTTCAAAGGAATAAGTCATATCTACCTTTGTTGATGAGATTTTCCAAATTATTCTTTCCTGATTTTTCAAAGAATTTTAGAAACATAGAAATAGAAGTAAAATTTGAGGCTATATAACTTAGTGTCCCAGTCAATGAAGGAATTACATCTATAATATCAGTACTATTTAGTCATTTTTCTTTTCCTGAACATAACCCAAGCTTTCAACCTCAAGGAATATTATTTTATTTCTTATCTCTATTATGTTTTACCTTTATTTACCAATACTTTTATTTGTCCCAGTTATCTGTAGGAAAACAAATTAAGTTGACTCTTTTGCTTCATAACAGACCATCAAACATACTGATGTAGTTAGGTTAATCATCTGCAGTTTCTACAGTCCTTTATAATAAGATATCACCAATGTCCTGTTAATGTACTTTATCAATACATATCTTTAAATCAGATATCTGGAATTAACTAAACTACACTAAATATGTGTTAATTGTTGCAGAGTACAATGGGATTATTATTACCTTTCTTGACTTGGACATTGTTTCTCTTAATGAAGACATAAAATAGACTAGTAGTGATTATAGGATTGGTCATTGGAGGAATAAAGATATCAATTTTGCATCCTGCCTTGGACACATTGGATCATGAGAACACATATTTTATCCGGAAAGTATCTTAAGAGTTCATCATGTCCAGCATCCTTAGTTTTTTGATGAGGAAACAGACAGCAAAAGATATGAAAGATTTTCCCAATGTTACAATGGCAGTAAGTGGTGGCAATGAAATGAATTGCTTCTGGACCAAACATTTCAAAGATTCTTTCTATGTTCTACTTTTGGACCTTAAGGTAATCGATTATGAGGATGTCTAGTAACCTAGGATATACCATCTCAAAAAAATAGTTTATCTCAAATGTACCTTGATGCATGTGTTTTCTTTTGTCCATTCCTGACTGGTTACAACTCAGACTGATTTTTGTTTTTCCAAGTAAGGACTACAGTAATAAATAACAGACTTTCATGTAAATTTGTATCTATATTTATTATTTAAATCCTGGTTATTGCAGTTAATTTTTTTTCAACTGTAGCAACTCATGATCATTGATTACTAAAACATAATGAAGCTGGGATTTACATTGGTCCAAAATCATCCATATTAATGAAATTGATCACATATCAAAGCAAATTCAAATTAGCTTTTTTTCAGTAGCTATTAATTTATATTAAGCTTGTAATCAACTAAAGCCTTGTTTTTGTTTTTTACAACCCTTTTGTTTTAGACTTAGACTTCCCCCCCCCCCAATCCAATGATAGGGAATTTTCTTTCAATCTTTCAGTGGATTGATAAATTAATCAATGAGGATACTTCCTCCAGTGATGCAGAACACATCCTATTCTTTCTTATCTTAAAAATTATTGCCCATGCCTCTCCATAAGATAATAATAATAATCAATGCCACATGCCAGAAGGCTTTTTAAATGTCTTTTAATGCTTCATTGTAAGAAGTGCAGTATGTGAATACTCCATTTATAATTTTTCAATTTCACTGAATGATTGGATCAAACTTAATGATATTCTAGATTTATAAAATAATATAAAATTATATTATGATAGAGAAAATAAACATTTTAAATGTACTCTAATAATGGTAAATGTTAACTCACCCTTAAAATAGAAGAGCATTGCTGATTAGACTACAAAAAGGTGCAGAATTTCCTCTAAGAAATTCACTAAAAGTTCAAGGATAAATACAGATTTCAGGTAAAGAGAAAGAATAAAAATATTGTGGTTTAATCAAAATTCACAAAAGAGATGTTGTAACAATTATTTTGTAAAAGCTAATAGAGAAAACACATTGTCATGAAAAATATTGAAGGAAACCAGTAAAAAATATAGTACAGCAACAAAAAAGTCTGTAATTAAAAAAAAAAAATTAAGCATGTGTACTTAAAGTCAGAATATAAATACAAAGTATTTCTTTACTAATACAATAACACAAAGTAGATGAATTTTTAACAAATATTGAAACTTGTCAGATCTAACAGGAAAAAAAGGAAAAAAATCCCAGTAATTATAGTTTGGTTGTTTTGTTTGTTTGTGTAGTTATTTCTTGGGGGGGGGGGTTGTCTCAGATTAACTGATATGAAATGTGTTATTAAATGGAAATCTTGAAATTATTCAAATCATATATCAACTTTTAAACTGTTTTGTTAGGAAACAAAAACCTTAATTGAAGAGAATTAATAAAGAATAGTGAGAGAGAATGAAATATCAAAAATGATTTCTAAAGCTCAATCCTCTATGATTTAGAAAATTATTGTACTGTCAATATCACTAAGTACATGGGTAAGTCTAGGGAGAATATTCTGAGTTTACTTTTGATCATACTGAGTTTGAATTCCCAAAATAACATTTATGTGGAGATACAGGTTTGAAGTCTAGGATAGAAGTTAGAGTTAAGAATATAGATTTGAGAACCAACTTCAGAGAAGTGATAATTGACATCATGAGGGAAATGAGATCATTAAGGCAAAAAAAAGCAAAAAATGAGAGAGAGAAAATGAATGAGGATGGAGAATTGAAAGAAGTAAAAGACATAGATGATAAAAATTTATAATAATTCAGAAGATATTGAGCAAGTTATTTCATTTCTGAAGTTTTGTTAATTATTCCTTTCTTAGTCTGGTCAATTTCTCCATTTTTCTCATGCTTGCCTCATTTCTCTCATCTGGGAAAAATTATATTATTCACTCGATGATATTTAAGAACTTTTCCCCCATTCTTCAACTTTCTAATGCTATACAGACAGTTTTGTTCTACCTCAGCAATCACTCTTATTTTTCTCCCATCATCTCTCTGCTTAGAGATAGGATAGTTTTCTCAATAATTTACTAAACTTGTTCTTACTATTTATATATTTGTTTGATTAGTTTTGATTAAATTAAGCAGTTCTTTCAACCCTTATAAAATCAATCAAACCAATTATTTGACTTAGCTATCTAGTAAAAAAAAATTACACAAAAAGCAAGAGATGGGGTTTCTTCTTTTGTAATAATTATGAGTATCATTTCTATATAAGATCCATATTAAAAAGCGATTTACAGAAATAATAGTTCCTGTTGTCCTTTTTTTTTTACCTTTTAATTTTTGAGGTTAATGGGCTATATGGTTCCTCATCTATCTGTAAATAACTTGATGTTTAATGTAATTAGGAGAGCATAAATTCCTTGTGCCAAATAGTTGTTATATTCCTTCTGCATTAAATACTGTTTTGTTGTATAAGTTCTTATCAGTTGAGAGTGAAATTAAAAAAAATTAATGAACATGAAAAATGATGTCTCCAAGATTCAAAAGTGATGGTTATTGTGATAGGATAACAATGTACACAAAATAAAGTTTTATAATAAGGTCAGTCATGCTCACCTGAATAGCAAGCAGAGGGTCAGGATCTAAGACTTCTACCAACATACACACACACACACACACACACACACACACACACACTTCTTGTTCTTTTATCAGTAACAACACTAAGGAGTCTATGAGCATTACTATGAACTGGAATAAACATCTGAGAACATCTGGTCTAAATCTCTTTTTTTTAATAGTAAGGAAAATGAGGCCCAGGGAGGTTAATTGACTTTTCCAACATCATCAGGTTGTGAAATGACTTCTCCAAGATTAGAGAATAATTGTTAGAGTTTAGAAATTATGAATATAGTATTTAAATTGAGAAAGATATTTCAGAGATTGGGACCAAGTCACTCATTTGGCAGAAAAAGAAACTATGTCTCAGAAAAAAGAAAGCAATTTGTTCAGTTACCCAGTTTATTGAGGAGACAGAGAGAGACACACAGAGAGACAGAGACATTGAGAGAGGAGGGGAAGGGAGGGAGAGAAAAGAGGGGCAATCCTGAAACCAAAGCTAAAAGTCAGAAGTCAGGATATAAATTTGGTAATTATATATGTGTATGTATCAATGTACTAAAAGTGAAAAAAAATCTTGATCCAAAAGGATTTTTTAATGAATTCTATCAAATATTTAAGGCATTTGCACTGCTTCTAATTATTTTGTATGATATAGGAGTAAATAAGAAATCAGTTGAAGAGGTGAAAGTGTAAAAGTGAGCCATAATTGATAAATTTTCTTAAAGTTTTCCTTTCAATATAGACAGACTCCTTTATAGAGGAACCTTGGATGGGTGGAAAGAGGATTGGATATGGTGAGGGGTGCATATGTTAACATATTCAAACAGTAAGATAGTAAGATAATTTATAATTTTTCTCTAACTTCAGGGTGGTAGAAAAATAGAGATGCAAATTATGGAGAAAATAGTGAGAGTTCGATCAAGCCTGGAAAAAAAAACTCCTGAGAAAAAATTAATAAGGCAAGAAATCATCACTGTGACAAATAATCTAAGCAGCAAAATTTATAAAGGAAAAATAAGAAGAATAGTATATGGAAGAAGTGAATTAATATTTTAGATGGGAGAAAGTGTTATTAGAAAATTGGTATTAGATGATAATATAGAATAGAGGTTTTTGGAGTTTATGGATTTTTTAAAGGATAACTTTCAATATAATTGGTTTTCTTTATATTTCTGTATTTTTTATTTTCTATTTAAAAACATTATTCAGAGGAGATTTATGAGCTTCTGCAATCTATCAAAGGATTGTAACAAACACACACACACACACACACACACACACACACACACACACACACATGCACGCACATATTCCTAAAGCAAAAACAAAAAATTACAAAATGTTAAGAACTTCTGATAGAGAGAAACCTCTGATGGTTGGGAAGAAGAATGGATTGATTTGGAGGAGGATAAGTTAGCAGGAGACTCAAGAAGCAAAACAATTAGAAATTGGCAGTTTCTTAGGGCTTTGGACTGGAAGAAAAATAAGTATAGAACATCAGAGTTAACAATTACAGATAGAATGGGAGATGTTGCATTCTGCTGGGGGAACGGTAATATAGTGCCTCTTAATACCACAAAAATTCCATTTTGGACTATTTTTTTCTTTTTTTATGTATACACTATTTCTTTATAACAATCAATTTCCATGCATTTAATTATTCTTTGAAGATGGCTCCTAGATCTATATATGTAGCTCTAGCAGTATCTCCAGAGTTCTTTCCCAATGTTGTTTATTATTGTATTGTATGTTCCATAGAAATCTCAAGTCCAATATTTCTCTTCTAAGCACCCTAGTTTCTATTCATTATACAGGCAATCTTATTGTCAAAGTTCACAATCTTAGTTTTATCTTCAGCTCTAATCTCATGCTTCACATACCAAATCTAATATTTTCTGTATCTTCATTTATGATATATGTTCCATGTTCTATATTTATACAACCAATCCTGTACTTTATCACTATCTCTTACTCAGACTGTACAATATCCTCATAAGAAATATTCATGTTTCAAATCTCTCCTCACTCCAATCTATACTGACACAACTACCCCAAATGCAGCAATGGCTCTTGATCTCCTACTCAATGAATTGCATTATCTTCTTCTTGGTTTTAATATATTCAACTTTCTTAGGCACTAGAAGATCTTCACAACCTAGTCCTAACCAACATTTCCAGTTCATTATACATAATTTCCCCATTTACTCTTGGGTCTAGCCATACTGGAACATTGGTGCTTTCCCTCATATATGATACTCTCTATTTTTTTTTTTTGTAAGAATTGTAACTCATGATACTATACTCTCCCCTTACTCCTGACTCTTGAAATCCATTACTTAAAAGACTTTTCTTGTCCTGTTGAGCCCAGATATGAGTGCCTTCTTTCTTAACCCAACCTTATCCCGAATCTTTGTTATATGTGTTTCATGTTTTATAAACAAAGACATATCTCTCCTCTAATAGAATGAAAGTTCCTTGAGGACAGGAAATTTTTATTTTTATCTTTATAATCACAATATTCATCATTGTACTTGTTATTCAGCAGTTGTTTAATAATTGCTTATTGATTCGTTGAATGGAAAATGAATACAGAGAAACAAGAGATCATACAGGAATCTTGTAATGAGATGGACCTTGTAAGAAATAAGTTTTTATCAGATGGATTACATTTTCTTACACTTTCTAATACTTTGAAGTTAGAAAGGAGTTAGAATCTCAAGGCTCAGAACAAAAATATTTGAACTGTGATCAGAGGATGGCATTATAGAAAAATCAATTAGCAATGAAAGAAAAAGTTTAAGTCCCCAGAATAAGGTTATTCTATACTTCCCACTATAATCCAACATTTCATTTGAGAGTCAGAATTCTAGGAATACATCCTAATGTATTCCTAGTAAAGACTACAGTCAATATAGTAAACAAATATTATTTTCATACTTCTTTTCAGAAAATTTAGTAATTAAGTGATCCAGATCAAGAGAATGAATATGAATGCATTTCAGTAATTGAGCTCCATTTAAATTAAATGTGGATTACCTTCTTTGCTAAATCTTGTTAATTCCAGAAGAGTGTAGTCATATTAGATGCAATCAAATTAACTCTGGTTTCTGAATACTTCCTAATCTCTAAAGTATTAAATTAGTATTGTTGTTTTTGCTATTGATGCTGCTTCTGATGAAGATGATGATGATGATGTGGAAACTAGGGCTTTATAGGTTAGACTATAGCCATGAGACCTAAAATATTTTACTATTGCTTTTTTTGGAATGAAAAACTGAATCACAGCATAGCAAACTTAGTTGGCTTATAAAGATGATCTGAAATATAACACTTGTAAATTGTCATTGATTTGTTAGCATTATATGGACAAAACCTCAATAAGCAGAGATTTAATCTATAGATGCTAATCCCATAGGCTAATGCCATGGAAATTAATCCCACTTTATTCTTTTGCATAAATTAAACATTGTTGTGACTTAATGAATAGTACAGATTGCAAAAAGTAGATTTAACTTTATTTATCATATTCTAAGTTTTGATCTTTTGGAGAAAAATATAGTCATAAAAATTAATATTATGGAAACTTCTTTTAATGTACTGAGATTATTTTATATTTTGGTATCATTAATTTATAAATATCTGTTTATGTGGGACTTCATAAAAAACTAGGAAGAAAGTTTACATTTATGTTTCAATGTAAGAGTCATCAGAAGAATTCACTTTATCACAATATTAAAAGGAAAATCTCTGAACCCACTTTGGAAGAGGTTAAGAAAGGATTTAGTACAAATATCTTTATGAAGTATCTTCTTAAATATTTTTATTTTTAAAAATCTCAAAAAAGGTTGATTCTTTGCCTGACTTCTGGGTAATGACAATGTCAGATTGCAGAATATGGATCTGAGGAAAAGCTATAATGTTGCTCAAAAGAATAATGACATGACTATCTTAAGTACTACTTGTGTGGCCTAGTGAAGATGAGAATGAACAATGGAAATTATATAATATATAAAAGTATATACATATGTCATATATATATATATATGACATAAAATAAAAATAACATATAATAATGTAATAATTGCATTATATAACATCCCCCAAAATATAACATCTATCCAATCTCAAATATTTGATCAATCAGTATATCTCCCTCTCTTGAAGAAGTATTATATTTAATATTTTTGAAAAATATATTTGAAAAATGAATTTTAATTTGCTACATAAGTCAGTCTTATTCTTATGTAAGGAAATTCTTATGTAATGAAATTATGATGTGACAAAAACAATATCAGCCTAAGAAACATAGGGCTATTAAGACAGACAAAATAACCAATCACAAGTTTGCCAAACTCAGCTATCCACCTATAAATGTATAATGGGGGGCAAACAGCTGAATTTTGATGCTAATCTTTGCGGATTTTGGTCCACAACCAGTAAGTTAAATGTATTTTGGCTCAGTGATGAAAGACTTGGAATTTTAGAATAATCAAAAAAACTTTAGATGGTCCTTCCCTTCCTGCCCTATTGGTAGTGGAGAGAGGTGCTTAACAAGTTTAAAAGGTGTGACTTTACCTCATGATTTTTTTTCTTTCTGCTTGTCTTAAGAATTGCTGCCATGACTTAGGGACACCATGGAGAGAGGAAGTCATGGTTTACTCAGCTCATTCTTCCTCACTCTATGACCATATTCAACTAACTGTATTATCTGCTTGTTACATTGGTGACCAAAGTAAAAATCATGAAAGATGACATATTTGAGAATGGCTACCTTGGGAGTCCATGTGTTTCCTAGTCAGTGATTATTTTCTCCTGCAAAAAACACTATAGTGGCTGTAAAGAGCACTTCTCATAGAACAGGCTGTACTTCCAAAGCTCCCAAAGTAGCCACTTTCATTTCTCATGATGGCTATTTAATCAATTATGCTCAGGGTAAAAAACAGAATTATTTTTTTTACCTTCTGTTTAAAATTATTTAATCTTTTTTTGTATTTGCTCTCAAACTTGAATTCTACTTATATTTTTATTTTTTATCACTTGCTTCATTTATTCATTCCAATTTTATAGTACTTGTATCAAATATATATTTTTGTTTTCCCCTCAGAGGTTCTACTTGTAGTTGTTGTTGAATTTATATCTTGGGCCTCTTTTAATGTTAATTCTTTACTACGTTCAGTATTTTGTTCCACTTATTCATATTTTCAATTACAGTTCTTGATTTGGATTCTGTGTCCACGCTAATTTTTTACATGATTCATTATGGAGTTTCAGTCCATTCCCTTTATATTTAGGATGCTCTGTAGCTGCCAATTTAAAAGAGATAACTTGTACAAGGTCCTATCCCCTTCCCCTGCCCCTGATTTCTATCTTTGTCTTTGTAGATATATAAAGGATTCTATCCTTCACTGAAGAATGTCTTTTTTCCCCTTCATAATCCTAAATTGGAAATTTGTTCCATTCTTTTCTATGGCACTGATAGTCCCTAGTGGGATGGTGGATATCTAGCCTCCCTGTCCAGATACTCCATTGACATTCTTTCTTCTTTCTTTCTGTAACTCCAAGGAATTTATGGCCAGGCTATATCTTCTTATGCAGTATCCTATAGTTTCTATTTTTCCTCTGATATTGTTTTGCCAAATCTGGGCCAGATTTGGATTCATGTCCCTAATTAATAAAACTCTTGGTAGCCTGTTAGTCCTTTATTCAGAGTATTTGCTAGCTTCAGGGCTATTTTGAGGGTATTTAGGAAGGTTTCCTTGATAGTTTCTCTCTGGCCCGCTAAATTCACATTGCCTGAACTGAGGCTGGGTTCCCTTGTGCAAATCCTCTCTATGGCTCCACTAGATTTTATTTTTACTGAAGTTCAAATTAGCTTTCCAGCTACTATCCCCTTTTTAATCAGTGTTTTTTCAGATTTTACTCTGTATGTATGTGTTTGTGTGTACATACGTATGTATGTAGCTCTGAATTTGCTGAAAAAACTTACTTTTATTTATTTTACAAATCATTGTTCTTTCTGAGGTCTCTTTCAAATATTTACAGGAATTTATATGAGAGAGATGGGTTTTTTTTGTTACTTTTATGTTACTATCTTAATGAGAAGTTTGTGATACATTTTTGAATGAAACATTTTATTTGGCTAATATTACAAGCTCTAGATTCCTTTCTTCTGCTCTTAGTCTAAATAAAGAGCCAGAAGGTCCTTAGCAAATTCTCCTTTTATTATTCTTAATTATAACTTGTATAAATCTTCTCATTAGTTTCTCTTCACTTCCATAAATCAAGAAAGTGAATTACTAGATAAGTTTGAGTATAATGGAAAAAATACACGAGAGAGACACACACAGGGAAAGAGAGAGCCAAGAAACAGAGACAGAGACAGCAAGACTTGAAGTTTAATTTCAAACTTTTTTTTCTGGATTGATTTTCCTTTGGAAGACAGACAAACACAACTTCTTAATGAGATAAGTTTAAAATAAATTTGGTTTTCAATTACTCTGATAGTTGTCTTTGGGAGAGCTCAGTGTTTCAATAAACATTGCGTTTTTCTAAGATAGATTGTATGTTTTCAGCAACCTGTCTAAAGACTGGCAGAAAAAGGAAGTAGTCTTTGTGGCAAACATAGATCTTTCCAAGCCAGGGTTCATTTGTTCTGCTTAGTATCATTATTGGAAACGTGCCTTAGGCACCTCAGAATAAATATGACTGAGTAGTTCTAAAATACACAGATGTTTTACCAATCAGTGTCATCCTGACCTTAGGTTAGAATCAGGTTTTTTGTGTTTTTTTTTTGTTTTTTTTTTGGCTTTTTATAAAGACTATCATTGTCCATACCTGGAGGAGTTGAACATAAATGCATCATAAATATTGCAGATTAGGTTACCTTTAAAATATAGATGATTTGAAAGTTAAGGAAGAAATATAATGGTTATAAATCTTTACAATTTTTTCCAAATAAATATTAAAGATTTTAGACATATAATGGCTTTGAAACCCTGTTTTACTTGATAGGAAGTGTTGTTATGTCTAAACAGAATCAAATGAAGTGGAATGTCAACAGTGATTTGGTTAATTTGTCAGTGAAGAAGCAGCAGGACCAGGAATACTCACTCAACTCTAGGGAGAGTTAGTCTAGATAATACAAATCAGAGCCTACAGCTGCTCAACTCAAGTGATTTGGGGTAGGAACAGAAGAACATAGCTAATAGAAACTGCCAGAACTGTAACTAGAAATATTTTACCTGAGGAAGTAGTGGGGTGGAGGAAGGGAGAATGAAGAAAAAATAGGAAAAAAGAAATTTGGAATGGGTTCCCTTCAAGTGAGAAAGTGAGCTCTGGGACATTTTTAAGTATTCATGCTGTTGAAGAACTGACTATTGCTGGAAGAGGGCTGGGTCCAAGAGGAGCAGGAGGATATCCTCTTGAGGGGGAAAGTACAACCTAAAATGCCCTGAGGTTTTTATATTACAGAGTGTGTAAGTGTGGAGAAAACTTTTGGTGCCTGAAATAGAGATGAGCAGGAAGAAAGGGCATCCCAGGACAAGACTGATAAAGCAATCATACTGGTAGAAGAGAGAAATAGGAACAGGAAAAATGACAATTGGTCCCCATTATCCTAAGATTTCATATTTGTGAATTTGCTTACTCTACAAAATTTATAACCCCCAAACTAATTTTCATGTCTTTTTCACATTCACTTATGGATATAAGTAGAACAGTGAAAAAACTGAGTTGCCCAACAAGCACATTCTCAGCTGAGAGCCACATGACTTTTTGCAATCTTGTTTCAGTTCTTATATTTTAAATAAATGTTCTTTTTGTATTATTCAGTGCCCTTTTTCACATTTTAAATGCTTTTTATTGGTGATTTCCCTTTTTACCATGGCCCCCAATATTACTGCTCATTCTGCCTATTGTTCCTAAAAGGTATAAGGCTATGGTGTGCCTTATAGACAAAATATATGTCTTACCTAAGCTATGGTTAGACATGACTTATGGTACTATTGCTTGTGACTTATGGTCCATCCAGACAAAAAGGAAGAGAAGCTATGCTCTTCTGTATTAGCTATGCTGGAAGTCACTACCAAAAGTGCTAAAGTAACTGTGGCCAGAGATTCATGGGAACATAACCCTTTATTTTCCCACAGGAGTAATGATTCAGTATTCATTAATTAAAATTGATATACCCATACTCTCTTGTACTCACAAGATGGAACTCTTGATTCATAATTTTTCTTCTCCTAGATAGTTATGCCCATTCCTTCTTAAATCTCTCAATATATTTCTTTTTCTTTGATTATGTATTTCCTAAATAATATTTATTAGGTTATTTATTGTGTGAGTGTCATCATCAGTACCATGTATTTGACATCTCAATGTCTTAGAATTTAAGAATTTCTCCATTGTCTTAGTCATCAGCAATTTTGAGTCACCAGCAATGTTCTTTTGAGAATTCAATTAACTTACAATTACAGATCAAACTTGTGCCTACATCTTTTAAAATCAGAAATAGTCTTTCATTAGTGTGTAGAAGATTTTTAGAGATTTACAAAAGAACATAAATAAGAGTTACACAAAAGAAGAGATAAGTCATGTCTCATCTGCAACTAAGAAAGAATATCCAAGTTGATGGGAAGTAAATTCTAAATTTACTGATGAATTGCACTTTTAAAAAAGCCACTATTGTCTCAGGTGCTAGGAAAAGACAATGATAAATTTTGGAGGAAATATGGAAAAACTGGAACACTAACACACTGTTGGTGGAGTTGTGAAATGATCCAATCATTCTGGAGAGCAATGTGGAACTATGCCTAAAAAGCTATAAAACTTCATAGCCTTTGACCCAGCTATGCCAATATTAGGTCTGTATTCTAAGGAAATTATAAAGGAGGGGAAAAAGCCCACATGTGCAAAAATATTGGTAGCAGCTGCTTTTGTGATAGCAAAAATTGGAAAATTCTCCATCAATTGGAGAATGGCTGAATAAATTGTAGTATATGAAGGTAGTAGAATATTATTGATCTGTAAAAGTGATGAATAAGCATATTTTAGGAATTTACCTGAACTAATGCTGAGTGAAACAAGCAGATCCATACATTGTACACAATAACAGCAAGATTGTGCAATGATCAGCTGAAAGACTTGGTTCTTCTCAGTTGTTCAGTGATCCAAATCAGTTCCAATAAACTTCAGAGAAAAAATGTCATATGCATCCAGAAAGAGAACTATTGGGATTGAATGTAAATCAACACACACTTTGTTCACTTTTTTCTGTTTTTTTTTCCCCTCTCCTGTGATTTTTTTCTCTTTTATTGTGATTTTCCTCTCCCAACATGATTCATAAAGAAATGTGTATTTAAAAAGTCAATATGAATGTATAACCAGAAAAAAAAATTAATAAAGATGGTAAACCCCACAAAAAAAAAAAAAAAAAAAAAAGAACTAGTTGATTCCTGTTACTTGTTTTCTCATTGGGTGGGAGAGGGAAAAAAAAGAGGAAGGGGAAAATTCAGAACTCAATTAAAAAAAAAAAAAAAAGAATGTCATCATTTTTTAGTGATAGTAGGTAGTAGATAGTAGAGAGTAGAAAATAATTGTTTCCCTTTATAGAAGGTAGACTTATAGCTCCCCACCGAAATCCTCCATTGATTCCACTGAGTATTAAATGAAGTCTAGATTTCTTGGTCAACTTCTCAAGGCTCTTCACAGTCTGGCTTCATTCTCAACTTAAATGTCACTATTCTTTTTTCACTATTTGTATTCCTAGCAAATTGACCTACTTCCTGATATTTGAACTAATCATATTTATATCCTTAATATTTTAATTTTTTCCTTGATATATATGGTTCAGAAAGAACAATGAACTCTTGAAGCCAATTAACAGATATGAGACTTTTCTTAAATCAAAAAGAGCTGAACAGTCTAATAAAAAAAAAAAAAAAACAGCTATTATGATGATGTAGAAGAAGAAATAATGGAGAGAGAGAAATAATGAAGGTTCATAGGAAGAAGAGATAAGTACTGTTGGTTGTTGATTTCCTGCTGAGGGGATTATGGGTATTTTTTTTCTATGAGTTAACCTAGCAATAATATTAAATATCTGTTCTCAAAATAAGATGAGATGCCAAGGCTTGTCAAATTAGTATGTCTTCTATCTGTTGATGATTCATGTGGGCACACATTACACTGTCAGAAGGAATTTGGAAAACATTGCTGATAAAAGAAAAAGGAATTCTAGACAAAGCCAAATTTGGGGAGGCAACAGCTGGCTAATAAGGTGATATCTAAGAATGGAATTTGGATTTCTGGACCTTGAGTTAAAATAAAAGAAGGAATGTTGATCAAAATTTGAGTGTGCTTAACATCTGTCAGAAATTTTGAAAATCTAAACAAATCGATTTTAAACTAAAAAAGGAAGATGAGTGTATGGGGGAGGAAGAAACTGCCTATTTATAGCATCTAGGCTAAATACTATAGACAGTAATGACACTCTAGGAAGAAAAAAAATATAAAATATACCAAGCAATTTGCAAAGGGACAAAAATACAGAAATGGAAGCAGAAATAAAACATAAGATCTTAGAGCATTGTATTAAAATGTAAAATGCATACTGCCAAACAAGATGAACTAGAAATTATAATTTAAGAAGTCAAAATTGTCAAACACATCATCAATCCCATATTTTTTTATGATGATAACCAAATCCAGAATATTGTCTTGAAGGGTGTATCTTATTCCAAAGAAACAGAAAGTAGGAAGGCACAGTAGTGATGATTTAAGAAAAATATAATAGTTGTCTTTCTACATTTAGGAAATAAAAACAAAAAGAAAATGTTGACTTTCTTCAGCAAGAATGATTGGAAACACTGTTAAGTGTGCTTGTACATTAACACCCAGTGATATACACTCTTATCTGTTTCCTCTAGATAGCTTTCTTATGAAAAGCTCACAATAGTACCTCGCCATTGTTTTCTCTCACAATGACTGATTCTCAGTTTTTGTTGGCATGCTGTCCACTATATGTCCCAATTAGGAAAATATTCAAAGATTATATCCTAATAACTCATGAAATATGAAGGTTTTCTTCATTAGAAAAAATTTAAATTGAATAAATAATGAAGTTATTTGGTGTTTCTTCCTAATATGAATTCAAAGAGCTATGGAATTTTTCCTTTTGTAATTCTGGCTCTCATATTTGACAACTTATATTAAGCCATCTTGCTATTAACTAAAGGCTTTTATCCATATGTAAACATATGAATAAACAAACAAAACCATGAATAAACATCCTGACTTTTATAGTTAAAAAAAAAAAAAGATTGGAAATAACATCATGTTCATACTCTAGATCTTCCACCCAACTTGCTTGAGGAAGAATGATTATGAGGTTAGAGAGTTTAGAATTGAATGGCTACATCTGAAATATAGTGATTATGTTACTATGGCCAAGACAATTAGCCTCTCTGCTCTAAATTAGCAGTGTCTAATTAAAATAAAATGGAACCAATAAACCTTATATATTGATCCCTGTGGACCACATTTGACTTAAAATTACATATTAATATTGTTTATGTTCTATTGTATTTTTATTTAATTTGTTAAATATTTCTAAATCACATTTAAATTAGTTCAGGTTATATGTAATGGGTCACTGACACAAGAAATTTGTTTGACACTTCTACTCTAATCAGTTCTATAAACACTGGGTTGCCAAAAAATGACATGTTGCATTAGTAGCAAGAATTTTCAGGAAGAAGAATTCCTCATTCTTCCTCTCTTTTTATCATTATAGACCACTTAGTTTCCCACAGGGAAAAAAAACAACAAAAAAACACCTTTAGTCCATGTAAAAGATTACATAATCCCCAAAAGTTCTGTTCCATATTCATATCATTCTTACAATAAAATCAGGCATGAGATTCCGTAAATGCATCTTCACCACTAGAAAAACAAATTTTACAATCAGCATTGTATTTCAAGTACAAAATATTGTTCCTGCAGCCAAAATAGTTAGTATAAGAAATAAGACACAATCTGCTAATAGCTGGAGAATCTTGAAGAGGAAGAAAAAAATCATTAAGTCACAATAGTAAGGAAGGAGAATCTAAAACAATGCAACATTTCTTTCTGCTGTTACATTTCTCTCCTTCCAACCCATCTTTATTTATTTATTTAAAAAGTTTTTGTAAGCCTGTTTATTAATTTATTTTTAGATTAAAACTTTTTTTTCAAAACATATGCACAGATAATTTTTCAACATAGATTCTTACATATCCTTATGTTCCAAATTTTCCCCTTTCTTCCCACTCTCTCCCCGAGATGGCAAGCAATCCAGTATATGTTATACATGTTAAAATATATGTTAAATCCAATATATGTAAACATATTTATATAATTATCTTGCTGCACAAGAAAAATAAGATCAAAAAGGAAAGAAAATTAGTAAGAAAACAAAATGCAAGTGACAACAACAAAAACCATGAGAATATTATGTGGCAATGCACATTCAGTTCCCATAGTCCTCCTGGTTGCAGGGTCAGTGCTCTATCCACTGTGCCATCTAGCTGCCCCCACTTTTTTTTGTTTTAATTTATAGGCATCTACAGCCATCATTGTTGTAATTTTTTCTGATTTTGAGAATGCAAATAAATCTTTTTTTTTTTTCTAAAATGGAACTCTTTAATAATCACAAAGAAAGTTTTTTTTTTTTTTTCTTGTTTTGTTTGTTTTAGCTCAACTCAAAGAATACCCTCATTATCCCTTTTACTTTGATTGCCAAAATTGTACCACCACTTGCGGATTTTTTTTTTTTTTGCTTCCAATGGCATTACAAAGGCCCCAGAACAAGTAATTATTTTACATTTTGAACAATCATGATGTGAATATCCTAAGGCTACCAATAAGAATGGAGATATTGCAGCTGTGTGTGTGCATTTTTTTAATGAAACTTCCATGTTTCCCATTTAGCAAAATAGACAAGCCCACCAAAGCCACATTTCAAATGTTGGCAGAAAGTTACATATGTGGAAGTTTACATTGAACAAACCCTAATAGAGTTCCTTGACTCCTGATATTTCAACTTTGAGAAGTTCTTTAAAAGTAAAAGCACACTTTACATTTAGTTGTCTTTAAAAACACATCTGATTGTAAAAGACAAAATATTTTTCAGGGTAGTATTTGGGTGGGAAATATTCTGAGCTTTTTGAATGGCTATTATAATTTTTTTTTTTCATTTGGGTATTTGATAATATACAAAACGAATTGTGTCAACTAATTTTGCAACTACTAAAGATTTATTTATTTCAAGAAACATTTAGCTGTCAGCCAAATTGATGTTCTTGCCATTTCTAACATATGACATTCCATCTCAGTGTTTTTACCTAAGCTATCTCCAACCCCTATATTAGAAATGAACTCCTCTTCACCACTTCTTTGTAAAGTCTCCATTTACTTTAAAGCTCATCTCAAACACTACATTTTATGTAGGTTAATATAATCTTTCATTTATAAATGAAGAATTAAGGACAGAATTATTAAAGGATTTGCCCAGAGTCACATGACTAATAAATCCATGTGTAAAAAGACTTGAGAGTTTCTTGGAATAGTAGTATAAGTTCATTATGAATCAACAACGTTTTGGAGGTTTCCCCAAAATTATTGAATCTCAAGTTGCATGAATAGAACTCTAGGCATACAAACAAGGAAGATGATAAACCCACTTTGCTATGTCCTGATTTGACCCTTTCAGGATTGTAGCCAAGGCTGAGTTCCACATTTTAGGAAGGATTTTAACAAGCTAGAGTATCTCCAGAGGAAGGGGAACAACATGACAGAATGGCTCCAAACCAGTGCCATATGAGGATCTCAAAAAGGAAATGGAATTTGAAGCAGAGAAAGCTTTAGGAAGAGTGCCAAGCAGTAGACAAATGAAAATTTTCCTTCTTAGTTTTTATCTAAGAATTATCAAACTTCCCTTTAATCACCATTTCTATGACTAAATAACAAAAATGGCAATTATATCATAAAGTGTGGATTTCCAAAAAATGTCACAGTCAAAAATTAAAGTCATAGAACATGGAGGAGTGATAGAATTATTATTAAATTCTATGTCAAAGGAAAATTATGCTGTAATGGATCTTTCTGGTGTCCTTGTAGATGAATGAAATAAGAGATAGTGCTGTGCAATGGAATAAAACAGATTTGATTTAAAACCCAACCTCAGACACTTAATAGTTATGTTACCTTGGAAAAATCACTTAACCTGCCTGCCTCAATTTCCTCAGCTACAAAATGAGGATATTAATAGGACTTACATCCTTAGAGATGTTAAGAAGATCAAATGGCATTTTAATATTTTTTCCTCTTTTTACTGGTAGAGCATCTCTGTTCTCTTATGAAAACATAAAGATTCATGAAGCAAACTAAATTTCTATATAGAGGAGAATGACTGAAGGTTTATTTTGCACTAGTCAATTATTCCTTTGAAATTTTAAAAATATTTGGAATGATGTTGAAAAGCCATTGAAATGTTGTTGGATAGATTTTAAGATATGAAAACTATTGAAGAAATCACTGATGTTTCTCCTGAAGAAGAGACATAGAAGGGACACAACAGCTATCTTCAAGAATTGGAAAGACTATTGCATAGATGAGGATTAAAATTCTTCTGTTTGATCCCAAATGACAGAACTAAGATTCACAGAAGTTTTATGGAGACAAATTTAGACTAAAGTTAAGGGAAAAAAACAATAGCCAGAAATAATCAGAAAGCAGAACTAGAATAAGTTGATTCAGAAGCTATTTGTCTCTTTTCCATTGTCATGGAGTGTAGAAGCATAGATTTGGAACTTGAAGAGAATTTAGAGACCATGTATTCCAACATCTTCATTTTAAAGAGAAGGAGCAAAAATGTTAAATATTTTTCCAATTGTCACACAAAGTTATGGAATGACAGTGGTAGGATTTGAATCCATATTCTCTGTTGCCATATCAAGTAATCTTTCCTCACAGTGGAGACTAGTTGAACATTTCATAGTGGTATAGTAGAGTTGAAATATGCCCAACTAAATGATTTAGGAGGTTCTTTTTGATTCTGAGTGTCTGGGATTCTTTGAAGAACAATAACATTTAATAAAATTTCCCAAGAGGGCCATGTACATCAGAATTGATCATTATATAGTCTTGTTGCTGGGTACAATGATCTCCTGATTCTGCTCATCTCACTCAGCATCAGTTCATGTAAGCCTCTCCAGGACTCTCTGAAATCATCCTGCTGGTCATTTCTTATAGAACAATAAAATTCCATAACATCCATATACCACAATTTATTCAGCCAATCTCCAAATGATGAGCATCATTCAGTTTCCAGTTTCTTACCACTACAAAAAGGGCTGCCACAAACATTTTTGTACAAGTAGAAACACTCTGGGTCAAAGGGTATGCACATTCTGATAGCTTTTTTGACCATAGTTCCAAATTGCTCTCCAGAATGCATTGATCCTTTCACAGATCCATCATCAATGTATCAGTGTCCAAGTTTTCCCACATTCCCTCCAACATTCATCATTATCTTTTCCTGGCTTCTTAGACAATCTGAGAAGTATGTAGTGATATCTCAGAGTTGTCTTAATTTGCATTTCTCTGATCAATAATGATTTGGAGCACCTTTTCATGTGACTATAAATATTTTCAATTTCTTCATCTGAAAATTGTCTGTTCTTCTTCTTTGACTCTTTGTCAATTGAAGAATAGTTTAAATTCTTATAAAGCAGAGTAAATTCTCCATGTTTTAGAAATGAGGCCTTTATCAAAACCTTTGAATGTAAAAATGTTTTCCCAGTTTATTGCTTCCCTTTTAATCTTGTCTGCATTAATTTTGTTTGTATAAACCTTTTTAACTTAATGTAATCTACTAAATTATCTACTTTATGATTAGTAAAGTTTTTGGTCACAGATTCCTTCTTCCTCTATTGATCTGATAGGTAAACTATCCTATGTTCTTCTAATTTGTTTATAATTAATATCATTCTTTATGTCTAGCTCATGAACCCATTTCAACATTTATCTTGATATACGGTGTCATGCATAGGTCAATTAGGCCAATATTTTTTAAATTGTCTCTTTGGGATATATTTTCCAGGTTGCCTATTTTTCCAATTCCAATTCTTTTATGTTTTCTTCCATTTTTTCACTCTTTTAAGTTTGTTTGACTGATTCTTGATGTCCATAGAGTCATTAGCTTCCATTTGTCCCATTCTAGTTTTTAAATATGTGATTTTCTTCAAGTAGCTTTTATATCTTTTTCCATTTGGTTAATTATACTTTTGAAGCCCCTCCCCCCAGTGGAATTTTTTTTTTTTTGCATTTGGCCAATTGTATTTTTAAAGGAATTGCTTCTTCCAAACTGTTGATTCTCTCTTGCATACCTCTCATTTCTTTTCTCATTTTATTTTATTCTACCTCTCTTATTTGCTTTTTAAAATATTTTATGGGCACTTACAAAAAGCTTGGGCTTGAGACCAATTCATATCACTCTTTGTGATTTCCTCTGTGGACATATTGTCCTTATCAGAGTTGATGACTTGGTCTTCCCTATCACCATAATAGTTTTCTATAGTCAAGGTTCTTTTCTGTTTCTTATTCATTTTCTTTCCTTTTCTTTTGGTATTTCCTCTATTTTTTAAATTTTTTTTATGGTCAAGCTCTGCTCCTGGGAAAAATAAGGTGCTGTCTCAATTTTCTTGTGCAGCTCTGAGCCTTTGTGTTGAGCACTAGGGTCTCTTGTGTTTGCAGGGGACAGGTTTGCCTACTCTTTCCATGAAAAAGCTTGGTTTCAAGAGTTTCCCTTCTAAGCTGGGACTGAAGGCTACCCCACTGATCTTTTTCTCTTCTCAGCATGTAGTGAGAGTCTCAGGTACTGATTTGCTGTGATTGAAACCCTCTCACTAGTTTCCCATATTCTGTGTGAAACTGTGCTGAATGTTTTTTTTTCCTAGTTTTCACCTAGTAAGAATGAACTATCTTGAAGTTTTTCCAATCTATCTTGAAGTGGACAGTGGTTTCATTCCATCAAACTCTGTTCAAAAGCCTGATTTCTTGTAGTTTTTTGAGGGAAAATGGAAGAGCTATAGCAGATTTTTGGCTTCATTATGCCATCTTGGTTCCATTCCCAGAAGTCTTTCTGCTTTCTTTCTAATCTTGTCTGCAGTGGTTTTGTTTGTACAAAACTTTTTAAACCTAATATAATCAAAATTATCTTTTTTGCATTTCATAATGTACTCTAGTTCTTCTTTGGACACAAATTCCTTCGTTCTCCACATGATCTGACTTTTCTTATACAGCAAAATGAACATGGAACTATGTTTAGAAGAATTCCACATGTTTAACCCAGATTTGATTGATCGCTATTTATGGGGGGAAGGAAGGAGAAAATTTGGAACACAAGGTTTTGCAAACATTAATGTAGAAAACTATTTTTACTTGCAACTGAAAAGATAAAATAAAATAACCTTAAATAAAAAAGTGTGAAAAGCTATTATTATAAATTACATTTTCATTGACATCATCATCTATCTGTCTAAGTTATCAACAAGTTTAATTCTTCCCCTCTTAAATGGAAATAAACATACCAATAAAACCTGCCTCCCTTAATCTCTTAGTTTGGCCATACAATTATTCAATGTTATCAGATACAGAAAAGTTAGTTTCAAAACCAAGAAAATTACTAAAACAGAATAAATTACAGATTCAGACAAACAAAAACAAAATAACAATTTTCAAATTATGTGAGGTTTTTCAAATTCCATGTAACTTTGAAGCACTAGATTCATTTCAGTCATTATCATGCAAGTTGCCCAATGTAAGTAACTCATTTTGCCCTCTTCTTGACTATTCAATTCGAGACCCAATTTATTGCTCATCTGCATTGTCTGTCTCAAATATGTGTACTGATTCAACATTAATTTATGGGTTACTCATTCAAATATATTTCATAATCTGGATAAATGTAAACTTTCATTCAGTTATTTTTCCCACATGGACTATTATTCTAATATCCTGAATAATCATTTCATTGATTGATTGATCATTTTTAAAACATGCACAACTTGAAGCAATTATAAAAGTAACTCAAAATTTATAAAGATTTTTTTTTTACATTTAGAAGTTCTGACCAGATTGCTGTATTAGAAAGCAAAAATCATCAAAGCAATGTGGAATGGGCTAAGAAATAGAATAGTGAAGCAGTAGAATAGATAACATACACACTATCCAATAGGAAGTGACCATAATAATCTGATGTTTGATGAACTCAAACATCAAACTTTGAGAACAAAAACTAAGCATTTAACAAAAACTAAACTGGAAATCATTTTGGAAGAAAGTAGGTATGTTACACCACAGTTCTCTTTTATTGTTCTGACTCAGTTTCCTTAATTATCCTGACCCAGTCCTGACTCAGTTTCTCTAATTGTTCTGCTTCAGTTTATAATTATCAGCTCAAAGCTCAATCCTGTAAAACCTCCCCTTCTTCTTTATCAAAATAGTTGATAGGAATAAAATATCTTATATTTTAGAATATCAGAATGCCTCTCCCCATCCCAAGCTATTAGACACCATCTTATCAAGATACCTCTCCCCATCTCCAGGTGCCTCCCCCATTAGATCATCCCATCTCCTATGTCAACTGATCTCACCTGTCAGAGTCCTATTCCCACTCTCAACACCCTGATTTCACCCTTGCCTCAGCCTACCCATTGAGTCTGAGCCATATGTATATATGTGATTGTGAACTGACATTATTTGCTGGATTCTTGGAGAGGATAGTCTCATTCAGACCTGGTACCAAACCATGGATCCATTTGGTTCCTGTAAATTTCTCCCTTTTAAAAAAATTATTAAATACTCTCATCTCTATCTTGCCTTCGTTTCTCTGGCATTGCATTTTGGATGCTTTCCACTGAGATGAAAATATCTGCGCTAGCTCTTAGATTCCCAGAATTATGAAATGTTGACCGAAATAAATTCTGGGAGTGGGGTCTTCTGGATGCATCTGGTTCTGTGTGCCAGTTGGTACAGCTCTGGGCAATTCCAGAGAATAAATCTGGGTGTCTTTTTTTAAGACACCATCTGGCTAAAAAAAAAAAAAAAAAAAAAAAAAAAAAAAAAAAAAAAGCTCCTTTGGATTATGGGAGGGAAGACTCTGAAGCTGACAACTTCCTTCAGGGCTATTCTAAGATTTCCATATAGCCCCTGGTCTGTGTGTTATGTGTTTTTGACTTCACATTCATGTCTACATGTCTATGTTCCATGTGTTTTGCGTGACTTGTTTGGTTCAGAGCTCTGTTAAATTAAGAACTTTGGAAATTGTTAGGTTTCTTACAAGGTACTAAGTCAGTGGAATTGATAGAGACAATAGTTATCTAATTTAGCATGGTTCAGTATGATTAATCTGATCCTACAAGGAGATGTTATGGACCAGAACTTGAAACAAGATACTAAGTGGGATTGAGGAGGCAATGGTTAAATCTAGTTTAGTATTGATTAAATTCTACAACAAATAATGGTTTCCTAGTGATATAATGATTGGTATATACTCAGTATGGAGTATATGAGGAGCACTAGAAGCTTTCTGAGGCTGAGACATATTCGTTCCACTGTCCACCTTTGTTGTGGCTGGAGCCTGAAGTACAAACCTTTGGATTCGGAGACATTCGGAGGGAGCTAGTGGCTGAAGCTGGCAGAGCAAAAGACTAGCGGCAAGAGCTCTCAGAACCAAGGAGAGAGATAGGCCTCTAATAAAGCTAACTGGGCCCTAGGAAAAGAGACAAGACTTTGAAGGAGAAAATAAAGGATTTGGACTTTAATCCCTCGCTGCATTTGGAGTTATTACACTGAACTGAAAGGAAGGCTGCCTCCAGAAGCCCCCAAGAAACCTGCATCCAAAGAAGATTATATTTTAGAGAAGAATATTACAGGAAATTGGTTAAAATTTGCTTGTGATTTTAAACTTTTCAACCTATTGTACAAATTTGTGAGTAAAAGGAACAAAAAGGCAGTCAGTTTTTCCTTGAAGCAGGTTTTCAGAGCCTGCTAGAGTAAAGGGCAATAAAACCTTATCTGATTGAAACTCAGGCTGGAGAAAACATCTGATTAGAAATTTTAGGATGATTCTGAAATTGTGGGAAATAATTTTACTATTCCCTTTGCAGGCCAGATTTGTACTGAGTATTCTTTTGGGCAATTTTAAATTGTGGGAAATAATTTTACTGTTGCCTATGCAGGTTAGATTTAGTTATCCTTAAATGTAAGATCTTAAGAACTTGTTAACTTACCTGAAAGGGGTCCTGTGCCTCTAATTAGGTAAAGACAGGTCAAACTTTTCTAAAGGCTCCAACTGTGGCCAAAGTTGGAGTTTAGGAAAAGTGCATTGGGAAGGCAGCCACGTGGAATACTCCCTCACTCCTACCCCACTCCTTTCTGCTACTTTAAAGGTTGGGTGGGGTAGGGATCTTTTGTCTTCAAAGGTAAAGATTAAACTCACCTCCTCTATTCTCTGCTACTTCAGCTACAGAGCACCTAGTTAACCTGGGGTGAAGGTTAGCTCACCTTCCCTCCCCCCTGCCTCTTTGGAGGTGGAGTGGGGAGAAGGGTGGCCAAGTGGAATTTCTTCCTTCCTCTCCCCACTAAGTGTATTCTAGCCTCTTTTTTCAGAGGCTTAGCTTTGGCAAAAGATTTCAAGAGATAGGCCCAATTTTAAGCTAATTGACTGATGTACAATTTGGTAGGGCTATTTCTAAATATTTTAAAGAATCTTTCAGAATTAGGTATTTTGTATAAATTTTAATTGATTGTATCCTGAAGTTATGCCCATCATTTAAAGGGCTTCTGAAAATAATAGTGTTTTTCCTAGTCCTTTTGAAAATGTTTCTGTTAAATATGAAAGATAACTTGTGAACTTACTGAAACAAATTTATTACTGTTATCAATATGAGGTTATGATATTTCTAAAAGTTTAATAGTTTTAAGAACCTCTTGGATTTTTTTATGTGATATTAGAATATTCTGTATAGGATATTCTAAGTTTTAATTGATTGTATTGCGTCATCCTGAGGTCATTTGAAGAGCCTCTGAAAATAATATTTTTTTTGTCCTTTTGAAAATGTTTCTGTTATGGAAGATATGTAATTTGGAATATTTGTCTATGTATTGGGTATTTTTAAAAGCAAACTGATTTGTATGTATAATGTTCACTTATGAAAACATCTACTTAGATATGAAAGAAGTGAACATACTGAGACAAATTCTTACTGTTATAAATATAAGGTTATGGTAAATATCTGTTTGGGACTTGTCTGAAACTTGGTTAATAGAATTTGTTATTAGAAGCAAAATTCCTTGGGCTTATAATTAATACTATTTGGGAGTTTTAAAGCTCCACAGTTAGTGGGATAATCAAGTGGAGTAAAAATAAATTAAAGCTATTTTACCCTGTTTTGCTGAAAGTTAAGCTTTAATTGTTTATAGTACGGTTGTGTCACTGCATTTTTTTCCTCTGGTGACTGATTTCTATGATCAGAGCAATGGTCAATAGAAACTTTTCATGCAATTCAATTATGTCACACCTTGCTGTTTCCAACTTGGTTATATGTAATCATTATATCCTGAATATTTGGCAAAAGCATATTTACCTTGGTCATCTATCTGTTATGAATATTTGTGTCTGTGGATTTTCTTGTTTTTAAAGATTTCTAAACAATGAGAGGACAAAAGTCTAACTACTGTTTTATCTATTGGGAAGCTGCTGGCCAATTCATACTGACCTCTTCACATTTTGTATCAATCTGTTCTAACCTTTATTTGTTAGAGTTGTGTTTTTTTGAGTGATTTTTAGGAAACTTACTGTACTAGTCTGTTATGTATAAGAATTTTGATTCACTCTTGGGATTTATATGTGGAATGATCATTTGATAATTCTTTCTGTGGGGAAAAAAGGAGGAAAGAAACTGGTTGAAATTGGTCAGGAAATTGGGGAAAACTGATATATTTTTCTTAGGCACTTCTGCCCTGTCCCCGATCTCATTAGTTCAGATTGAGTTGGAAATTATTTAAACAATCCTTTTCGTTTTTACTCCTTGCTTAAAATTTACTGGACTATGATTTACTAGTTATGTTTTAACTTTGAAATCCCTTATTCTGCTGGAATTACCCTGGCAGACTCAGTTTTTGGTATTATTTTTTAAAAACAACCAAAAATCAGACACCTGTCCTGAGACTGGTAGTCTCTCTGATCTGTTTCTCCACTCCTGTCACCCCAGTTCCTTAGTTAGTATTGATATCAGGTCTCTAATAATTTGGAATTGTCTGCCTTAGTTTAGCTGCATAATTTGCTCAGAAATCTGTTTCCTAGTAGCAGCTCCTGTTCTATTGAGAGGGGACAGGTGGAGCTACTCCAGGCCCCACTTTTTTCCTCTTTTGAAGTCCCTGACAGACTTGGGGTGTCCCTCTTAGGATGAGGACTGTCTTGAACATTGCTACCCCCTGTACAAGCAGAGGCTGAGTAAAATGCACAAATGACCACAGACCTAACTCACAGTGAACTGTCCATCTCAAACTGGATTATCTGGCTGAGATGCTCCCCAACTGCAGAGGATCTGAACAAGGAGGCCTGTGTGTCTCCCTAAATGAGAAATGCTGTTTCATGCTAATAACTCTGGGCTTCTCAGGGAGAGACTAGATCTTGACATAAGTCCTTGGATTTTTCTAGTTTTAGTTTGGTTTATTTGCTTTACATAGGGTTGGTCAAAATTATGGTGCTAAGATCTTCTAGAAGAAAGTAATTCAATGATGTGAATATTCAGAAGAGACAAAATAATTCCAGTATTTTCAGAAAGCATCCTACTCATCATTTCTTATAGTTCAATAGAATTCTATCACAATCACATTCTCCAACTTTAGCCATTTCCCAATTAATAGACATCTCTTCCAATCTGTTCTTTGGCATTTCAATTCTTTGCTATCACAAAAAGAAATGCTATAATTTTTTTTTTTGCATTTACAAGTCCTATTCCTTATTTTCCTTTTTAAAAATCTTTGAGATACAGACTTAGAAGTGGTATATCTGTCTCTATGTGGGATGTTGGGCTATAGTTCTCTTTTATTGTCCTGACTTAGTTTCCCTAATTATCCTAACCTAGTCCTTGTTTCAACTCAAAGCTCAGTCCTGCAAAACTTCCCCTCCCTCTTTATCAGAATATTTGATAAGGATAAAAGATCTTATGTTTTAGAATGTCAGAATTCCTTTCCCCATCCCAAGCTATCAGAATATCAGATACTGTCTTATCAAGATGCCTCTCCCCATCTCCTATGTTATCCCATCTCACCCCACCCTGTCAGAGTCCTGTTCCCTCTCTTAGCACCCTGACTCTGCCCTTGCCTTGCTTTACCCCCCGAGTCTGAGCCATGTGTATATATGTCATTGAGAACTCACATTGTTTGCTGGACTCTTGGAGACAATAGTCTCATTCAGCCCTGGGACCAAACCATGGATCCATTTGGTCCCTGTAAATCTCTCTCTTTCAAATAAATTATTAAATACTCTCTAATCTCTATCTTGCTTCAGTTTCACCAGCATTACAGGTACAGACCAATATCTCACAGCATATGGCAAGATAAAGTAAAACTAATTATAAGATTTAGACATAAAAGATATAAACAAATTTTTAAAAGCAAGACATAGTTTACCTTTCAGATCTATAAATGGGGGAAAAATTAATGATGAAAGAAGATATAAAGAGCATTCCTGGAAGTAAAATGGATAGTTTTGATTATCTCAAATTAAAAAGGTTTTGCATAAATAAAATAATATAACTGACATTAGAAGGAAAAGTAAATGCTGGGGGAAATTATAGAAAGTTTCTTCAGAGAAAAAGGCCTCATTTCTAAATATTTGGAGAACTGAGTCAAATATATAAGAAAACTAGTCATTCCCCAATTGATAGTCAAAATGAACAAGAAATTTTCAGATGAAGAAATCAAAGTTATTTATAAACATAAGAAATATGTTCTAAATCACTTTTAAATAGAGAAAAGCAAATTAAAATAATTCTGAGGTACCATATCATACTTGTTAGATTGGTTAATGTGACAGAAAAGGAAAATGAAAAATATTAGAGGGGATGTGGAGAAATTAGGACATTAATACACTAAGATTGATTTGGAGAGCGTTCTGGAGAACAATTTGTAACTATCTCCAAAAAGGCTATAGAACTGCATAATCTTTGATCCAGATATACCACTTCTAAGTCTGTATCTCAAAGATTTTTAAAAAGGAAAATAAGGAATAGGACTTGTAAATGCAAAAAAAAATTTATAGCATTTCTTTTTGTGATAGCAAAGAATTGAAATGCCAAAGAACAGATTGGAAGAGATGTCTATTAATTGGGAAATGGCTAAAGTTGGAGAATGTGATTGTGATAGAATTCTATTGAACTATAAGAAATGATGAGTAGGATGCTTTCTGAAAATACTGGAAAAACTTAATGCAAACAAATGCAAAATTAGGTCAGCAGAATCAGAATACTGTATACAGCATAGCAATATTGTACAATAATCAACTGTGAATGACTGAGCTATTCTCAACAATACACTGATCTAAAGCAATTCTGAAGGACTCATGATGAACCAGATAAGGAACTGGTATGTTGTGATAGCATATCAAAGCATTCCTTTTTAAAAAGGACTTTCTTCAATTTTCTTTGTTTTGGTCTGTATTTTTTTCTTATTATGACTAGTATGGAAATATTTTTTCCATGACTATTCAAAGCCTATATCAAATTGATTCCTATATAAAGAAAGCAGCTAGATAGAGGAAGGGAATTTGGAACTCAGAATTTTTTTTAAAAAGTTGACAATTGAAAAAAAAAAGAATTTCTTTTTTGCCATCAACAAAAATAAATTTGGATGCAAAAGTACATATATCTCATTCAATCAGTATTTAAGCATTTTCTATATAATAGATACTGTGCTAAACACTATGAATACAAAAACAAAAACAAAAAAGCAAAAGAGCACCCCTGCTCTAAAGGAGCTAACAGTCTAATTGGAAAAACAGCAAACAAATACACAAAAAATAGGTATATAAAAGAATAATAGGTAACCATTAAAACAGCAAAGGCAACAGAATTAAGAAAAGTTGGGAAACACTTCCAGTAACAGATGATGTTTTGATTGTGACTTAAAGGCATCCCAGAGGCTTTAGGCAGGCAGAGTTAATTAAAAAAAATAATAATAAAAAAATTCTATTCTCAGCATTAAAGACAGCCAGAGTAAATGCCCTAGAACCAAAAGAGGGAGTGTCTTATTCATTGAACAGCAAGGAAAATAGTGTCATTGGAAAGAAAAATATGTTGTGAGCTATAAGATATATAAATGCTAGAAAAGTAGGAGGGGGATAAATTATTAGGTCTGAAAGTCAGAACCTTTTTCATTTATTTTGGAGGCAAGAAGAAGCCAATGAATTTTATTGAATAGGGTAGTAGTTAGAGATCATCGCTATAGGGAAATCTATTTTTTTTCTTTTAATAATTAAAGCTTTTTTTAATTTTCAAAACATATACATAGATAATTTTAAATATTCACCCTTGTAAAATCTTTGTTCCAAAGTTTTTCTACTTTCCTTCCTGCTTACACCCTCCCCTAGACAGCAAATAATCCAATATATGTTAAACATGTGCAATTCTTCTATATATATTTTCAAAATTATCATGCTGCACACACACACACACACACATACACACAAAATCAGATCTAAAAGAAAAAAAAGAGAAAGAAAACAAAATACAAGCAAACTGGAGCTGAGCTCAGAGAAAGAGGAAAAGAAAGAGAGACAGATAAACAGAGAGAGGGCCAAGTTATCTGTGGTAAAGAATAGGAAAGTTTATTTCTCATTTCACTAAGAAAAGGATTCTCTTAATGGGCAAAAGCTCCTAATTCAAACAGGAAGCTTTGTGAAGAGATTTGTTGATAATATTTAGTTTTATGGGCGGAACCTATGGCTAGGGACAATTGAACTCCCAGAGAATCTTGGATTTTTTCAATTGAATGAGAAGTAAACAATATTGAGTGCTATCAATGTGGGTAGTACAGGTCTCTCAGAATAATAGAATGAAGCTGCTTAACTAGTTTCCCTCTGGCTGAGTCTTTTACAGAGTCTAGATTTCAAGGACACTTTCTCCTGAAGGAGTTTCAGAGTGAGAGAGAGAGAGAGAGAGAGAGAGACAGACAGAGAGACAGAGAGAGAGAGAGAGAGAGAGAGAGAGAGAGAGAGAGAGAGAGAAAATGTTGTTTTGGGGTCCCCCTTCAGTTTCAGGGTTCTCAAGTCAATACTATTTTGTGATCCATATTTAGGCCCACAGTCCTCTCTCTGGATGCAGATGGCTCTCTTCATTGGAACTGGTCTGAATCACCTCATTGTTGAAAAGAGCCAAGTAAATCAGAGTTGATCATCACATGATCTTGGTTTTACTATGTACAATGTTTTCCTTATTCTGCTCATTTCACTCAGCATCAGTTCATGTAAGTCTCTCCAGGGCTCTCTGAAATCGTCCTGCTGGTCATTTTTATAGAACAATAATATTTCATAACATTCATATACCATAACTAATGGGCCTCAACTCAGTTTCCAGTTTCTTGCCACTATAAAAAGGTCTGCTACAAAAATTTTTCATATGTAGGTCCTTTTCCCTTTTTTATGATTTCTTTGGGATATAAGCCCAGTAGAGATACTGCTGGATATAGTTTGATAACACTTGGGGCATAGTCCTATATTGCTCCCCAGAATGGTTGGATCAGTTCACATCTCCACAACAATGCATCAGTGTCCCAGTTTTCCCACATCTCTTCCAACATTCATCATTATCTTTTCCTGTCATTTTAGCCAATCTGAGAAGTGTGTAGTAATACTGATGAGGGTTGGGGTCCCTTTAAGATTCCTAATTGCCTAACCCATGGCTGACCTTGATTCACAAGTCAAAGGCTCTCTTTGAATATCCGGGCCCAGCCCCCACCCTCAGCTCAGCTTCCCCCAGTCCTCACCTGATCTGAGCTAACTGAAAAGCCCGCCAGAACTGGGTACTGCCCATCATCTTCTAGGTATAAAAGAAACAAGCTGGAACGCCCTCTTTGCAGGAGCCCTCCCAGCCAACACATGGTATCCTTCCAGCCATGTAAGGGTTCCTGCCAGTCCAGCAGCCACCTTTGGCCCTGGAGTCTTTCTAACTGAGCTTTACTTCCAAATTTCTACAATAAACCTTTTATTTATCAATCTAGGTTTTCAGGCTTGTATATTCATTTTACAGGGGACACTGAACCTCATGGGATCTATGCACCGACAAATGGGGTTCCCCCTTTCCTTTCCCTCATTAATACCTCAAAGTTAATTTGCATTTCTCTGACCAATAGCGATTTAGAGCATTTTTTCATATGACTAAAAATGGTTTTAATTTCTTCAACTGAAAAATTTCCATATTTTTTGATCATTTATTAATTAGAGAATGGCTTGTACTCTTATAAATTTGAGTCAATTCTCTATATATTTTAGAAATAAGGCCTTTATCAGACAGAACTCTTCAATGTAAACTTTTTTCTGCAGTTTACTACTTCATTTCTAATCTTGTCTTCATTGGTTTTGTTTGTACAAAAACCTTTGAACTTAATATAATCAAAATTATCTATTTTGGATTTCATAATGTTCTCTAGTTCTTCTTTGGCCAAAAATTCCTTCCTTCTTCACAGATCTGAGAGGTTAACTATCCTTTGTTCTTCTAATTTGCTTAGAATATCACTCTTTATGTCTAAATCATGAACTCATTTAGACCTTATCTTGATATAAGGTGTTAGGTGCAAGTCAGTGCCTAACTTTCTGCCATAATAATTTCCAATTGGGAAAATAACTTTAGTGGCAAATGGAAAATGGATTGGAGTGGATAGAGTTTTGCAGCACGCAAAGCAATTGGAAGGTTATTGCAATAGTTAAATTGTGAGATAATGAAGGCCTTCAGCATAGTGGTAGGAGAGTCAGAAGAAAAAAGGGGCAGCATTTAAGAGATATTACAAAGGTGAATTTGACATACATTGGCAACAGATTAGTTATATAGGAGGAGGGGGTAAGAGACAGTGAGGAGTCAAGGATGATCCCTAGATGCAAACCTGAGATATTTGGAGTATAATGCTGGCCTTTACATTAATAGAGAAATGGGGAGGGGAGGATTAGAAGGAATTTTATGTGTCTGGAGTAGAATAAGTGTGTGTGTTTGTGTGTGTGTGTGTGTGTGTGTGTATTTTACACATTAAGTTTAAATTATCTATATTATAACTAGTTTGAGATGTCTAAAAGGCAGTTATAGATTTGAGATTGGGAGTCAGCAGAGTAGCTGGGGAAGGAAAAGTAGATTTGAGAGTCATCAGCAGAGAGATGACAACTAAATCTGTGTGAGTTGATGAGATCATCAGGTAAATTAGTATAGAGAAAAAAGAGAAGAGAGCCCAGAAAAATGCTTGTGGGGAAACCTGTGATTAGAGGAATTGATTTAGATGAAGTTTCAATACAGAAAACCTAGAAGGAGCACTAATATAGTTGAGGAGAAATAAAAGAGAAGAGTATTTGAAGAGATTATCCAAAAGTGGGCAATTAATAGTTTCAAATTGCTACAAAGGAATCAAAAATGAGGATCAAGTAAAGACCATTGGGTTTGATAACTAAAAGATCACTAATAACTTTGGAAAGAGGAATTTTGGTGGAATGACAAAGTTGGAAACCAGATTATAAAGCATTACAAACAGAGTGAGAGGAGAGAAGCTGGAGGCACTTATTGTAAAAGGACCTTTCCAGGAGGTTAGTCACAAATGGTAGAAGAGATATAAGATTACAGTGGGATGGAATGATCAAGCAAGGATTTATTTTTTCTTCTTGTTGTTTTGGATTTTTTTTTCAGGATAGGTGAGATCTGAGCATTTTGGTAAGTAATAATGAATGGTTCAGTAGACAGGGAAAGATTGAAAATAAGTAATAGTGTGGGCATCTTAAAGAGGGGAATCTGATGAAGGAAATAGAAAGGAATTGGATGGTTTGAGTAGAGGGGTTAATTTTTGTAAGAAAGAAATAAGCCTACTTCAGTATATGAAACTGGAGTGAAGAAGGAAATAGTAATAGAAAGTTTATGAGGATGAGAAAGGAGAAAAGGGAGCTCATGGCAAATGACCTCAAATTTTTCTGTAATATATGAGGTAAGTTTCTCAGCTGAGAAGATGGAGAGAAGGAAAGACAGGAGAGGTTTAATGAGGGATAGAAAGATTTGGAAACAATTCCTGTGGAGAGTGGGATAATGAGTAGATATAGAAGGGTTGTCTAATAGTAGTAAGGATTCAGGTAGTGTAACATATTTTTAATGGACTGGGTTAGGACAATTATATACTTTTCTCCAATCTCATTCAGTAATTTATCTTTAAGAGAAAAGACATCAAATGGAAGTGACATAAAGCCTCAAAAAGGCTTAATCAGAAAAATAGTAGGAAGGCCAAGGATTCAAACTAAAAAGACCTAGAGTTGAATTGGTTCTCTGAGAGGTCAAAGAAGAGAAAATGGCTAGTACAAGGAAAATAATTTGGGAAATAATTGAAGCCTCAAGTTTTAAGTGATGAAGTGGGTGAAGAATGCGATTTTCTATGATGAGATAGAGGAAGAGATAAAAAGTCAGTAGATTGTGGACTAATAAGGGGATTTCTGAATTCTTGAATACGGATGTAATATATTTGTGAGTGATTGCCAGATCAAGATTGTGACCATCTTGGTGAGTGGGTTGAGTTTGGATGGAGAAGTTACTGGTAGAAAGTAAACATATGAAATTAAGTGGTTTAATTGTTTGAGGGGGAGTAAATAACCATGTTGAAGTCTCCAAGTTTGAGGTAGGAGTTGAGGAAGAGTTTGATGTACTAAAATAATTGAGGGAAGTAACTCATTGTGAGTAATGTACTGAACTCATTAAAGAAGGAAGGGGAGAAGACCTTTCTTGAAGGTCTACAGAAAATAGCAACTAGGATTTTCATTGGGTGGTAGATATGAACAACATGAATCTCAGAAGAATAGATATTACTGTGATTTAGAAAGGGAAAAAAAACCTGTAATTGGCATAGGGAAGCAAGAAGTATTCCAGTGAGCTGAGATGAATGAATGAAGATGCATTCAGTCCTGGAAAGCATGATCAGGGAGGTATATCTTCAGTGGAAGAGGTAGGTGAAGGAAGCAAGCTAGGTTTCAGTAACATTGTTGTTTTCCTTCATTTTTAAAGGGGACCAATGTCATCATGATGAGAGTTAGGAAAGGGGGAAACCCTTTTGGGTCGGCACAAGGATAATCCCGTGACGGTGCAGAGTCCCCTGTAAAGGAATTTACAGGCCCGAAAACCTAGATGGATAAAAAGGTTTATTGTAGGGGTTTAAAAGTACAGTTTAGTTAGTAAAGTTGAGGGTAGAGATAAAAGGGCACCAGAATAGGTCCAGTGGGTAGAAACCCATGGACTCCAGGGTTGCCCCTTTTATAATGGGGGTTCTTGGTGATCTTGAAGGTGGGTGAAGTCCCAGCTCCTGGCAGGTTTTTAGCCAAGGTCAGCATTGAATAGAATGCAATGAGTTTTCAGATAAAGAAGAAAATGTTTGTGAGGATTGGGAAAATTCAAGTTAGCTCAGATTGGGTGGGGGCTGGGGAAAGCCCAGATATCATTGGAATTCAAAAAGGAATCTTAAAGGGACCTCAACCCACATCAATCACAGGAGATCTATTGACTGGCACATAAATTGGACTAAAGTGAGGCAGAGTTGCCCAAAACTGTCAGTCTCATTGTCCCTTCCAGAGTCATCAAAGACAAGTGATAAGATAAAATTCAAGATAGTTGGCAATGACTGGGATAGAGTGGATGATTTTGGCATTATCAATGTTTCACCAAACTCTCAGCACTCTGTTGTGTCTGCTTCAGCTACCTTTTGGCTATTAGAACAAATTGTTCTCATCTATCCATTCCACTAGAAGAAACAATGTGCATTTAAGAAACAGATTTAGGCTCAATAAAAGGAACAAATTACTCATTTTTTTAATTATTAAAGCTTTTTATTTTTCAAACATATGCATAGATGATTTTCAACATTCACCCTTGCAAAACCTTGTGTTCCAATTTTTTCTCCCCCCCTGCCCTTAGGGAAGATAAGAAAAAGAAGAGAATAAGTATTTATATAGTGCCTGTTACATGGCAGGATTTTGGAAGTGAGGAAAGTGGGAAAGGTTTCACTAGGATAGTTGATAGAATAAGAGATGAAAAAAAATAGAATGAAGGGAAGTTTGTTTCTTATGGAACAGGCACTGCATGGGGCACAATAGAAGAGCTTGGTGGCATTCGGTTGAAATTTTGGGGTAGGAAGGTTGAGAATGATTGGAATTAAAAATTGGGAGATAGGGTATGAAGATTGTCATTTGGATAATTACCCAGAGAATTGAAATTCTAATGGTGTGGATAAACAAAATTATAAAGCAATTCTTAAAAAACATTTTAAAAATAGGTTGTCATTTTTATATAAATACTGTAGGCAATTAGGCAAAAATAGAAATAACAATGGCAAAAACTAGGCATGGACCCACATTTAACACCACATACTAAGAGAAGATCAAAATGGGTCCAAGATTTAGGCATAAAGAATGAGCTCATAAATAAATTAGAGGAACATAGGATAGTTTACCTCTCAGACTTGTGGAAGAGGAAGGAATTTGTGTCCAAAGGAGAACTAGAGATCATTATTGATCACAAAATAGAAATTTTTGATTACATCAAATTAAAAAGTTTTTGCACAAACAAAACTAATGCAAACAAGATTAGAAGGGAAGTAACAAATTTGGAAAACATTTTTACAGGTAAAGGTTCTGATAAAGACCTCATCTCCAAAATATACAGAGAATTGACTTTATAAGAAATCAAGCCATTCTCCAATTGATAAATGGTCAAAGGATATGAACACACAATTCTCAGATGATGAAATTGAAACTATTTCCACTCATAGGAAAGAGTGTTCCAAATCACTATTGATCAGAGAAATGCAAATTAAGACAACTCTGAGATACCACTACACACCTTCCAGATTGGCTAAGATGACAGGAACGAATAATGATGAATGTTGGAGGGGATGTAGGAAAACTGGGACACTAATACATTGTTGGTAGAGTTGCGAAAGAATCCAACCATTCTGGAGAGCAATTTGGAACTATGCCCAAAAAGTTATCAAACTGTGCATACCCTTTGACCCAGCCATACTACTACTGGGCTTATATCCTAAGGAAATACTAAAGAAGGGAAATATGTGCCAAAATGTTTGTGGCAGCCCTTTTTGTAGTGGCTAGAAACTGGAAAATGAATGGATGCCCATCAATTGGAGAATGGTTGGGTAAATTATGGTATATGAATGTTATGGAATATTATTGTTCTGTAAGAAATGACCAACAGGAGGAATACAGAGAGGCTTGGAGAGACTTACAACAACTGATGTTAAGTGAAACGAGCAGAACTAGGAGATCATTATACACTTCAATAATGATACTGTATGAGGATGTATTCTGATGGAAGTGTAAATCTTCAACATAGAGAAGAGCTAATCCAATTCCAATTGATCAATGATGGACAGAATCAGCTACACCCAGAAAAGGAACACTGGGAAATGAGTGTAAACTGTGAGCATTTTTTGTTTTTCTCCCCAGATTATTTTTACCTTCCGAATACAATTCTTCCTTTGCAACAACAACAACAACAAAATTCAGTTCTGCACATATATATTGTACCTAGGATATACTATAAGATATTTAATATGTATGGGAATGCCTACCATCTAGGGGAAGGGGTGGAGGGAAGGAGGGGAAAAATTCGGAACAGAAGGGAGTACAAGGGACAATGTTGTTTAAAAAAAATACCTATGCATATGTACTGTCAAAAAATGTTATAATTAAAATTAATAAAAAAAAATAGAAATAACATACTTTTATTAGGTCAAAAATTGGTGTAAAGGAATCCCATTGGATAACAGGATATTATAATCAATAGAACATGAGTTATATAACAATTCCATTTTTCCCATAAAATTTATGTATAGAATTCTGCAAGCAAAAATAAAAGTTCCATTCTTTCATAGTTAACTAAAACTGTAAAACAAAATTGCAAAAATGCTTGAAGGAGCAAAACTAAGAGCTATTTTCTTAAGAATCGTTTGGTCTTTTAAGAGTGTCAGCTGTGATCGCAAGCATATTTTGATTCATATTATGTATATGAAAATGTTGATTTTTCTACTGGGTTCTTACACTGCATGAAATCCACTTTCAGTAATGAGCTAGCTTTGTTGAGATTTGTGTAACTGCACAAGTGCAATTGCAATGATAAAGAAAAAAACATAATTATTCTGGAATATTCAGAGGGAGGGGGGATATTACTCAATGTTTAAGTTATAGTGTCTGAGTTTTTGAGATCTTTTGGGGGATTTTTCTTGGCAAAGATACAGAGTGATTCACCATTTTATTCTTCAGCTCTTTTTATAGATGGGGAACTCAAACAGGATCAAGTGACTTGCTGAGGGTCATACAGTTAGTGTCTGAGGCCAAATTTGAACTTGTGAAAATGAGTTTTCCTGATCCTACACCAGGATTGTTATCCATTATATTACCTAGCTGCCTCTAGACACTTACTAGACACTTAATAAATGTTTAGTGACTGACCTATCAACTAACTGACTCATAAGAGATATTAAACTAAGTTAAAAATTTCAGAGAATAAATCTGAGGAAATCAGTAAATAAAATAGCTTTCATTAGAAGAATAGATCTCCAATCCCAAGTTAAAAAACCATGCATTGAAATGTAGTAAAAAGTAGCTATATGTCCCAGTTTGAATTTCCTATATCTCAAACCAGGAGGAAGTTTTCATCTCTCTATATTCTTAAACCGTTTGAGTATACAGCAAATCTCTTTTTTTTTTCCACCTACTCATTCAATAGAGCAACTAAACAGAGAACAGCTGTTGGCTGCCTTTCATTCTAAGAACACTCTTCGTACACTTATTGGAAACTGAGTATTATAGTCTGTAGACATAATTCCAATTTTAGCATTCTCCTGATGAATGGGCATCATGTTTTCCCTTCATCCAGACTAGGAAAGAAAGTTTCAAGAATCATATTCATCAACTCCCTTTCATCTGAACAATGTACTTTTTATAACTTGCATCCTTGTGGTCACTTCACATAACAAATATGTGAAACATTAACTATAGTTCATGTGAGCTTATAGAACTGGACATTTAAGAACAACTTCCACAATTATATTTAAAAGTATATATTAACTGGGATTAAAGTTAACATGAGCTTTATGTGCTCATGTTTCAAAGAGCAAGCTGATTACCAGCTGGATTCAAGAGAAATTGATTTTTAAAAGTCTCTTCTCATAACCAAATTCTGGTACTTATTGTATTGTTAACCAGGTACATTAAGAACATGGTCTGTGTCTTGAACATTGAGTTTAGATCATAAATGGAAAAAGGATGTCAGGTGTAATTTCCAATGTGGTTTAAAACATCATAGAATTTTACCCCAGAGTCAGAACAAAATTATCTTTAAGGTATAGATGTTGGTGGGGGGGAGAAACAAGGGTTTTATGAGTGTGTGTTCAAAATTATTTAGCTCTCTTCTATAGTTCTCACCTAAAGAGTTACTGCACTACTGAAAATAGACATGCCAAATGTTAAATTGAAGCTAATTTGTCTATGTGCCATTATGTAGGGAGAGAGAGATAACTTCTAAAGCCAGGCAGACAACATGACCCACCTCTGACACATGGTCTCTGCATGACCCTACTAAAGGCATCTAATTTGCTAATGCTCTAGGCAACTCTATGAATGTAAATTCAAGAATAGGTATTGACATGCATTGGTAGGAAATTTCTCAGTGAACACTTCCTCTATTTGTGAATCCAAGTCTTTCAATAAGTACATTAAAATCTATAGCTTAAACAAAGAAGGATATTTTGGCCTGAATTACTCAGACCAAAGTTTTGGCTAATATTGAATCAATATTTAAACTAATATAATAAAAAGACTAGGCCAGGTTCTATAATACAAATAAATCAGATAGATTTATGATTGGTATAAATAAATAAATGAATATATATATATATATGTATATATGTATACATATATATATATATATATATGTGTGTGTGTGTGTGTGTGTGTGTGTGTGTGTGTGTGTGTGTGTACAGAGAGACAGGGATAGAGAGAGAGAAAAAAAGAGAGAGAAAGAGAGAGAGATCTATAAGGCTGAAAGACGATAAGTTAGTAGACTAAAGCAGCTAGTAAAAGAACAAAAATTTGAAGGCATGTCCTTAAACTCCAAAGGCAATTCTCTTTCCATTAGACTATTAAATTTCTCAATAGTGAACTGATTGAGTGAAGTTACCATACCATGTTATAATTTCTAGGACTCTCTCAAATATGTCCATAAAAAAAAAAAATTAGTGCAGAGCTTTAACTTACTTTACCAAGTGTTTAGTCAGTCTGAATATGAATTCTCAAGTATTCATAGAGTAAAACTTTCCAGTGAAGTGATCTCAGATGCCAACGTATGTACAAACTCAACCAAAATATACAAGGTATCTATGCCTAAAGAGAGAGAGATACATTAAGAATTACTCTTAGTACTAGTTACCATCCCAAAAGGTCATCATATAGACACCACACTCATAGAAGAGAAGGAATTGGGTACTTCCACAGGGCAGCTATAAGTGCAATTCTATGAGCTGCAGTTCTACATGGATTTCTCTTTTATTGCCAATCTAATTCAGTCTAATGATAATACAGTTGCATGTTTTACCTAAGCTAGCTATCTTCCTAATTTATCTTTCTCCTTAAATAGTCTAGTAAAAGGGCTTCTATATGACAAAAATGGAAGTACTATTATTGAAGACAAGTTAAGTAGTTTTATTTCTCATCCCTGGTCTTATTTGTCTGACAATCTCCCACTTGATGAACAAATAGCTGCTGAAATGCTGAAATGTTCAGAAATCAATTCGCTATATATATATTTTTTTTTTGTTTTTGGTGTAATTCACAGTTATATTACCATAACATTAATTTAGCTTAGAATGTGAGTAATAGGATAATTAAAAGTACTTAAGCAAATGCACAAATTTCATTTTATTATTCACTTTACAACAATAAAGTAACTAAATGAAACTTTACAATTGACCCCAATGTTAATTGGCTAGAGTGGTTTTATTTAAATGAATTTTCCAGTTAGCTAAGGGTTAATTTTTTTTTCCACTAAAATTTCCTTGGCAAGAATTATTTTTCCCTCTCTAGGACACAAAGAACATGCATCCAAACTTTCAGGTGGATGCAAGTCTGGTTGTTAATAGTTCAATTTCATATTTTAATAGCATTATATTTTACCAACAACACAACTTCAATCTTGTGATCAGTTCAATAAGCACAGCTTATATACAATTTAAAAGAAGCCTTATGAAAATATAACGTTACTTTGAATGACTTTAACTAAGGAGAATAAAACTAGAAAAAAGAAATAAAATAATATTTGTCAAAGTCTTTAAATATGAGGAAAGCATAAAGCTTCAAAAATCCATGAAAAAGAAAGATGACAGTTATTTCAAAACAAAGTTTGATTATAAATATAAGAAGCTCATACTTAAAGTCTATTGAGTCTATATAAAGTATTTATTAAAGCAATCAGACTTAAAGATTAAGTTTTGAAAATGAACAGCTATGAGTATATAAACTAACAGGTTATCTTCTACTTCAGACAACAAACTGTTTTCTTTTTTTCCTCCTCATAAAAGACTCAGTCTCTATAGGCTGAAAAATAGAAATATACAAAGTAGAAAGCAGCAGTTTAATAAGAAATGTTAATTGCTTACATCCTCTTATAACAATTTTTAAAAATGTTATCTCCTCAGCTAATTCTTATTTGTGTCTTTTGATGAAAAAATTAATTGATGTAGTCTTTTAAACTGAGTTCTAAACATTTTGCATTTGTTTGAAGGTTTCAGAAAGGGAACTTGTTTCTAAGTATAGATATTGATTTGCTTGCCTGCTCTGAGCTTCTGTAGGCTTCATCACAAATATCAGTTTCTTCAGGGTTCTAAATCTGACTCCTTAAGTTTCCAAATTACTGGCTAATTTGCTAAATAAAAATTTATTTTTAGAAAATGTATTGTGCTCCTTTTTTGCACTTAATAGCGTTTTTTCATAAGTAAATATAAAGATAGTTTTGACATTCATTTTGTAATATTTGAGTTTTAATGCCATTATTCAGACCAATTCCAATAGACTTGTGATGAAGAGAGTCATCCACATCCAAAAAAGAACTGTCAGCACTGAATGTGGATCACAACATAATTTTTTCAACTCTTTTTGATGAGAGTTAGGAAAGGGGGAACGGTTTGGCACAAGGATAGTCTAGTGATGGCACAGAGTTCCCTATAAAGGAATTCACAGGCCTGAAAATCTAGATTGATTTTAAAAAAAAAAGTTTTTTGTAAGGGTTTAGAAGTAAAGGTTAAAGGTACAAAGATGCCAAGGCCAGAGGTAGTCACTGGGCAGACAGGAACCCTTATATGGTCAGTGTAAGGACATCATATTTTAGGGCTCCTGCAACAAGTGGATTCCAGAGTTTCCTTTTTGTGATCCTGAACGTGGGTGGAGTCCCAGTCTCCTGGCTGGTTTAGGCCAGAGTTAGCATTGAATAGAATTCAATGGGTTTTTAGATAAGGAAGAAGCTGTTTGTGGGTGTTGGAGAAACCTGATCAGATAGTGGGGAGCTATGAAAGCTCAAGTTAGCTCAGATCCTCCCAGGGGGGCTGGGAAAGCCCAAGTTCATTGGAATTCAAAAGAGTGCTTTTTTACCAGGATTTGCTAATCAAAGATCCTAGCTTATTCAGCCATCTGGGGGTTGGGAATCAGAAAGGAATCATAAGGGGACCTCAACCCCCATCATTTTGTTGTTGTTTGCTTGCTTTTTTTCTCTTTTTTTCCCTTTTTAATCTGATTTTTCTTGGTCAGAATGATAAATGTGTAAATATATATAGGAGAATTGCACATGTTTAACATATATTGGATTGCTTGCTGTCCAGGGGAAGGGATGAGGGGAATGAAAGGAGAAATATTTTGGAACACAGCATTTTGCAAAGTTAAATATTGAAAACTATGTTTCCATATATTTTGAAAAATATAAAGCTATTATTTAAAAAAATAAGAATTTGAGTTTTGTTTTATTAATTAATTCAATAGTTTTTTGTTTGTTTGTTTTACGTACAATTTTATTAATCTCACCTTTTATTTTTAGAATTTCAAGTTTCATGTTTGTCTGGAGGTTTTTAATTTGTTCCTTTTCTAGCAATTTTAGTTGTAAGCCCAATTTGTTGAACTTCTCTTTCTCTATTTTATGCAAGTAGCCCTCTAAAGATATAAAACTTCCCCTTATTACTGCTTTGGCTGTATCCCATACATTTTGGTATGATGTCTCATTATTGTCATTTTCTTGGGTGAAGTTATTAATTATGTCTATGATTTGCTGTTTCACCCAATCATTCTTTAGTATGAAATTATTTAGTTTCCAATTAATTTTAGTCTATTTTCCCCTGGCTTTTTATTGAATGTAATTTTCATTGCATTGTGGTCCGAAAAGGATGCATTTACTATTTCTGCCTTACTGCATTTGATTTTGAGGTTTTTATGCCCTAGTATATGATCAGTTTTTGTATAGATTCCGTGAACTGCTGAGAAGAAAGTGTACTCCTTTCTGTCTCCATTTAGCTTTTGACAAAGATCTATCATATCAAACTTTTCTAATATTCTGTTTACCTCTTTGACTTCTTTCTTATTTATTTTGTGGTTTGATTTATCTAATTCTGAGAGTGCAAGGTTGAGATCTCCCACTATTACAGCTTTACTGTCTATTTCTCCTTGCAGCTCTCTTAATTCTCTTTTAAGAATTTAGATGCTGCACTACTTGGTGGATATATGTTTAATATTTATACTGCTTCATTATCTATGCTACCCTTTAGCAAGATATAATGCCCTTCCTTATCTCTTTTAATTAGATCAATTTTTGTTTTTACTTGATCTGAGATGAGGATGGCTACCCCTGCTTTTTTGGCTTCACCTGAAGCATAGTAGATTCTGCTCCACACTTTTGCTTTTATTCTGAATGTATAACCCTGTTTTAGGTGTGTTTCTTGTAAACAACATATAGTAGGATTCTGGCTTTTAATCTAGTCTGCTAACTGCTTCCTCTTTATGGGGGAGTTTATCCCATTCATATTTACTAAATTAATTAATAAAACTAAGAGTTGGTTCTATGAAAAAACCAACAACATAGACTAACCCTTAGTAAATCTGATTAAAAAAAGGAAAGAGGAAAAGCAAATTGTTAGTCTTAAAAATGAAAAGGGAGAACTCACTGCTAATGAAGAGGAAATTAGAACAATAGTTAGGAGCTACTTTGCCCAACTTTATGCCAATAAATTCGATAACTTTAAATGGAAGAATACCTTCAAAAATATAGCTTGCTCAGATTAACAGAGGAAGAAGGAAATAGTCTAAATAGTCCCATTTCAGAAAAAAGAAATAGAAAAAGCTATTAACCAACTCCCTAAGAAAAAATTCCCAAGACCAGATGGATTTACATGTGAATTCTACAAAACATTTAAAGAACAACTAACTCCAATGCTATATAAACTATTTGAAAAAAATGGGGATTGAAGGAGTCCTACCAAATTCCTTTTATGACACAGACATGGAACTGATACCTAAACCAGGTAGGCTGAAAACAGAGAAAGAAAATAATAGACCAGTTCTCTAATGAATATTGATGCTAAAATCTTAAAATATAATATTAGCAAAAAGACTACAGAAAATCATCCCCAGGATAATCCACTATGATCAAGTGGGATTTATACCAGGAATGCAAAGCTGTTTCAATAGTAGGAAAACTATTAGCATAATCAACTATATCAATAACCAAATTAACAAAAAACATATGATCATCTCAATAAATTCATAAAAAGCATTTGATAAAATCCAACATCTATTCCTACTAAAAACACTGAGAGTATAGGAATAAATGGACTATTTCTTAAAATAATGAGCATACATTTAAAACCATCAGTAAACATCATATGTAATGGCAATAAACTGGAACCTTTCCCAGTAAGATCAGGAGTGAAACAAGGTTGCACACTATCACCATTACTATTCAATATTGTACTAGAAATGCTAGCCTCGGCAATAAGAGCAGAGAAAGAGATTCAAGGAATTAGAGTAGGTAATGAGGAAATCAAACTATCACTATTTCCAGATGATGTGATGGTATACTTAGAGAACCCCAAAGACTCTGCTAAAAAGCTATAAGAAATAATTCAGAATTTTAGCAAAGTTGCAGGATACAAAATACATCCACATAAATCCTCAACATTTTTACACATTAACAACACAATCCAACAGCAAGAGATACAAAGATAAATTCCATTCAAAATAACGGTCGATAGTATAAAATATTTGGAAATATATCTACCAAAGGAAAGTCAGGAATTATATGAGCAAAATTACAAAACACTTGCCACAAAAATAAAGTCAGATTTAAATAATTGGAAAGACATTCAGTGCTCTTGGATAGCCCGAGCAAATATAATAAATATGACAATACTCCCTAAACTAATCTATTTATTTAGTGCTATACCAATCAGACTCCCAAGAAACTATTTTAATGACCTAGAAAAAATAACGACAGAATTCATATGGAACAACAAAATGTCGAGAATTTCAAGGGAAGTAATGAAAAAAAAAAATTGAATGAAGGTGGTCTAGCTGTACCTGATCTAGAACTATATTACAAAGCAACAGTCACCAAAACCATTTGGTATTGGCTAAGAAATAGACTAGTTGATCAGTGGAATAGGTTAGGTTCACAGGGCAAGATAGTGAATAAAAATAGCAATCTAGTGTTTGACAAACCCAAAGATCCCAAATTTTGGGATAAGAATTCATTATTTGACAAAAACTGCTGGGAAAACTGGAAATTAGTATGGCAGAAACTAGGCATGGACCCACATTTAACACCATATACTAAGATAAAATCAAAATGGGTCCATGATTTAGGCATAAAGAACGAGATCATAAATAAATTAGAGGAACATAGGATAGTTGGCCTCTCAGAATTGTGGAGGAGGAAGGAATTTGTGACCAAAGGAGAATTAAAGATCATTATTGATCACAAAAACGAAAATTTTGATTACATCAAATTAAGAAGCTTTTGTACAAACAAAACTAATGCAAACAAGATTAGAAGGGAAGCAACAAATTGAGAAAACATTTTTACAATTAAAGGTTCTGATAAAGGTCTCTTCTCCAAAATATACAGAGAATTGACTCTAATTTATAAGAAATCAAGCCATTCTCCAATTGATAAATGGTCAAATAATATGAACAGACAATTTTCAGATGATGAAATTGAAACTATTTCTACTCATATGAAATAGTGTTCCAAATTACTATTGATTAGAGAAATGCAAATTAAGACAACTCTGAGATACCTCTACACACCTGTCAGATTGGCTAAGATGACAGGAACGAATAATGATGAATGTTGGAGGGGATGTGGGAAAACTGGGACACTGATGCATTGTTGGTGGACTTGTGAAAGAATCCAACCATTCTGGAGAGAAATCTGGAATTATGCCCCAAAAGTTATCAAAATGTGCATTTCCTTTGATCCAGCAGTGCTACTACTGGTCTTATATCCCAAGGAAATACTAAAGAAGGGAAAGGGACCTTCATGTGCCAAAATGTTTGTGGCAGCCCTTTTTGTAGTGGCTAGAAACTGGAAAATGAATGGATGCCCATCAATTGGAGAATGGTTGGATAAATTATCGTTTATGAATATTATGGAATATTATTGTTCTGTAAGAAATGACCAACAGGAGGAATACAGAGAGGCTTGGAGAGACTTACATCAACTGATGCTGAGTGAAACTAGCAGAAATAGGAGATCATTATATGCTTCAACAACAATACTATAAGATGATGTATTCTGATGGAAGTAGATACTTTCAACATAGAGAAGAGCTAATTCAGTTCCAATTGATCAATGATGGACAGAATCGGCTACACCCAGAGAAAGAACACTGGGAAATGAGTGTAAACTGTTAGCACTTTTTTGTTTTTCTCCCCAGGTTATTTTTACCTTCCTAATCCAATTCTTCCTTTGCAACAACAACAACAACAACAACAACAACGACAACAACAAAATTCAGTTCTGCACATATATATTGTACCTAGGGTATACTATAAGATATTTAATATATATGAGAATGCCTGCCATCTAGGGGAGGGGGTGGAGGGAAGGAGGGGAAAAATTCGGAACAGAAGGGAGTACAAGGGACAATGTTGTAAAAAAAAAAAATACCTATGCATATGTACTGTCAAAAAATAGTGAAAGAAGATGACATGATGGTATACTTAGAGAACCCCAAAGACTCTGCTAAAAAGCTATTAGAAATAATTCAGAATTTTAGCAAAGTCGCAGGATACAAAATAAATCCACATAAATCCTCAGGATTTTTATACATTACCAACACAATCCAACAGCAAGAGATACAAAGAGAAATTCCATTCAAAATAACAGTCGATAGTATCAAATATTTGGGAATATATCTACCAAAGGAGAGTCAGGAATTATATGAGCAAAATTACAAAACACTTGCCACAAAAATAAAGTCAGATTTAAATAATTGGAAAGACATTCACTGTTCTTGGATAGGCCGAGCGAATATAATAAAGATGACAATACTCCCCAAACTAATCTATTTATTTAGTGCTATACCAATCAGACTCCCAAGAAACTATTTTAATGACCTAGAAAAAATAACAACAAAATTCATATGGAAGAATAAAAGGTCGAGAATTGCAAGGGAACTAATGAAAAAAAAGTCAGAGGAAGGTGGTCTAAGTGTACCTGATTTAAAGCTATATTATAAAGCAACAGTCACCAAAACCATTTGGTATTGGCTAAGAAATAGACTAGTTGATCAGTGGCATAGGTTAGGTTCACAGGACAAGATAGTGAATAAAAATAGCAATCTAATCTTTGACAAACCCAAAGATCCCAAATTTTGGGATAAGAATTCATTATTTGACAAAAACTGCTGGGAAAACTGGAAATTAGTATGGCAGAAACTAGGCATGGACCCACATTTAACACCACATACTAAGATTAGATCAAAATGGGTCCAAGATTTAGGCATAAAGAACGAAATCATAAATAAATTGGAGGAACATGGGATGGTTTACCTCTCAGACTTGTGGAGGAGGAAGGAGTTTGTGTCCAAGGGAGAACTAGAGACCATTATTGATCACAAAATAGAACATTTTGATTACACCAAATTAAAAAGTTTCTGCACAAACAAAACTAATGCAAACAAGATTAGAAGGGAAGTAACAAATTGGGAAAACATTTTTACAGTTAAAGGTTCTGATAAAGGCCTCATCTCCAAAATATACAGAGAATTGACTTTAATTTATAAGAAATCAAGCCATTCTCCAATTGATAAATGGTCAAAGGATATGAACAGACAATTTTCAGATGATGAAATTAAAACTATTTCCACTCATATGAAAGAGTGTTCCAAATCACTATTGATCAGAGAAATGCAAATTAAGACAACTCTGAGGTATCATTACACACCTGTCAGATTGGCTAAGATGACAGGAACAAATAACGATGAATGTTGGAGGGGCTGTGGGAAAACTGGGACACTGATGCATTGTTGGTGGAGTTGTGAAAGAATCCAACCATTCTGGAGAGCAATCTGGAATTATGCCCAAAAAGTTATCAAAATGTGCATACCCTTTGACCCAGCCATACTACTACTGGGCTTATACCCCAAGGAACTATTAGAGAAGGGAATGGGTCCTGTATGTGCCAAAATGTTTGTGGCAGCCCTTTTCATAGTGGCTAGAAGCTGGAAGATGAATGGATGTCCATCAATTGGAGAATGGTTGGGTAAACTATGGTATATGAATGTTATGGAATATTATTGTTCTATAAGAAATGACCAACAGGAGAAATACAGAGAGGCTTGGAGAGACTTACATCAACTGATGCTGAGTGAAACGAGCAGAACCAGAAGATCATTATACACTTCAACAATGATACTGTACGAGGATGTATGCTGATGGAAGTGGATTTCTTCAACATAGAGAAGAACTAATCCAATTCCAATTGATTAATGATGGACAGAACCAGCTACATCCAGAAAAGGAACACTGGGAAATGAATGTAAACTGTTATTTTTACCTTCTGAATCCAATTCTTCCTGTGCAACAAAAAATTCGGTTCTACACACATATATTGTATCTAAATTATACTGTAATATATTTAACATATATAAGACTGCTTGCCATCTGGGGGAGGGGGTTGGGGGAGGAAGGGAAAAAATCTGAATAGAAGTAAGTGCAAGGGATAATGTTGTAAAAAATTACCCATGCATATGTACTGTCAAAAAATGTTATAATTATAAAATAAAATAAAAAAATTAAAAAAAAAATAGTGAAAGAAGAATAAGAACAAAAAGGAAAAAAAAAAAAAAAAACAAGAAAAAAAAATCAAAAATAGTATTCTTCAATCTGCTGTTAGAAACTCCTTAGAGTATTTCTTTCTCTCGATTTGAATAGCAACATCACTAGTCTTTTGAAATTGTTTTGGATCATTGTATTACTCAGAAGAATTGAGTCAATCATAGTTTATCATTGCATAATATTTCTGTTATTATGTATATTCTCTTGCTTCTGCTCACTTCACTCAGCACTAGTTCATGTAGGTTTTTCTGAGTTGTTTTTTTCTGAAATCTGACAACTCATCATTTCTTATAGCACAATAGTGTGCCCTTATATTCACATACATATTGTTTTTTTAATTGATAGGCATACCCACAATTTCCAATTTGTTGCCACCACAAAAAGAGCTTCTATAACTATGTTTGTACATGAAGGTCTTTTCCCTTTTTAATGATTTCTTTGAATTATAATCTTAGTAGTGGTATCTTTTCAAGGTAAAAAGCACTGATATACAGTCGCTTACAAAATTTTTCACAGGAATTCACAAAATTCCAGGAAGAAGTTTGGTTTAAATGTTTTATTAAACCAAACTGCAATGAGCCACTATGAAATAAAAGAACAATGACCAGAAGAGCAGAATAAAAGAAATTCCTCCAAGGCTAGTGCAGGAACTGATCTGCTTTGGTTTAGGAATGTTTTTGCTGAGTGGGTTTTTTTCCTGATTACTTGTTTGTTTTGTTATGTTTTTTTGTTTTGTTTTGTTTTGTTTTTTCAGTAAAAACACAGAGATAGAAAATATTGGAAAAAAAGGACATTTCCTTAACATAACTGAAATAAAATATATCCACAATGATGTCAGTATTTATAATGGAGAAGACTAAAATCTTTTAAGTAACAACAGAATGGTAGCAAAGATTTCTGTTTTCTCCACTATTATTTGACAAAATATTGTTGTAGTATCCTAGAATATAGAAAAAGCAATATGGCAAAAAAGGAAAAAAAATGAATAGAAACTATAGGAATAGGCAATTATGAGGTAATATATTCTCTAATTTCACACATATTTAATTTATATTAGAGAATCAGATATTTCATGAAAAGTAAGTTAAAAGAATTATGTTTAAATTAAATAGCTATATAAAATAATCTAACAAATATTTGTTGGTTTTGCTAAAGTTTTTTTTTTTTTTTTTTTTTTTTTTCCCCTTCATTTTCTTTCAAAAATGTGTTATTAAGGAGGACTTAGTGGGTAGGAAGGTAAGAATATATATTTTAAATGTATTACAAAAACTATCAATAAAAGATTTTAAAAGCAAATAATATATGAATTAATGCAACATTCAATATGCTGAATAAATCTTCATGGAAGAATTATGAGAATTATCATAATTATATAAACATGAATCATACAAGATGAGAAAACATGAACAAATTGTATTCTAGGACTCAGAGGCACTTACTACATTAAAGAAAGCACATATTTGGGAAAATATTGAAGTATAACTTCATGAGGTATATTATTATTTCTGTCTTATACATGAGGATATTGAGATTGACAGAATTGATTTGGAATGCTTAATTATTGTTTATTTTTGTTCTTTATTCTGGAATTAATAAATCAGTGATTTTAATCCAGATACATTGCCTACAAATACAATTTTCTTTCTACAAAACCATGTTTCCAGTAACTTGCTCACTCTTTCAAATCTTTGTATTGGTGAGGAAAGACAACCTTGCACAGCAAATTTGAATATCAGGCTCTTATCAGCAACTTGTAAATTTATAGCCTAGCATTATTAGAATTTGAATAGACAGATTTTGCTTTAAAGCAAGTAAATATAACCTAATATTCAAAACTCCAATCGATATAATCTATTGAGAATGCATGAGAGGGAATTTTTCATCTAGGGACGCTTCAATTAGAATTGGATTACAAATTGTTTACAGATATTATGAGATCATTCCTACTAAGTGGTAAGTTGAATCTATAGCCTATGGACCTATGGCCTCTGAGAGTCCTACCACATAAATTATGTTATTTTTAGTAAAGCATTTAACTTTTTTCAGTCTCAAAAATAAGAGGTTTGGAGTCATTGGTTAGTAACAATCCTTCTGGCACCAAGGAATTTCTGTGAGTCTCAAAAAGAGTTACTAGAGTTCTTTGATGAATCTTTAATTCCTCAATTTTACTACCCCCTAAAGAAGTTGAGATCTTAACTAACTTATGCTTTTTTTTTTTTTTTAAATCTCAATGAACTTTTGTACATCTATGGCTTCTGATAAATCTTCAACAAAGGATGCAATTTTATGTTCTGAAATTTTGTTTTTCTTTGCTGAGGCAATTTGGGTTAAGTGACTTGTCCAGGGTCACACAGCTTGGAAATCTGATAGGTGTGAGGTGATACCTCAGAGTTGTTTTAATTTATATTTCTCAAATCAATGAGTGATTCAGTTTTAGTGATTCAGCACATTTTAAATGACTATAATTGATGAGAGTTAGGAAAGGGGGCACCCCTTTTGGGTTGCAAGGATAGTCCAGTGATGGTGCAGAGTCCCCTGTAAAGAAATTTATAGACCTGAAAACCTAGATTAATTAAAACAAAACAAAACAAAAAGTTTATTGTAGGGGTTTGGAAGTAAGGGTAAAGGTAGAAAGACGCCAGGGCCAGAGGTGGTCGCCGGGAGGACAGGAACTCTTACATGGCTGGAAGGATACTATGTTTTGGGGGGTGGGGAGGCTCCTGCAAAGAGAATGGGCCCCAGAGCTCCCTTTTTATAATCTTTAAGGTGGGTGGAGTCCCAGGCTCCTGGGTGGTTTGGGCCAGGCTTAGCTTTGAATAGAATTCAATGAGTCCTTAGATAAGGCAGAAGCTGTTTGTGGGGGTTGGGGAAAGCCTGTATAGCACTGGAATTCAAAAGGATGCTTTTGACCATGATTTGTGAATCAAAAGATCCTAGCTTCTTCAGCCTTGGAAGGGTTGGAAATCAAAAAGGAATCTTAAAGGGACCTCAACCCCATCATAATTAACTTTAATTTCTTAATCTAAAACTCTATTATATTTTTGACCATTATCAATTATAGAATGATTGTTATTTTGAAAATTTGACTCAGTTATTGCATTAAATAATGTTCTCTTAATCTTATTTTGCCGTAAATTCTTCCTTTCTCCATAAATTTGATAGGTAAATTATTCATTTTTCTCCATGTGCTTATGGTATCAGCCTTTATGTCTAAAATTGTACTCATTTGGATCTTATCTAGGTAATGAATATAAGTTGTTTGGTCTATGCCTAATTTCTGCCATATTATTTTCTAATTTTTCCAACAATTTATTTATTTATTTATTTATTTATTTATTTTTTTATTTTTTTATTTTTTTTCCAAATGGTGAGTTTCTTTTCCTTGAAACTGTAGTCTTTGGATTTATTAAACAATAGACTACTATCACCATTTACTACTCTCTCCTGTGTACCTAACCTAGTCTACTGAAGCATCACTCAATTTCTTAGGCAACACCAAATAGTTTTGATGATTGATGTAAGCAATATCTTGTAATATATCTGTAAATGTTTAATGCCTCTCCATTTCTTTTGGTTGACTGTGCTCAAATACACAAATTGGTATTCTATTCAGTAATACTTTTCATAATTCACTTCTGTCCACTCTTTTTTATGCACCTTTTATCCATATTCTTTCATAGGTTCAGCACAGAGGGTTGTTTCACAATGTTTGAGACCTTCTTTCTTACCTCAGCTATATCAGTGGACCCCTTGAATTCTTACCTTTGATTCCTTTATTTTTGCCACGTTGAGGACAAGGTCCAGATAGAAATTACTAGACCCTTGTGCAGCACTTTAAAGACAACAAGTAATATAATGTAAATGTAAATGTAACATAATGTAAAAAAATGGTGGCAGCTAGGTGGCTCAGTGGATAGAGCACCAGCTCTGAAGTCAGGAGGACCCCAGTTCAAATCTGATCTCAGACACTTAACACTTCCTAGCTGTGTGACCCTGGGCAAGTCACAACTCCTATTGTCTCAGGGGGAAAAGATTACAAATAATTTATCAAAATGTATTTCATTTGAACCATAAAGTAAATGAATCAATAGATACTATGTTCTGCATTATATAAATGGTGAGAGTAATGCTCAGAAAGCTTAATTGAATTTCCCTGGTGAAACAATTGTCCGAAGTGAGATTTGAAGCCAGGTCTTCCAGCATCCATTCCAGTGTTCTATACACTATTCAGCACTGCTTTCCACAATAGCTATTAGCAAAATCGGGGTCCTCCTCTTTTCCCCCTACAAATGCATCCTAACTAAATATGCATTCTAAACAAAATAAACATATGTATAAAAAGGACACACAAACTTCATCTTACTAAGCAAGAGGATTTTGCTTAAAACTAAATTCAAGATTCCTACAGCTTTTCACCAATTTGCTGCCAGCATATAATTGTCACCTACGAGCAACAAGAGACATTTGTCAAGATCCCTGGCTGTATCAACCTCCTTTCCTCTTATTTTTGTCATGCTACAAAAAATGAGAGATGGATTTGTGAAAGTCATGTTTCAAAAATGAGTTTCTTCATTCTGAGGAGAAAACAGTTGCTCTCAACTATGTGAATATTTCCAACACTAATCCTTCAGAGTCTGTTTTATTATGAGGAAGTATAAAACTCTATGTTTAATTAAAATAAAAGTGGAACATGATATAGTGTAATTTATTTCAGATTACAAGTAAAATTCATAGGAGTCATAGAGAGTTAGTAAGAGTGACCTTTATAATACATAATTCTAGCTTCAATTCTCTATCCATTTCTTGTGCATATGCAGATATGTATGTGTGTATGTTTATGTATGTGCATATGAATAATATATGTGCATATATATACATACATAAAATGTGCATAGCAGGAAACCTCTAAGTCATTCACTTGTGACATTTTAAACCCCTATATTTCCATTTTTTGTCTTTGATCTGGCATTCAGCTCCTTGCTACTATTATTTAAAATAATCCTTAATAGGAGCAATAAGAAATCACATCACTTGAGAGGGCACATGGCTGCTTAATGGTGCAAGAGCACTCTAATTCCCTCTCCTCTGGTTTTATTTTCCTTTAGGGGACAACAATTCTAAAGACTTAATTCTGTCTAATCTGTTGAAAGTTTCACTGTGTTCCTAGCAGGCTAATCAGAAAATTTTTTTTTTTCTTTCCTGCAAGCAATAAAAATTACATTCTTTTTTCTACATTTAATCAATCTGTCAATTGCCATTTATTGATCGCCTACTTTATGACAACACTACACTAAGCATTAGAGATAAAATAATTCAATAGCAGAAGTCTTCCTGCTCTCAAGAAACTTACATTCCAAATCATGGGAGATAATAAATACTAGATAAAAGAATATGCAAAATAAATACAAGGTGATTTGAGAGGAAGAGGTGGCATTAGCAGCTGGGGAAATTGGAAAAGACATATTGTAGAAGAGGGCACTTGAGGTCAAGGATTTAAAAAGAGAAAATTGAGAAGGGAGCAAATTCTAGACCTAAGAGATTGTGTATAATAAGACTAGAAAGTTAAAATTTGGGATAGTGAACAAAACATAGCCTTCTTTTACCATCTATTGAATGATACTTACCATTTATTGAATGGAAGAGGATGTGATAGAGTAAGGTCTGTAATTTTGACAATAAAATTCAATAAAGTCCAGGAGCTCTCTATTAACTTCATAATCATGCACAATAGCATCCTTCCTATCTTTTCAAACTTTTTATAATCTATCCCCTTCTCATATCCTCTGTCATCCAGTGCCACTGGCCCTCTCCCTATTCTTCACATGTGACCCTCCAAACTCCATCTCTTTACTCTGAATATCCTCCATCTGTATGCTAGAATGTTTTCCATCTTCATTTTACCTTCCTGGTTTTCCCTGATTTTTTTCAAATCTCAACTGATATCATCTACTAAAATAAGCATTTACTGCTTTGTCTTAATATGTGTCCCCAGAAATTATCTTCAGTTTATCCTGTATAAACTGTACTTTTTTCACTGGATCAGTTCATTTTTTTTTTCTTTTTCTCCTCCTCATTTACAAATGAGGAACTGAGCTAAATAGGGTTAAATAATGTGCCCAGGGTCACATAGGTAGTAAGTTCATGAAGCATATTTGAACTCAGGAAGTTGAGTCTTTCTGACTTTAGTTCCATCATTCTATCCACTGTGCCATGCAAAAACAATATATATTGCAATCCAAATAAATCAGAAGCTTCTCCTGGGTACAGAGTAGGACCAGGAGTAGGATCAGGGGCCACACAACTTCCCAAATCATACTACCTTTGGCAGCACTGAAAATTTCTGAACACACAAAACTAATTCTGAAATTAATACTGTGAAAATGTCTAAAACCTGAGACTGATCTCCATTATCAGGGAAGAGAGCCATAAATCAACAAAAAGCTTCAAATTAATAAATAATAATAAATTAATAAATTAATAAAAATAAAAATTAATTAATTATTAATTAATTGATTAATAAAAATTAATCAAATTTATAAAAATAATAAATAATAATAAATAACAAATAAATAAATAAAAATAATTAATTAATTGATTGATTGATTAATAAAGGTGGGGAAATCACAAAAAAGAACCTGAACATTAAACAAATAAACACTTGCTATAGTGACACGGAATATCAAGACATAGAAAAATAATGAACTCAAAATACCTACAAGCAAAACCTCAAAGGGGGAAAGAAAGTCAATTGATCAAAAGCTCCTTTTTTTTTTTAATTCCTTTTGAATTCCCAGAAGAGCTAAAACAATTGATTTTCAATATAAGAGTAGTAAAGGAAAAATTAGACAAAAAAGTGAGAACCATTATGAAAATACTATTAAAGCTAGATTAAAGGGACATAAAATATTGAAGAAAATAAAATTATAAAAAAAAAAAACTTAATTGGAAAACAGCTTCCAAAATTCAGTAATTTATTTATAAGAAGGATAAACTTGAATTCTTCCCTATTAGATCAGAGAGGTAAAAGGCCTTTATTACCATCACTATTATTCAGTGTTGTGCTAGAAAAAACTAGTTATAAAAATGCATCTGGGGACATCTCTAATTGTCCTTATCTATATCTTGCCACTACACTCAGATGGCTCTGGAAGAGAAAGGTAGGCTAAGGATTTTGCATAGTCCTGTCTCAGTAAAATCCAATTCATTTAAGTCGTGACATAACCCTTCAGACATTATGACCCTCTTTGAGAATGAAAAACAAACAATAATCATAAGTAGTATTAGCTGCTCACTTAGGACTTATCTGGCAAGTTCCAGTTGAACAATGCAGCTTCTTCTTTTCCTCCTTCATTCTTTCACTCCTTCCTCCCTTTCTTTCTTCCTTCTTTCATTCTTTCTTTTCATACCTTATCTCCTCTTCTTCTTCTCTCCCTCACTCCTTTCCCTCTATCCAAGTAAAGAACCATAGCCTTACCTGTGGGAGCTCTGTCTGAAGGAACATAAATTTTGATCACTGAAATCCTGTAAGATATCTTGAAGTTACTAGGAAAATTTCTTTTTTAGAGATCATGCCTTAAGCCCAAATAATTTTGGCTCTCATTTTTTGTTTAATGATAGGTCCCAAATTTCATTTGGTAATTGCTTGGGTTAATTTAGAATAAATGTAAATAGCAATTGCTTCTGCTTTGTACAGAAATCCTGAGGGTCTTCCCCTCCTAAATTAATTTTTAATTAGGTAAAAGTGGCCATTTTTTTTTACCTTATTTCTTACCTATCCTTAATCACTGAATGGACATTGCCAGAGACAAATTCAGACAAATTTTTTTTTTTTCCACTCATGATCTTTTTAGAAATTTTGTTTCCTGCACTAATTCACTATTGATGGAACAGTATTATGGAAAGTAAATTGTAAATATGCTTTTAAAAAGTGAATAGAATAATCATTCCCTCACTCTGAGGATACCACTGCTAGGTTTGATACATATCTAAATATTTATAAAAACTCTTTATGTTAGCAAATGCCTGAAAATAAAGTTAAATGTCCATTGGTTAAGAAATTGTTATAAAATTATGAATCATGAACACAATGCTATATAAAACTGTTTCTTCAGAAACGTCAAATGTGAAGAATCCAGATAAGAGGAGAGAAATATAAAGAGATGAATAGTGAAGTGAGCAAAACTAGATAAAGCAATATGCACAATGATTACAGTTGTATAAACAGAACATCAAATCTCAACTAAATGCTGTATAATCAAAATCATCGTTTTGATCATTGAGAAGAATCAAGTCAATAATTCATCAAGTATTTTTAAGCACCTACTGTATAATAGACAATATACTACACACACACACACACACACACACACACACACACACACACATACACACACACACATACACACACAGACAAAATCTATATGCAAGATAAATTGGAGGATATATCAGAAAGAAGACTATTCTTTATGAGATTGGGAAAACTTTCTTTTCCAGAAGGTTAAGAAAATACAGGTCGGGATAATTATATATATAAAGTATTGCATACAGACTTGATTTTTTTTTTCCTGAATTGCTATTTACTTTTTCCTTTAAAATCTCTGTTACAAGGAAAAGATACATTAGGAAAAGAAATATTTCAGAAATGCAAATGATGTAAAAACATAAGACATCAATAAATGCTTTCTTCTTTTTTGGAGGCAAGTAGGGTTAAATGACTTGCCCAAGGTCACAATTGTCTGAGGCCAGATTTTAAGTAAAGTCTTCCTGACTCCAAGGCTAATGCTCTAGCCACTGCAGCACATAGCTGCTGCTGAAAACCTCTTTTTAAAAAGATTTTTGATGCTGCCATCTGCTCTTAAGCAGAAGTGTAATGTAGTTTAGGGCTACACTTTAGGACTGGTTTTGATTATCTAAAAAAGGACTTATCTACTCACCTGCTCTCCTCTGGACTTCATCATGACATCAGAAACCTCATCATCCTGAAAGATCACATCATCCCTGATACTCACACCTCATCATTATCCCCCCTTTCTAGGAATCTCTCTTCCACTAACTAGAAATGATAGGGCAAAGCTGAGAGCTGACAGATCTTCCCAGATCCTGCATTAAGAAGGATGTCCATGACATCATTCTCATCATTTTCTTATCTATTTTTACTTCATCATATTTTCTCCTCACCCCCTTTAAACTTCATTTATATATATATATATATATATATATATATATATATACACAAAGTTATATACATTTATATATATATATATATATATATATATATATATACATATATATATATATATATATATATATATATATACACACACACACACAAAGTTAAAAGACATTCCATGGTTTTTGAAACCATGGAATATCTTTTAACTTTGTATCTCTAGGACTTAGCACAGCTTGGACATAGTCATTGCTTAATAAATGTTCATTAACTGACTGACAGGATATCATTTAAAATATAGTAAATTAGGAAGCAGTAAACTGTACTTTCAATACTTTTCAACAGTATTACCTTATAAATATCATCTTACTACTCTCTAGGTCTCTGTTAACTTCTCTTTTAATAAAGAGATTGAGCAGGATGCTCTCTGAGGTCATGCAATCTTTTCATAAAGTAGGTACTTGGTAGAAGAATTAGACTTTGTCTGGGGAATTGGGTTCAAACCCTGGTGCTGTTACTTCCTGAATATCTGTATAATACTGAGCAAATCAGCTCTTCTCTTTGAGCTTCAAATGATATTCAAACCTCCTTGATCCCCAGAATTATTGTGAGGAAAGTGCTCTGGAAACCTTGAAGGGCAAAGGAAATAAGGGCTGTAAATGTGTGATTTTATCTGCCTCATTGACTTCCTCCCTTAGAGTGAGAAACCAGGACCAGACTGTAATTGCAAACAATCTGACATTGCCAAAGTAAGAAGAATGGTAAAGATGAGTTGGTTTAATGACGATGCTTCTGCCATTTACAGCTACATGAAAAAAAAATGCTCTAATTCATTATTGATTAGAGAAATGCAAATTAAAATAACTTTGAGGTACCACCTCACACCTTTCAGACTGGTTTAAGATGACAGGGAAAGATAAAGATAAATATTGGATGGGATGTGGGGAAATGGGGACACTAACGCATTGTTGGTAGAGTTGTGAATGGATCCAACCATTCTGGAGAGCAATTTGGAACTATGCCCAAAGGGCTATCAAACTATAACTACTCTTCGACCCAGTGGTACCACTATTAAGTCTGTATCTCAAGGAAATCATAAAAGAGGGGAAAGGACCCACACATAATTGTAGCACCTCTTTTTATGGTGGCAAAGAATTGGAAAATGAGTAGATGCCCATCCACTGGGGGATGGCTGAACAAATTGTTGTACATAAAGGTAATGGGATATTACTATTCTATTAAAATGATGAACAAACCGATTATAGAAAGGCCTGGAAATATTTACATGAACAGATGCTAAGCACAACGAGCAGAACCAGGAATGCATTGAACACAATAGCAGCAACAATGTGCGATGATCAACTATGAAAGATTCAATTCTTGTTAGTAAATCAGTGGTCCAGGGCAATACCAGCAGATTTTTGGACAGAAAATGCCATCTGCAACCAGAAAAAAAGAACTAAGGAGACTGAATGTAAATCAACACATAGTATGTTCACTTTTAAATTTTTTTTTTATCTTTCCCATGTTTTTTACTCTTTTGCTCTGATTTTTCTCTCCCAACATGATTCATAAAGCAATGTGTATTAAAACTAAATAAACTTACCACAATATAAAGGAGAAATAACTTTAAAGAAAACCAAAAAAGATTTAATATACACAGAAAAATATTAATGATGATGATGGTGATGATGATGAAGATGATGCTTCTGGGACCCTTTGAAAAATGTCCTCTATTGAAATTTGCCCTAACTCCCCCTTTATGTTTCATTTCAGTGTGGCCATGCCTTAATTCTGCCCGGTTGGCAAGTCTTCTGAACCTTCTGGACTTATTGTTGAGTTGACTTCTTCAAATGATCATCTTTAAAAGAAACAAACTTCATATAAGCAAAAGGAAAATAGTTTTTCATTATAAAGCCTAAGACAAAACCCAGGACGGAGAGGTAGTACCAACTATGGGCTAACAGTCTTAGAATTAATGTTCAAAATTAAAACAAATCTGATTCAAATAAATGATCTAGCCATTCCCTAACTTAATAATGAATGAATTGAATTCCTAGATAGTTCATGCAAGGCACAGTAATCATTTTTAGTAGAAAATATAAAATTTGAATTAAAGTCTTCAAGCTTTGAAAATATAGTTCATGAAAGGATTCTCTCTCACAAATAGTTTAATCATTTATTTTATCCTCACATTATTATATGTTTCTAATAGGAAAGCAGTACTAAGTATTTGAGGGCAAAAATAAACTTTTTATCAGTATTAAACTACAAAATAAAGCAAAGAATCAAAACAATTTATGTATCTTGGGTTTTAATTTGGGGTCTGAATTACCAGAATAATGGCTCAGATCAGCTTAGATCAATGCCTACCCCTCCCCAAATTTGGATTGCATAGGCTTTATGTAAGCCTGTATCATGTTATAGGTGGATAGCTTGGTGGCATAATATACAGAGTTCAGGCCTTGGATTCAGGAAGAGTTGAATGCAAAACTAGTAAGTACTACTAAGTACTGTAGGACCCTAAGAAAGCTACTTAATGTTTGCCTCATGTTTCTCATCTGTAAAATGGAGATAAAACCCCTCATTTATATTTGTAAATGTGTGTATTTATACAAATACACACACACACACACACACATATATATATACACATACATATACATATATACACATTATATATTTTATTATGCTTATTGTATACATTATGCATATTTGTCTATATGTATGTATATATGTATCTGTGTGCATAGATTTATGTATACACATATATGCATATATATTACTTTACACAATTGGATACAGTCTTGAAGCTCTTACTCATCATAAATCTTCTAAGCACTGGGCAACTGAAAATGCTGAACTGAATAAATAATTCAATAGACAGGTTAATTGGTCACAGTTTATCTGATTGGTTTTCTGTTTTCATTTCATGTATTGCAAAGTTCTGATCATTTCACTTCCCCACTCAAAAATCTTCAATATTTCTCTATTGTCTATTTAATTCCAAACTTCTTATTTCAAGACTCTCCTAAAGCTGACTCTAGCCACATTGTTCCCCACCATCACTCATACTATGATCCTGAAAAACTTTTGCATATACGTATGTGTGTGTGTGCATGTGTATGTGTATTTAATTTATTTTTATTACTTGAAACTTAAGGCCATTCCTCCTACAAATTGTGGCTAATATGAATCTCACCTGACCAAAGCCTTTCCCTTGACATGTGAAAATTTACTTAAGAAACAAACATTTTTTAGATGAGAAGCCAAAGAAAGAACTTAAACTGTCCCTGACTTCTTAGGAAAAATGTAATCTGACTTATAGGTTAGCCATAGAATTTCCTTAGGGGATGTGTCTGATTTTGAATCTTGTTTAACTAATTTTGTTCTACTTTTTATGACATTGAAAGATGTATGGGATTATAGATTTATCTTCTCTTTAATTTTTATGACCTATGAAATGTAGCATTATAATATTTAAATGAATTATTTCTCTGTAACACTGACATAATTTGCCTTTAATAAGTCTTCCTAGCCACAGAATTGTTCAGATTTCCTCTGAGTTCTGAACCCATCCTTGACCATAACAATGAAACCCAGATTTTTACTTGATAAATTTTGTATTGTGGTAAATATGTATTTGGCAGCAGTTACTCACCACGTGACTTCAGAGAAGAGATATTTCTTTTATAATTCTGTACTTGTCCTGTGCTTTTCTCATGATTCATTTGCTCAAGTTATCCCACATAATTGAACATTACTTCCTCTCTTAAACACTTCACTTTCTGACATCAAGATCCGGCTCTAACCCCACATTCTCCATGAAATTGTCTTGATGGTACTCGTAAGCCAAACTTATATTGCCTTAAAAAAAAATAGGTCTTTATTTGTACTCAATTTTTTTACTCAGATTAAAAGTTCATAGCTATAAAACCTGAAGGTTTCTTGAAGGTTCTCTAGTATAACCTTTTCTTCTTGCTGATGAAAAAACTAAGGCTGGCAAAACTTAAATAATCATCATATTCATACAGTTATAAAGGAGCAGATTCAAAATTGAATTCAGTTCCTTTGACTATGGTCTTTTCATCATTATTATTGAATTATCGGAGTAACTAAGTGGTAATGTGGATAGATTTGACATAGTGCTAGGTACACAGTAAAACCTCAAAAATACTTTATTCATTCATACATTCATTTGACTTCCCTAGAAATGTTATAGAAATAGAATCACACACACACACACACACACACACACACACACACACACACACACACACACACACACACACAATTAGAAGAGGACAAGGTAGCATCTAATCTAAACTATACCTAAATATTCTCTTTTACATTCTACCTGAAAGTCCTTGAAAAGCTCTGGTGAGGGAAATTCATAGTCCCCTCAAGCCCAATCTGCTTTTAGATAGTTCTCATTATTTTTATATGAAGACAAAATCTACTTTTTTTAATCTCCATTCATTGTTTCTCATTCTGCCCTCTGAAGCACAAAAGAACAAATATAACCCCTCATCCTTATGACAGTCTTAGAAATATTTGCAGTTAGTTATCATACTCTTTTTCTCTTTCTTCTCTTCTATAGGCAAAAATTCTGCTAGTTATAGTATTACTTGTAGGAAAAAAGGAAAGTTCTTTCATCTATAACAGGGCACTGGTCAATGGAGTTTCAGGTCTTTAATCCTGAGTAGTCTTCCTTTCTCTTGCAGCTCACAAGAAGGTTTAGGAAATCTGCCTCCAGGCATACATGAGTGTGTATAATTAAGTCCTTTACCTTCATTTCACAGAATGCACAGATATTCTTTGGCTTTTTATTGTCCATTTATTCTTAGAGAAGAAAAACAATTTGGCTGGATACTGAGTCAGAAATGAAGGTACATACAAAAGACTCCTTTGGAATTCCTCTCTATCTGTTGAGGTTTTTTTAAGGATAAAGTGATATTGGACTCCAGAAAGAGGGGAGGTTTTAGGACTCTCTCATTCAATTATCATGAAGCTGTGAATACATTACAGTGCTGGGTTTTTGTTGTTTTTATTTAGGTAAATGAGTGTATGAGAAGAAATAAAATGGACTATGAGTTTCTAAATGTGGGAAGAACCACCAGGTATCCAGAAAATGGATTCCATAGCAAAATTTGCTTTTGCATAAAATTGCATAATTTTCAACCTGGCAGTCAAAACTTGGATCTTGTACTCAGTTGTACTACTTCCAGAAATGTACTTGGAAAAATGTTTTGTAACAAACATTTTAAGACTGGGACTAGTTTCTCTAGGGCCTAATGAAAAGGTTGGAGAATAAATCTTGCTGGGGAGTGGAAAACTGTCTTTGCTGTGTTCTTTTAGCAAATATACCTTTGCCAAAGTCAACTAAACACAACTGATGATGAACGTTATTAAGGGGATCTCAACTAGTCAAAATTGTATTAGAGCATTAACCATTTATTGGGTGACACTGAAAATATAATGTCAACTAATATTTGGGAAAGACAATAAATACAATTTGGAGATATGGATGATTGTGGACATTCAAATGGAGGTATTCTATAGTCAGTTGAAAGTAAAGATCTAGAGAACGGTGAGAAGGCATTACACATTTATATAACACCTATTATGTGTCTGGCACTGAGACAAGTTTTTTTTTTTTTTAATATTCCATTTCATCCTCACAACAATCCTATGATATAGGTGCTATTATTATGCCTATTTTATAGTTGAAGAAATTGAGGCAGACAGAGCTCAGTGACTTGTCCAGGGTCCCACATCTGGTAAATTTCTAAAGTCCTATTTGAACTCATGAGTTCTAACTTCAGTCCCCATGCTCTATCCATCATAACCAGATCTTGCAGATGCAAAACAATCAACAGAGTTAGTAAATGAAAATATGAACATGGATTTCATCAAAGACATGTTTGGTACTTTTGTGGATCTGTTATAACATCACTGAAGATACTGTCTCAAAAAATGCCATTAGCAATACACCCATTCATACACTCCTCATTTCAGAGAGCTTACATTAATGATATCCTTTATCATTAATAAAATTTCTTAGAGAAATTATTTTTAATCAATATAATTAAAATACTACACAAAGAACTAGATTAATTCTTTATAATATTAAAAGAAACCAAAAATTATGTGTGGACAGTTTCACCATATTCAGAGGGTTATCAATTAATCCTCCTTAAAATGTTGATTCCTTGATGATTCTGAGTTCAACCTATATTCAATCTGTAAATACAATAATATGTTGATAAATACACTTTGTTAAACACAAAGTTTTTTTTTTTAATTGCTGATCACCTTATTAAAATTGTTTTTAAAAAATTTATTACTTTTATTTAATTTTTATCAAACTCTTGGTAATTATAAAAATTATGTAGATGGAAGAAAACAATTTAGAGGAACAATATTAAAACAGAACAGAATTGGGACATTAATTGATAAACAGTGAGATAGCTCAAAAGGAAAAAAAAAAACATGAACATAGAAAAATTTCATAGATCTGCCATCACTAATTTTTTATCAAGAGTCTGGATTTGCGGGGGGCGGAGCCAAGATGGCGGAGAAGAAACACACTACTCAGTGAACGTCCTCACTCCCTCACAACCAATTAGATAAATTAAGTCTCAAAATTAGCCCAGGACTGATAGATACCACAAGGACTGGAAGCACGACTTACCAGCTGAAGAGAATCTGGAGTTTCAACAGGAAAGGTCAGTTCTCAGGGGAGGAATAAGAAAGACCAGCACAGACGGTGGGGTAGGGGCACACTGCGCCCATTGCGCTGGGAAGGGCTCTGGGATCAGAGAAGCCACTGAGGTAAAGGAATCTGGCACAGGCTGTTAGCTCTTCTCTGCTAATTATTTAGCAGTTCAGAAGAGAAAGCCAAAATATTTTAAAACTCAGATTAGATTTCCCCCCCACCCACCCACCCTGGGGGTGACTCGGCAGACTCGGCACCAGGGGGTGTGGCCTCAGCTACCTCCTGAGAATAGTTAAGAGACTGACAAGTGGGTGGATACGGCCCAAGGCAACACACACTGCCTAGCTTAGCTGGAGGGAGTGGAACTCAGCTCCAGGAAGTCCCAGAGAAGCGGAACCTTTGAACTAGGGACCGCGGTTTCTGGCAGACACTTTGAGCGCAGGGGCTTCTCACGTCACCTGCTGCAGACATCCACTCCCCACCCAGACACATAGGCTGAGCTTCTTGCTGTCTTCACTATTCTACGCCCTCAAAGCACAGCAGTGCTAATCACCTCTGGGGCACTTCCAGGGGGGGGGTGGGGAACTCTCTCCCAGAGCTCTCTCTTAGCGCGGGCGCAGGGGCCACTGCATCCATCCTGTCTGGGAGGAAGCTGGTAAAGAAGTAAATAATTTCCTACCCCAGGGACAGACCCCAAAACATTTTTTAAGTATGAGCAAAAAAGCTAGAAAAACTATAGATTCCTTCTATACAGAGAAAGAGCGGGTACCCAACCCCGAGGAAGTTAACAGCAAAGATTCAGAAGATAACAACCTAAAGGGGAACGATTCCTGCCCCCCATCACATAACTCTCTCCTAGAAGAAGCTCTTAAGAAATTGAGGGAGATCGAAGAAAAATGGGGCAAGGAAAGGGAAGTTATGATAGAGAATAACAACGTCCTGAAATTGGAGTTGGAAAAAATAAAGAATTCACAGGAGATGCAGGGAAACAAAATTAGTGAATTAGAAAAGGTTAAAAAAACACAGGAAAGTAGGATTTCTGAATTGGAAAAGATAAAAAAGTCTCAAGAAAATAGAATTTCTGAATTGGAAAAAGAAAATAATTCTCAAAAAAAAAAAATTAGGGAAATGGAAAAAAATTCAATAGAGCAAAATAATTCATTTAAAAACGAAATTGGGCATTTACAAAAAGAACTAAAAACTGTGAAAGAAGAAAATAACTCCTTAAAAGTCAGGATGGAACAAATAGAAATGAATGATTCACAGAGAACCCAAGAATCAGTCAAACAAAACAAAAAAAATGAGAAGCTGGAGAACGTCAAATACTTACTGGAAAAATCTATAGACCTGGAAAATAGATCTAGGAGAGATAATCTGCGGATTATTGGACTTCCAGAAAACTATGACCAAAAAAAAGAGCCTAGATTCTATTTTACAGGAAATTATCAAAGAGAACTGTCCAGAGATAATAGAAACAGAAGGGAAAGTAGATGTGGAAAGAATTCATCGAACTCCTTCTGAAATAGACCCTAAAAAAAGAACACCACGGAATATTGTGGCTAAGCTGCAGAATTACCACACAAAGGAGAAAATCCTGCAAGCAGCTAGAAAAAAACAATTTAAATACCAAGGTGCCACAATAAGGGTCACCCAAGATCTGGCTGCCTCCACATTAAAAGATAGAAGGGCCTGGAACCTGATATTCCGTAAGGCAAAAGATCAAGGACTGCAACCAAGAATGAACTACCCAGCTAAGTTTAGCATCTTTTTCCACGGAAGAAGATGGTCATTCAATGAAACAGAGGAATTCTATATGTTTCTAAGAAAAAAACCAGACTTAAACAAAAAAATTTGATCTACATCCACAAGACTGAAGAGAAACAGAAAAAGGTACACAGAACCCTTGAGAACTGTAACTCTGTTGTGGGTATATAAAAAATACTCAAGGATAATTTGATTTTACTGATATAAAAGAAAAAAAGGGGGGTGTAGTAAAGGGAAGGAGGTCGGTTCAGAAAAAGGGGAAGGAGTGATAAAAAGAGGGAAACTACATCCCAGGAAGAGACATAGAAAATACACCATATCTGAGGGAACTTAGTGAGGGGGAGAATCATTGTGTGAATCTTACTCTCATCAGAAGAGGCTCAAAGAGTAAATAATTAACATATTTGTTTTTCAGAGAATTTTCTCTCACCTCATTAAAAGGGGGGAGAGGAAAAGGGAAAAGGAAAAGGGGAATAAGTGAAGGGACTTGGAGGGAGGGGGGAGGGATCCTAATAAAAAAAAAAAAAAAAAAAAAAAAAAAAAAAGAGGGAGGGTTGCGCGTCACAAGGGGGGGTCTGTAAATTAAATATCGGGGAGGGGGATCAGGGGGGTCAAGGGAAAAAAGCATAATCTGGGGATAATACGATGGCAGGAAATACATAATTAGTAATTTTAACTGTAAATGTAAATGGGATGAACGATCCCATCAAACAGAGACGGATAGTAGATTGGATCAAAAAGCAGAACCCTACAATATGTTGCCTACAGGAAACACACTTAAAGCAGGGAGATACATACAGAGTAAAGGTAAAAGGTTGGAACAGAGCCTATTATGCTTCAGGTAAAGCCAAAAAAGCAGGGGTAGCTATCCTTATCTCAGATCAAGCAAAAGCAGAAGTAGATCTCGTTAAAAAAGATAAGGAAGGAAACTATATCCTGCTGAAAGGTAGCATAAATAATGAAGCCATATCAATACTAAACATATATGCACCAAGTGGTATAGCATCTAACTTTCTAAAGGAAAAGTTAAGAGAACTGCAAGAAGAAATAGACAGTAAAACTATAATAGTGGGAGATCTCAACCTTGCACTCTCAGATTTAGACAAATCAAACCACAAAACAAACAAGAAAGAAATTAAAAAAGTAAATAGAACATTAGAAAAACTAGGTATGATAGACCTTTGGAGAAAACTGAATGGCAATAGGAAGGAATATACTTTCTTCTCAGCAGTTCATGGATCCTATACAAAAATTGACCATATACTAGGACATAAAGATCTCAAAATTAAATGTAGGAAGGCAGAAATAATAAATGCCTTCTTCTCAGATGACAATGCAATAAAAGCTACATTCAGTAAAAAGTTAGGGGTAAATAGACCAAAAAGTAATTGGAAACTGAATAATCTCATCTTAAAGAATGACTGGGTGAAAGAGCAAATTATAGAAACAATTAACAATTTCACCCAAGATAATGATAATGATGAGACATCATATCAAAATCTTTGGGATGCAGCTAAAGCGGTAATAAGGGGAAATTTTATATCTTTAGAGGCTTATTTGAAGAAAATTGAGAAAGAGAAGATTAACGAATTGGGCTTACAACTTAAAAGGCTAGAAAAAGACCAAATTATAAACCCCCAACCAAAAATTAAACTCGAAATACAAAAATTAAAAGGAGAAATCAATAAAATTGAAAGTAAAAAAACTATTGAATTAATAAATAAAACCAAGAGTTGGTTTTATGAAAAAGCCAATAAAATAGATAAACCTTTGGTAAATTTGATCAAAAAAAAGAAAGAGGAAAATCAAATTGATAGTCTTACAAATGAAAAGGGGGATCTTTCCACCAATGAAGAGGAAATTAGAGAAATAATAAGGAGTTACTTTGCCCAACTTTATGCCAATAAATTTGATAACTTAAGTGAAATGGATGACTTCCTCCAAAAATATAGGCTCCCTAGATTAACAGAGGAGGAGATAAATTGCTTAAATAGTCCCATTTCAGAAAAAGAAATAGAACAAGCTATTAATCAACTCCCCAGGAAAAAATCCCCAGGGCCAGATGGATTCACATGTGAATTCTACCAAACATTTAAAGAACAATTAGCCCCAATGTTATATAAATTATTTGAAAAAATAGGGGATGAAGGAGTCCTACCAAATTCCTTTTATGACACAGACATGGTACTGATACCTAAACCTGGTAGATCGAAAACTGAGAAAGAAAATTATAGACCAATCTCCTTAATGAATATTGATGCTAAAATCTTAAATAAGATATTAGCAAAAAGACTTCAGAAAATCATCTCCAAGATAATACACTATGATCAAGTAGGATTTATTCCAGGAATGCAGGGCTGGTTTAATATTAGGAAAACTATTAATATAATTGACCATATTAATAATCAAATTAATAAGAACCATATGATCATCTCAATAGATGCAGAAAAAGCATTTGACAAAATCCAACATCCATTCCTACTAAAAACTCTTGAGAGAATAGGAATAAATGGATTATTCCTTAGAATAATCAGGAGTATATATTTAAGACCGTCAGTAAGCATAATATGCAATAGAAATAAACTGCAACCTTTCCCAGTAAGATCAGGAGTGAAACAAGGTTGCCCACTATCACCATTACTATTCAATATAGTACTAGAAACGCTAGCCTCGGCAATAAGAGCCGAGAAAGAGATTCAAGGAATTAGAGTAGGAAATGAGGAAATTAAACTATCACTTTTTGCAGATGACATGATGGTATACTTAGAGAACCCCAAAGACTCTGCTAAAAAGCTACTAGAAATAATTCAAAATTTCAGCAAAGTGGCAGGATACAAAATAAATCCACATAAATCCTCGGCATTTTTATATATCACTAACAAAATGCAACAGCAAGAGATACAAAGAGAAATTCCATTCCAAACAAATGTTGATAGTATAAAATATTTGGGAATCCATCTACCAAAGAAAAGTCAGGAATTATATGAGAAAAATTACAAAACACTTGCCACAAAAATAAAATCAGATTTAAATAATTGGAAAGACATTCAGTGCTCTTGGATAGGCCGAGCGAATATAATAAAGATGACAATACTCCCCAAACTAATCTATTTATTTAGTGCTATACCAATCAGACTCCCAAGAAACTATTTTAATGACCTAGAAAAAATAACAACAAAATTCATATGGAAGAATAAAAGGTCAAGAATTGCAAGGGAACTAATGAAAAAAAACTCAGAGGAAGGTGGTCTAAGTGTACCTGATCTAAAGCTATATTATATAGCAGCAGTCACCAAAACCATTTGGTATTGGCTAAGAAATAGACCGGTAGATCAGTGGAACAGATTAGATACAAAGGACAAAAAAGGGTACATCTATAGCAATCTAATCTTTGACAAACCCAAAGATTCCAACATTAGGGATAAAAATTCATTATTCGGAAAAAACTGTTGGGAAAACTGGAAATTAGTATGGCAGAAATTAGATATGGATCCACACTTAACACCATATACCAAGATAAGATCAAAATGGGTCCATGATTTAGGCATAAAGAGGGAGATAATAAATAGATTAGAGGAACAGAGGATAATCTACCTCTCAGACCTGTGGAGGAGGAAGGAATTTATGACCAGAGGAGAACTAGAGATCATTATTGATCACAAAATAGAAGATTTTGATTACATCAAACTAAAAAGTTTCTGTACAAATAATACTAATGCAAACAAGATTAGAAGGGAAGTAACAAATTGGGAAAATATTTTTAAAAACAAAGGTTCTGACAAAGGTCTCATTTCCAAAATATATAGAGAACTGACCATAATTTATAAGAAACCAAACCATTCTCCAATTGATAAATGGTCAAAGGATATGAACAGACAATTCTCAGAGGAAGAAATTGAAACTATATCCACTCACATGAAAGAGTGTTCCAAATCACTACTGATCAGAGAAATGCAAATTAAGACCACTCTGAGATACCACTACACACCTGTCAGATTGGCTAAGATGACAGGAACAAATAATGACAAATGTTGGAGGGGATGTGGGGAAATTGGGACACTAATACATTGCTGGTGGAGTTGTGAAAGAATCCAGCCATTCTGGAGAGCAATCTGGAATTATGCCCAAAAAGTTATCAAACTGTGCATACCCTTTGACCCAGCAGCGCTACTACTGGGATTATATCCCAAAGAAATACTAAAGAGCGGAAAGAGACATATATGTGCCAAAATGTTTGTGGCAGCTCTTTTTGTTGTAGCTAGAAACTGGAAGATGAATGGATGTCCATCAGTTGGAGAATGGTTGGGTAAATTGTGGTATATGAAAGTTATGGAATATTATTGCTCAGTAAGAAATGACCAGCAGGAGGAATACAGAGAGGGTTGGAGAGACTTAAATCAACTGATGCTGAGTGAAATGAGCAGAACCAGAAGATCACTGTATACTTCAACAACGATACTGTATGAGGATGTATTCTGATGGAAGTGGAAATCTTCAACATAAAGAAGATCCAACTCACTTCCAGTTGATCAATGATGGACAGAGGTAGATACACCCAGAGAAGAAACACTGGGAGGGGAATGTAAATTGTTAGCACTAATATCTGTCTGCCCAGGTTGCATGTACCTTCGGATTCTAATGTTTATTGTGCAACAAGAAAATGATATTCACACACATGTATTGTACTTAGACTATATTGTAACACATGTAAAATGTATGGTATTGCCTGTCGTCGGGGGGAGGGAATAAGGGAGGGGGGGTAATTTGGAAAAATGAATACAAGGGATAATATTATAAAATATATATATATATATATAAAAAAAAAAAAAAAAAGAGTCTGGATTTGCTCTCCTAGAGAAAGGCAGATATATTTCAAGTACTATTAGTCACAAGTGATTAATATACCAGTTCCTTTTAACAAATGAAAATCAATTTGATTCAACAAAATTACAGAAGATATAGCAAGTACAGAATTGTGAATATTCCTCTTCAAAAAATATGTGGAATTATATACATTTTCCCTTTTGTCACCTTGATCTTTAGGGAGAAAAACCTCAAACATTTAACAATTTTATACATAATGTTCCCTCACACCAAGTTTATTTCCAAATATATTATTTTCAATGGATGAGTTAGTCTGCATTTTTGCTGCTCTTAGGCTGGATCAAGCAGGTCAGGAGTACTTCCCACCACCATCTGGCTTTCAGCAAATCCTGCTCTTGGACTTATTCTGGTGGCTCATTGTCTAAATCTTTTGAAGCTCATAAGGTCAGGATCATATCCAATCTCATTCACTTAAAACAGGAAAGAACATAAGCAAAAAAGCAAAGAACAGAAGCCTGTATTCATGGACTACATATTGACCTTGGATGAAGGCCCTGGACACTTTTCCATCCAGAAGTTTATTGAAAAGGCTTCTATGGAGGCAAAAAAAGGCAAAAAAACAAGAGCCAGATGATCATTTTGGTCATTTCCTTTTGATTGCTTCTCTCTTGTTCCCAGTTTTGGCTCCACTTCTCTTATTTATATTATTAGAGAACTGGAATTAGGTATAGAATGTCTATATTTGTTCCAAAGTCCATATATAGATTACATCAGCTGAACATAGTGAATGTACATGCTTATAAGGACTGAGTTCATTGGTCAATCCTATCTCTTCATCCCTCATGAGAATTTATTTTAAGAAATTGTTTTCCAGTTTTCTTATGTGACTATGTGTTTGAAGTGGGGTCAAAACGAAAACAAAAGAAAACAAAATCATCCTCCAGACATCCATTTCTAAGTGGACTGGAGTGATCTAATAATATGCTCACCCTTTCTAAATGTTGTAACATTGATTGTTTTATTATCATATTATTTTAGAGGAAATGCAATGATAAACAGAGAAATGAGGTACAGAATATTAGGACACGATTTATAAAGCAAAGTCTAGCAGGGTCATTGTTAGAAATTTCTATAAACAGAGCTAGCAAAACAGCAATTGACTTTACAGTAAATCTAGAGTTCTTGTAACAATCAAAATCTTAGGAATTAAAGCTCTAAGGAAAATTTAAGTTTTCTTAATCATTTCATTATTTTACAGATAAAGAAAGTGAAACCTAGAAATGCTACATGAGTTTTTTAAGGTTATCCAATTAGTTAGTAAAGATTTGAATCTAAGTTCTTCAATTTCAATATTAGCACTCTTTCCACCATATTCATTTTCCTTATTTTTTAACATTGAAGTCACTACTTTTTTTCTAAATTTCTAAGTTTTCTAAATTTCTAAGTTTTTCTAAATTTTCTAAATTTCTCCACCTCCAAATCCCATTTTTATTTCATTTTTCCCTTTAGAAGATAAACTGATGTTGCTTTTTTCATTTGCTTATTGGTTGATTGTGTTTTAAAGTTTCTAAGTCATTAATCTGAAAAAAGGTGATAAGATTTATACAAAGCCATGCAAAACAACTGATTGCAAAGTAAGAAATCCAATCATTTGTTGTTGTTGTTGTTTTTCTACCATTAACTAAAGAAATTCTTTTAGATTATTTATCCTGATTAACTCAACTTTTCTTTTTGGCATTGTACAAAATCATAGAGAAAGTGTGAAATAAATTTGATTAATGGCAGCAGCAAAAAAACAGAGAGAAAGGGAGGGAAAAAAGGAGAGAGAGAGAGATAAACTGAAGAGGGAAGGAAGAAATGAGAGATACAGACAGAATCAAAGACAGAGAAAAATAGAGACAGACATGATACAATGAGAAATAGCACCAACTTTGGGGTAAGAGGGCATGGGTTCAAATCCTTATGGAACTCTATATTACCCTAGGCAAGTTACTTATACTGCCAAGAGTTATCTGTAAAATAAGGTGATTATACTAGATAGCTTCTGAGGTCCCTTCTACCTCAGAATCTATTTCCTTTTTATTATTTAGGTTTGAATACTTGCTTTAATGCTGTGACATATTAGGCTGATAACAAAAGTTCTCTGGGTTTCATTTTTTTTAATTTATAAAATAAAGATGAATTAGATAATATATAACCTTTCACCTAGAACTAAATTAAAATAGCTGATATTTATATGTAAATCTTTGATATTTGTAAATCATCTTTGATACTGTATATAATTTCACTTGAACCATATAGCATAATTTCATAGATTAAAAAAAATCATGGAGGTAAAGTCATTTATTCACTTAATTAATATATGAGGCAGAATTTTTGAATCCAGGTCTTCATGAAATTTCTGAAGATCAAATATCCGAAAAAAGAAAGAGAAACAACAGAAAGAATGTGCAAAAAAGAGAATGGGAGTAGAAGGAAAATGCAATAAGAAGAAGAAAAGAAAGATTAAAAACCCTTATAGCTTCTAAGAGTCAGCATGAGAGGGGTCATATATCTTAATGTATTTATAATGTATAGTTCTCAGTTCCCTAAGGTGAATTATTAACTAATATTGACAACTTTGAACCTGTTGTGGATAGAGTTACTATGACTGTCAAATGGGATGATTCAGTGCAGAATCTAAGCCATGCTTGGTGGAAGGGAAAGGAAGCATAAAGTTTAAAAAAGGATCCCCATAAAAGAAGAGGGTGACATATAGAGTGCCTAGAGAATGAGGCTATATGAAGATTAATGGTGGGAGGCTACTTTACCAATGGATTTCACGATATAGTTTTGCTCAATTTATCTTAGCTACTTGAGTCAAGGTACAGCTGAAGCAGATACAGACTTAGCACAGGTGTTAGCAAAAAGCATCTGCTTTCAGAAATATGCCTGGACTCACATATAAGAGGCCTGCTCTAAATTCTAATATAATTAGATATTGTGGCCTTAATCTGGGATTGTGGTTTTTGTATTTTCCTTCTTTTGAGGTAAATCTTCACTCAAGATTAATTAAAAAAAAAAAAAAAAAAAGTTAAAATACTGCTGTTTGTAAAACAGCATGTGAGGGATTCCTTAATGAATGAATAAATAAGTCAAACATTTAATAAGCACTTATTATATACAAAGCAGTGGAGATACACATGAAAAAAATTGAGACAGCTCCCATTCTAAAAGATCATCCTTCTAATAGGGAGATCCCACATGCTAATGGGAGAGGCAATACTTACAGAAACTATCAACTACAAATCAGATGAAAAGAATTCATGTTCATTTGAGTGTAGTAATAAAGCAGATCACTATGTTCCTTATTTAATATTATTTCCATTTATACAATGATATTAGTTTCTAATATTCAACCATTTAACAACACGAAGGACTTAGATGAAGGAAATAAAACTCTTTTTTTTTTTTTTCGTTTTTTTTTTCTCCTGGGTCTTCAACAGCTATGTCTGTAGCACCTGCAGGAGTAGTTGCCAGACTGCATCTCCACCGAGATTTTTTGCTAGCATGAGGGCTTCAGGTAATAGTCATGAGGTCTGAGCTAGTTTAGCAGATTCTAAAAATCCACTGAAAGGAGAAATTCATTTAAAAAGAGCAATAGAAAACGAATTTCCTAACTGTAGGATAATGATCAATAGGAGTGTAGAGAATGGATAATTAGATAAGGAGACAAGAACAATGCAGAAATAAAAAATTCCATAGATAATAATTGTTGTTGTTTGTCCTCTTTTCTGAAAGAGGATCATAATGTCAAGGAGGGGATGTCATGACATGTGATTTGGTTTCAGTGAGGGAGGGCTGGGCAAGGTCACCTGCCTCATTTTTCTCCTCTAGAGCTATTTGGATCCAATGGCAAGATATAGGTAAGGATGACTGGAAATGGCCCTGGACGTACTGGGAGAGCTTCGCCTTTTTAATCTATTAACTTTTAACAGAACTCACAGAGGTTGCTATTTTTCCTCCCTTCTCAAAGAAAACCATGACATCAGGGAATTGATGCCATGACATGCAAAATCATGCTGCAGTTCCTGTAAAATTTGTGCCCTGGAAAAGGATTCACTTTGAATTATAAATTATATACAGAAAATACAAATTATCACCTAACATATAACCTATAATGCTAGACCTTTAATTGTACCATTTTGACCAGATTATTAATTAAAATATCATATTTAATAAAATACTGTGGCTATAAGAGTGAAGGTATTTCACTCACCAGCAGGAGTCTGTAGAAAGGGGATACTTGAACCTATAGATTATACTTTTCAGGATTCTTGTGAAGCACAAAAATGATAAAAGAAAGAAAGCACTTTGGGATTCTTAAAGTGCTATACAAATATCAGTTGTCATCAGAATTATATAATTATATCTCCACTCCCTGTAAACTATATTTGTAGCTTGTTATGACCAAAAACATTATCACCTAAGTACTATAGTTCATAATATTTATAAATGATAGATACATATATAAATGTCTATAGACACACAAGCAAATTTGTACATATGTGCATATATGCACATGCCATACAATATACATATATATGCACATGAATATTTTTTCAATTTACATCAGCTTTACAGTGACAAATACTATAACATTTCATGGTTTTAGGGTACTTACACATTTAATCCATCCCCAACATTGACATGTTCAAGCTCACATTGGTAATTAAGGTCAAAACTGGAATTAAAAAAACCCATGCCATTTGATTTTCCTGCCTCTACTTTTCCATATAAAGTAATCTTTAAAAAGAAAATAAAATCTTATTCCCTCTCCCAATTCAAAAATATCTTACGTCCTGGACTTGAGGTTAGAAGAGCTGAGTCAGAATCTCTATTGTGCCTTTTTTTTTTTTTTTTTTTTTTTTTTTTTTTTAACTACTGAAATGACTTTGAGCAAATAATTTAAACACTTCTGAATTTTAGTTTCCTCATCTGGAAAATGGGAGTAATAATTCTTTCTTACATATGGTTGGTTGCTAAGATTAGATGAGATAGTATGTACCAGGGCTTTTTAAAGTGCAATACCAATTCATAAGTTCATGGACACAGGTCTCAGAAGCAAGGAAGAAACCCTGACGCATGTCCTAATTGGATTTGAAATTTGAAGGAGTAGACACAATGGCCTCTGCTTTTTCTCTACCCCCCACAATACTTAGCATGGCAATGGGTATGTCCTGAATTAGTATCTGTTGATTTCTTTCATCTCTGAACCAAAAATAGCAAGTACTTTGCTTTCATTACTAGACTTCCTTCTTGCATATTTTGCAACAACCATTTACAGACCAAATGAAATGTTACTACCACTGTGTGCTGAGGGCTTTCACTGAGCTACTTAGCTGTTATGATTATATATCATTTATATAGCACTTTATCTTTAAGGATTTAAACTAAATAACACCCTGATGTCCCAACCGTTATCAAATGGGTGGCTCTAGCATTGAATTGTTTGCAATCTATAATAATCCAATCCGAGATAAGTGTCACATCATAAAACTGATAAATGCCTCTGTTACTGGTTATATTAATGTTGTCTGAGATATAGCAGAGAGATGAATTGCTTTACAGTAGAAGAAGATAACACAGTTGTAAAGACCAAAAGGATGGAAGACCCAAAATATAGATATCAATATATATTGGTATATCAATATCAATATTCATATCTATAGATAAAGATATATTTTTGAGTCTTCCATCCTTTTTGGGGTCCAAGTCCTTGGAAGAATACTTCTTGCCATTGGAGATAAAACTTGATATTATATTTTGAAATGAGTCTGTGTAGCAAATTAAACAAATAGAAATTAAAACCTTCTAAAACAAGTTATTATCATGCTGTTAATGCCACTGTTTTCAAATGATTATCTATATACTTATATATTTACATATTGCATATATGTCCTTCCTTAGGAGCAGGTAGTAGTTTTTGTTTGTTATGTCTTCCTTTCCCCATACAGTGCCTTTTTCATACAAAACTTTTAATAAATGTTTACTGAGTCAAAATCAATTGGAATTATTGGATTAGATGCTTTCTTCCCAACTAATTATGTGAATGCAACTTTTTAAACTAAATTCTCTTGAACAAATTTTTGTATTCAAACATGATTATTCAGGAACCATAGAACTAAAAAGGAAAGGGATTCTAGAGGTCAGTTAGCTAATGCAACTTCCTCATTTTCACTTGAGGAAACCAAATTCACCCAACATTAGACAGGATAAAGTGGCAGAGCCAATATTTCAACTCCAAATTGAGTATTCCTTCTGCCAAATCATTAGCTATTTAAAAGTGGTATTATTGAATGTGGTCATTTCTCCTTTAATAGAAGTTATTCTCAGTGAAAGGCACTGTGGTACAGTGTAAAGGAAGGCTGAATTTGAAGTCAGAGAAACAACCTTCAAATCTCTTTCTTCCATGTGGCATTAGGCAAGTCATTTAATTTCTATGAGTCTCAGTTTCTTCAATTGTAAAAATGGCATTTTAAATGACATCCAAGATTCTCCAACTCCTAAATATAAATCCTTGATCAAACACATTCTTGAAAGCTTTTTTAGTGCTTTGTGTATGTATGTATGTGTGTTAATAAGATAATGTTATAAAACACGACTTTCTACAAACATAGGGTTCCTATCAGTCAACACATTCAATTTGCCCCTACTCTACAAAATCTCATATTATGCCTGCATTTAACAAATCCCTTGAGAGGAAACTTAAAGGAGCTAAACCCATTTGTTTTACCTCAGGCTTAGAGGCATAATACATAAATCATTAAAGAGGGAAGGGAAAAAAGAATGGAAACCTCAAGCATACTCAAATGCCATGTAAGGTCATGGGACTCACTGTCTCCTGCTCCATGGAATGATGAAAAGGAATTCCAAATAATTTTTTTAATGAAACATTTAAGACTGGGAGTTGATGAGAGCATAAATATGTGCCTGAGGAGATCCAGTTTGATCTATTAAATGATAGAGATAGGTTCTCAATATTAAAAAAAAAAAAATCTGTAAAATTATAAACTATAAAATCTATTTTAAAAACTAAGAGAAATAAGGGATAATGAAGCTTTAGTATTAATTTTCTTCAGATTGGCCCAGGGAATAATTCATTTGCTTGAATTCAAAATGGGCTTAAACATCATAAGCAAAAGAGCAATGATTAATAGGCAGGGCAGCCTTCTGGGGGAGATGTCTTGTGGGATACTTGAGGATTGGTGCTAATGATCTGTAAGAAGGAATAGACAGCATGTTAATGAAATTTTCAGATGATACTAAATTGAGAGAGGCTGGAAACATCAGTCAGGACAGAAAGAAAAATCTGTAATAGAAATAGATAAAAAATAGTTAGAAACAAAAGACAAGTAACCAAATGAGATCCTGGTTGCCACAAATGCTAAAAATTAGGTTAAAAAGTTGATCTTGAACTAGTCCAATGTGAGATATCTGAGAATCCAATTGATCAACAACTTTTGTCTTTTTAGGTATCTCAGTATCTCTCATGAATAAATAAATAAATGAACCCCCAAAAATTGTTTAGCATTTCATTATTTCCATGATCAAAATCTTTGTTCTGGGCTTCAGTATCTCTTCAACATATAAGTGCATTTGCTTTCTAAGTGGTCTTTCTACCCCAGTCAACCACATATATACACAAAATAATCTTATTACTTCAATTACATAATTCAATTTGCAAAATCTTAAATAACTGACTTCCAAATATGTCTGCAATCTCTCAACCTGGCATTCAAAGTCTTTCTTTAACAGATTCCAGTTTGAAATTCAGGCCCTATTTTATATTTTATATTTTATAATTTTTTTTACTTCATGTATTCTATGCTGAAGCTAGATCTGGCTGTAGGATGCCCTTTTCCAACAATCTTGCTGACTATTATTACTTTCCTTCCACCTTATTCTGCCTCCTTAACAATAGTTGTCTTTTTCCCCTACTGAGAGAAAACAAACCAGAACCCCCTTAAGTCCAGGCCTCAGTTCCACTCCCTTTTACCAATGATATTAGCTGGGGCTTTACCTCTACTGCCCTTCCCTAGTATATTGTGGTCAAAGTTGCTGGGATAAGTAGAAAGTCATGAAATGTAATCGTTTGGGTAAATTTCAGTGTCCACATCTGCCTTTAGCATGTAAGTTGATTCTTATCATCTCCACTATTGCTACTTTTTCCTGATCCCCAAGTATGGCATCTAACCTGTACTCTAAGGACACTTGGTCCTTGCTATTTTATCATATTTCTTCATTTTTCAGAACTTGCAAACTTTTCCATCTATCTTGCAATTGAACATTCTTATCCAAAATAAAATCATGAGTCCTTAATTCTTTTTTTTTTTTTTTTTTTTTTTTTTTGGTGAGGCAGTTGGCGTTAAGTGATTCGCCCATGGTCATACCGAAAGTGTTAAGTGTCTGAAACCAGATTTGAACTCAATTCCTCATGATTTCAGAGTCAGTGCTCTCGCCACTGCACCATCTATTGCCCTGATCATGACTCCTTAAGAGTAAACACTGCTTCATTTTTCTATTTTATCCTCAGAACTTAGCACTATGCTTTTTAAAAATTATTTTTCCTTATTAATTCATTTATACTATAATTTTTGCATGATAGATTATAATTTATTTGCAGACAAGAAATGTGTTCAATTTATTTTTATCCTCTCAAAAATCTAAAACACTGATTGAACATATTTATTTTTTAAGAAATATTATTTACAAATAATTGAATTTAATATATCCATTACCTACTACATGTTAAGACAATATACTAAGCTCTGGGAATAATGCAAGAATAAAAATAAAACAAATCTTCCATATCTTATTGCTTTTTATGATTTGAGGCTATGTCCTATAAATGCAGAGAGTCTTTTTTCTGAGTTATTATTATTAAATACTTTTAGAGAAGCAAAATAGTGCTTAGGGTCTTCTGGGTAAAAATGAAAAAAAAAAAAACACACCTTAATTTATCTAGTTGTTTCCAAATATTGACATCTTGAAAACAAAATATTCAAATAATCATTGTTTTCAGGGAAAGAGTTGAAAAGAAAGGAATCATTGTGATATATTTGATGATCTAGTTAACTAAATAGTGAATTTATTGGCCTACTTTAGTTGTTAGAAAGCATAGCCTTTCAAACTAAATCAAGATATTCCCCAAACTCCACCCATCAAGGAGCCACAAGGACAACTAGAGAACAGAGTTTTACCATATTACAGAAGGCTTCCTTTGGACATTTCTTCAAATACCCTACCAAGCAAACTTTTAGCAGCATCTCCATTTTCTATCAATGAAACCTAAGGAATCTTCGTTGGGCCTTAATATTGTCTCTGCTACTCTACCAAAGGACAGACAAGCTTTTGAATTTAGTCTGTAACTGGATCATCTTCTCTTTTCTCCTCAAATTTCAAAGAGATCTCTTTGAGAGTAGGGAATATCTAGCTTTCTATCTGTATTCTCAGTGATTAGCACAGTGGTTAGCTTATATTAAAAACACTTATTTAAAGTTATTTTTTCCACTCTGTTACCTATGTAAAATATTTTTGGCAAATTTTATAAAGTAAATCTATATCTATAAAGATTATAAAGTTGTTTAACCTTAGAACTGGAATGTTCCTTACAGATTTAATTTAATTCTCTATATCACAAAGAATTTTGTGCCTTCTCTGACAGATGAACATAAAATCTTTACTTAACACTTCCAGGTCTACTTATCAGGTAGTTAAACCTATCTTTGGCAAGTCTGCAGTAATCAATAAAGCTCTGAACAGAAAAATTGGATTTTTGGATGTTTTATCCACTATTTTTTATTAAAAAAATATTTGCAAGGACACAGTAAACAACCCATTTATGAAGAAATAATAGTTACTTTGAAATCAAGATGGAACTTCAGTGATGTTTTCCAATAAAGAATAATAAAATGAAATAATTAAGTGAAAATTTGTAAGGGACCAACATTACTTCAGAAATTCTTAATTGTTATTCAGAAACTGAGAAATATGGGTTGTAATAAAGCTTGGTTAAGATTCTGTAGTATTAAGGTATAACCTAAAAAAATGTTGAAAAGAGATTCTGTACTGTTATATTTTCTCTTTTAAATCCAGAACAATCTAAAAATGCACAATTTTTTTACAGGCTACCCATTGATCACTAATCACTAAATCAATACAATTAGTAAATATTAATGGAAAACCTAAGTGTAAAACCAAGAGTTAGACTCCCTAAGAGATACAAAGAAGTGGAAATTACCATCTATAGATTCAACAAGACTTTTACATTCCAGAACCAAGTTGAAAAGATATGATGATGTCTTTGACATAGACAGTATTAGTGGTATTGATGATAATAGTTCATATTTTCATATTGCTTTTAGTTATCTTTTTTAAGATTGTAAACTTTTTTTAATTTGTAAATTTTTTGTTGAATCTTTTTTATTTTCATAACATATGCAAGGTTGATTTTTCAACATTGACACTTGCAAAACATTGTATCCTAAGTTTGCCCCCTTCCCATTACCCCTGCCCTTAGATAGCAAATAGTCCATTATATGGTAATCATGGCAAAATATATGTAAATCCAATATAAGCATACATATTTATACAATTATATTGCTGCACACACATACACACACACACACACAAAAAAAAAAAAAACATCAAAAAGGAAAAAAAAATGAGAAAGAAAATAAGATCCATGCAAACAATAACAAAAGAAGTGAAAATGTTATGTTGTGATTCATACTCAATTCCCACAGTCTTCTCTCTGGGTACAGATGGCTCTATTCATCACAAGACAATTGGAATTGGCCTGAATCTTCTCATTGTTGAAGTCCATCAAAATTGATCATCATATAATCTTAATGATGTGTACAATGATCTGGTTCTGCTCATTTCACTTAGCATCTGTTCATGTAAATCTGCTTTAAATTATCTTATATACATCATTTCATTTTATCCTCATGACATCACTAGGATATAAATACCATTATCTCCATTCACCTGAAGCCAAAACTGTATCTTAGAGAGTTAATGTAAATTATTCAGGAATACAGAGCCAGTAAGTGTTGGGAGCAAGGTATAGACTCAGGTTTTCCTGACTTTTAAGTCCAACATTTTGTGCTTTATACTCATGTTAAAGTATGTAACAAGACCAGAGATATATAGTTTTATGCAGCAATTTAAGAGACATTATCAAGAAAGGAAATATGTATTAAGTGCTTCCAATTCCAAGTACTATCCAAAAAAAAAAAAATTTCTCATTTTATTTTCACAAAAAACTCTAGGAGATAGTTGCTTAAACTATGCCTATTTTACAGTTGAGAAAACTTGAGTTTGCAATTTGTCCATGTTTTTTTTTTTTTGTTTGTTTGTTTTTTAGGCTGGAGTTAAGTGACTTGCCCAGGGTCACACAGCTTTTAGGAAGTGTTAAGTGTCTGAGGCCAAATTTGAACTCGGGTCCTTCTGAATTCAAGGCTGGTGCTCTATCCACTGCGCCACCTAGCTGCCCCCAATTTGTGATCTCTATGTATTCTTTCTTATAAACTAAGGTTCCTTAGCCCTTTCAACTAATCTTACTTTGGCTTTATAGAACCATCAGCTTTTTGATCACCTTCTTGATACTCTTGAGGTTATTATATATTCTTCTTAAAATACAATTCATAGGACAAAACACAACTTTCTTGGCCCAGACTAATAAGGACAGAATATGGCCACACTATTCTCACCCCTGACAGTTGGATACAATTTTTCCTTTATAACAACATAATATTTTAGTATTTTGTCTACCATATCATATAACTGGCATGAGTTTGAAATCTCCTAAAATGCTCAGATTTATCCCTACAAGATTTTTTTCTAATGATTTCTTCCTTCATAGTCCAAAGCAAGCCAAATGAGCATGGAATCACTAAAGGCATGCAATGAAGAGGGAAAATAAATATGACTGGATTGCCTCATCTGATGCAACATTTTTTTTTTACTAAAACCATTAGTTTTACACTGTTGTGGTACTAATTAATTGAGTTAGATCAAAATAGTAACAACCGTTCATTAAAAAAAACTATATTTTGTGTATTTATGAATTATGGTATTATTGATTCCTAATATTGATTCATTCATTTACCCATTCCATGAATAATTTTAAGCACCTGCAAATAGAAATATCCTGTGTTGGATATTGGGGTAAAATTGTATGTGTTTGTGTATATATGAGAAATATATGAACTGTGCCCTGGAGGACACTTATAATATAGTTGAAAATGTTCAAAGAAATATGTAGATAAATTAATTTGATAAGAGGAATATAAAGTGATGACATCAGATGAGGAAGAATTCCTTTAGCTAGGCAAATCAGGAGATTCTTAGGGGAGATAGGTCGGTACATAAGCTTTGAAGGTTGTGTAGGCTGTCAATAGCCAGAGAGAGTTTGGAGGTTGTTGATGTTACTGTGGTGATGTAACAGGCTACACATTTTGGAGAGGGCGTATGCCAGTGATCACATATCACTATTATCCTCATCATGACTCTCATGTTATGTTAAGCAGTAAAATTATACCATAAATGCCATTCACTATAAAGCATACATTCTTTATTTCCCACTGTTTTATTAAGCTCTTAGTTGCTCAATGTCCCTCAGTCAATTTTAATTACCACTATGTTTCCCAGGTATTTTTTTTTTCAAATCATGTAAATGTAATTAGTACCTGAAGCAATTTTACTCCAGAAGAATGATTCATGAAGGTAAAAATTTTGAATACAGTATTTGTATTGTGCAACTAGAAAGGAGGAGGAAATATCCAGGCATGTTAGAAAGCACTGAATAGGAATGATAGACTCAAATTAGGAAATCAAAATCCAGTCAGGAAAAATTACAGGAAATTATATTAAGGAGTCCAATTGAATTATAATGCAACCCCATGGGAAGGGGAAGTTGTTAAAGATCCATCATAGTGTAAGCTTAATGGAAAGAGTACTAAACAAGCAGTCAGTAAACTGGAATTCTAATCTTGGTTCTATCAGTAATTAGCTGTGGATGCTTTAATAACTAACCTAGCCTCTTTGTGCCTCAATTTTCAATTTGTGCCTTCAAATTTCAAGGGGAATGAGATGTAGTGCAAACTGACTTTGGCAATTTGAGACCTGATTTTGTATCCTACTTCTGATGACTATTACCTAAACTCCTTCAGGTTGTTTCCTCCTCCAAAAAATGAGGGGTTTAGACTAGAATCACTCAGAGTCCCCTTCAGACGCTAGACTTGTGATCTGATGCTGTCTTCCCATGAAGGAATTAGATTAAATGATCTCTAAAGTCTTTTTTCAGGAGCTAGGTGGTACAGGTCCTGACACAGAAAGATTCATTTTCCTGAGTTTAAATGCAATCTTGGACACTTGCAAACTATGTGAATTAACTCTGTTTACCTTCCCTTCCTCACCTATAAAATGAGATGGAGAAAGAAATGACAAACCACTCAATTGTATTTTTGTGAGGAAAATCACAAAAAGGGTCACAAAGAGTCAGATGTAACTGAATTAACTGAACAGCAAAAATGTGTCTCCCTGCTCTAAATTCTAGGATCCTCTGATTAGTTTCTTAGCTATAATTTATTTTTTTTATTTTTTTTTATTATATATAGCTATAATTTATTTTGATTCAACAACTGCTTAGATGGGGGAAAAGTATTTGGGGGAAATATCCCTAGTTTGGTAGGAGAATATCATATCTGAGATTTAATGTGTCCTTTCCTTTTCTGATGTCAATGATCTCTATACAAACTAGTAAAGATTAAAGAATTTACAGAGTAGATATTGAGCAAAAATAATTACTTTATCTGCTTTACTTATCTACACAGAAATGATTGTGTATGTGTTTTAATTTCTAGGGAATATAAATGAATAATCAGGAAAGAAAATTAATCAAAACTCTGATTTAGTGTCCTGCTAGCAATAAATGGCCTCTTTTGATCTTCCTCAACATGATATTCAGTCTGCTAATAAGGAAGAGAGGCTGTCTAACTTTCATTTATCTAGAAATGGTTTGGTAGCAAAAGTAATTCACTCTTAAATCTGATTTTGTTCCTTTATAAGGCAGCCACTTGCTCACAAACACTAGTCTTGTTAATTATATAAAAGTATAAGTTCAGAAGAAAATAAATTCACTTCTATTCACAATAAATCTTCTGATGTAAAGATTCCATACATAAACATGGTTCCCCAGGATGGTTGCATAATAAGAAAAGCCAAGTGATATTGTCATTTTGTGATATTCCTCTTTGCTGTTTGTATAGATCCCCCTGAAATCTGCTTTGAAATGACTTTAAATTAAACATAGAAACATCACGGTGTAGTGTTAGTAGAGATTATTTCAAAACCCAGAAGACTTAGATTTCAACTTGCCTGTGCCACATATAAACTGTAAAACTGGATACAAATCCCTTAACTGTTCAAAACCATAGAAACTTCTTTAAGGCTCTGAGATGTAGAAGTATTGCATTTGAAGGGGAAGTCCCTTATTAGGTATTTCCTACATGAATGACATCATAGCTATAGTTAAAATAAATATGTAATATAAATAGATAACTAACCTATATAGAATGATACATAGAAACTGGCTGTATATAAGAGAGATTGAGATATATGCTGTAGAGAAAGGATCTGACTAGTGATTTGATCTTTCATCCTTTTATTTCTAAGATAAGAATTACACTGGAACTATATTTACCACACCTCAGTTATATTCTAGAAGTACAATAATCTTGTTTATAGTTTAGATTATCGACACCTTTTAAAGTTTCTGATATCTACCTTAACTCCTTTCATCAAGTTCCGATTACACACATACAAAAAACTTTGGATATCTAGCAAACACATTTATCCACACAAATAGTAAACATAAATCAAGGAGATAGAAGGCACAAGCATAAATGAATTCTTCAGCTCAGGGGCATGATAAAATCTCAGTTCAATCAAGGAGAGAGTGATCTCATCAAAAAAGTCTTTTCTTATTACTCTATATGATGAGAATCAAGGAATTCCAAAACACCCCCACAGCCCAGAAGCCTCAACTCCAGAAAGGCTCCTTGACCTTTCAAAGGTTTGTACTTTGTTTCTTTCCCATCTCTATTGAATAAAATCCCTCTCTGCTTTTCTCTTTCTCGGGTATCTCTCTATTTTAATATTAGGATTTAGCATTCCTTACACAATCGAGAAACATGTATTCTTTCTATATAATATTAAAATGCAGATTTCAGCAGGGCAATGAGAACAATTAAATTTTTTTTCTGCTATTGTGTGGTTTCAAATTATTTTAACACATGTTATCTTATTTGCATACGCAACAGCTAACTTTTGTATCATGGAAAATGTAATTATTATCATCAATTTATTGCTTAGGAAATTGAGTCTTAGAGACATAGGTTTGCCAATGTGGCCAAGTTAGAAAGTGATTTAATCAATACTCAAACTCAGACCATCTAAATGTAAGCCCTTCCTCCTCTACCATGGATCCATCTAAGATCATAATAAAATAAAGCTAAGATATATAAAGAGAAGTAAACCTAGTCCCAAGAAAAAGTCTCAAAACCAATGGTCATAATGAATTTGAGAACTGGAAGCAAGTCAGTAGTCTGTAGTGATAGGTTATTCAAGTGTAAAGATCAGAACAATCTAGTTATGACTAGGAATACAAATCCCAGGTAAGAAGATCTCAACTTGAAATTAGAATCAGAAAGCAGAGGCCAGGTAGGTAGAGAATTACTTAAATTCAATTCATCAAGCATTTATTATGTATAAGGCACTGTGCTATGTGCCAGGTATACAAAGACAAAAATGAAACACAGCATCACGGATTTAGATTTCTTTCTGAAGTTTTGGACAGTTTCATAGTTCTTATGAAAGCAAGAAATAATTGTTCTGAAGCCATCTCAGGCTAAGCAACAATTGGGAACATGTGGATGGATAGGAGGTATCAGGGCCTGGACAAGCAGAAATTCTGACAGGCAGATCCTAAAATGCACAGATTGGTATGAAGAAATCCATTTTTTAAAGAGTTAAATTCCATCAGCAACTATAAACTATGACTATGTATTGCCCAAACCCCTGGCTGCTGACTGAACTATTCACTCAATTGGCAATTTTTGGTGATGTATAGCATCAACCTGAAACATGTCTCTCTTCTTTGGAGGCAATTCCTAGGGGGAGAACTAAAGCTGATTTTGTTCCAATATTTGTAGATTCTGTCAAGGTTAACAATAAGCAGGTGCAATCATATCTATTTGCTGGGATCAAACTGTAGCCTCCTGTGAGTCCATTTTCTATGAAGAGCACTCATCCCATTTGGAAACCTGGAGGATTTAGTATAAATTGTGGAACCTAGAGCCTACAGTTTAAGACAAGTAGATTGGAATGGAGATAAGCACACACTTCTGAGAATAAGTGGTAATTAGCTCCCTGCCTCCTAAAATATTCAACTCCCAATGATGAATTTTAATTTTATTTGAATCTTTTCAAGGGGAAGGTGTCAGAGCTTAACACTTGCTACTGGATTTAGCATAAATGGCGACCTTCCAATTAGAACTTGTTTTCCAGTTGTTTGGAATCTAATATGTGAAAATGAAATATGTGAAAGTGAAATCTATAATCTTCTGAAGTCTGTTGAAATATAATTTCACATTCAGGGTATGGGCTGCAATGGAGAATAAGTGTGTTTGTATACAAATATTAAAGGTGTCACTCAGACATAACTTTTCAACCTCAGGTAGTAAAGTCTTTGTTTTTTCTTAAGGTAGTGGAGGATGGACTTCAAAAATCATGAAACATAGAGGGGAAAAAAAAATCAACTGTAGAACTGAAGAAGACCTTAGAGATCAAGTGCATGTTTCTTAATTTATAGATGAAGAAACTGAAGGTCAGTAAGAGTCAATTTCAGAACTAATATTGGAATGGAGGTACTAGACACCAAATCCAGTTCATTTAAATAAAGTCACTTTAATCACCTCTAGATATCTTAAGTAGCCACATTTGAATTTCATCTAAGGAATACTGTCCTGGATCTGTGTGGGAGAAATATTAATTGTTCCTGAGAAGAGAGATTTATTTGTATTTAACTGAATGTGAAATCATAACAAGAAAATTTGCTCTTTCTTTCTAGGTCCAATTCACTCATAATTTACTTTCATGCTACATAGGGCAGATGGTCTTAGCTTATAGCAGAGATTTTCAACTCACAGTGGGAAAAAAAAGATATTAATAGGGAATGAAGAATAATTTACTTCTTTTTATGATTTCAAAAGGTACATTATTGGAATATTTTATGGACTCAAAACAGAATCAAACATATTAAAGGCTGACTAGATCTCTTCTCAAAATTGTTTTGACCTTTTAAATTACTTGATCACTTTAAAAATAACCCCAAAATAGCATCTCACAAGATTTGGAAGTGTCAGTATTGGTCAGGAAGAGCAAAGTCAAAGGCATATGTAAATCAAATTTTAAAAAAGAATGCTTAGCATGGAACTTTTAATAATGCATCTGAAATGAAGAACATTTAAAATGCATGAAGCCTACCATATGTGGTGTTTAGAGAAGTTAAAGGAGTTTTCAACTTTATCCACCTCATGAGAACTCTGACACTGAGATAACATAATCAGTTATTTTTATAGATGAAGACTCAAAGCCAACAAATCACGTGCTATATAAAACTTAAAAAGAAAAAATCAATGATAAAGTCTAACTGAAACTGTTTCAAGTCAAAGAACAAATAGTACTTTCATTGGTTATGTATTTCTTTAGATACGCAACATACTAAAAAGAAAGACATCAATAGCTGGAAAAGGTCTATATGGCCAAAGCTATGATTTTTCCAGTAGGCATGTATGGTTCTAAAAGTTAAAGTATAAGGTACTAAGTGCTGTAGAATCAATGTTTTTGAGTTATGGTATTGATGATTTTTAAATACCTTGAACAGCAAAGCATTCAAATTAGTCAATATTTAAAGAAATCAATTTAGGTTATTCATTGAAAGGGCAAATAATGAAGCTAAAGCTTAAATATTTTGCCATAGATTAAGAATAAAGAACTCATTGGAAAAGACACTGATATTGGGAAAGATTGAAGAGGAAAAGGAGATGACTTTAGATGAATTATATAAGTAGTAGCAAGGAAATAACAGACATGAATCTGGACAAATGTGAAAGGTAGTAGAGGATAGAAAAGTTGGCCTGCTTTTATTCATGGGATTATGAAGAATTGCTCAAAACTGAACAACAAAGTTATTAAATGATAGAATTTTAAGTAACACATAGAGGCTACTATATGTAGACACACAAGTACAAATATGCCACACTAAATTTCAATTTTATGTAACTTCCTCAGGAGTAAAGCAACTTTTTTTTTTTGTCCAGTATTTTCCTCTATTTAATTCTGCAACTCCAATGATGTCAAGTACACATATATTTGTTAGAGTTGCAGAATTAAATAGAGGAAAATACTTGACATATAATAGATAACTGGTATTTGTTTAAGTCAATTTTATTATATCACATGATTTCAGTATGGCAAAATTGGATGAAAGAAATTGTAACCAAAGAAGAACTAGATATCATTATTGATCACAAAATAGAAATTTTCAATTATATTAAGTTTAAAAAGCTTTTTAGAAATAAAACTAATGTGGGCAGGATTAGAAGGGAAGCAATAAACTGGAAAAAACATTTTTACAGCTAAAGATTCTGATAAAGGCCTCATCTCCAAAATATAGAGAGAATTGATTCTAATTTATAAGAAATCAAGCCATTCTCCAATTGATAAATAGTCAAAAGATATGAACAATTTTCAGATGAAGAAATTAAAACTATTTCTACCCATATGAAAAGATATTCCAAATCATTGTTGATCAGAGAAATGAAAATTAAAACAACTCTGAGATACCATTACACACCTGTCAGATTGGCTAGAATGACAAAAAAAGATAATGATGAATGTTGGAGGGGATGTGGGAAAACTGGGACACTGATGCATTGTCAGTAGAGTTGTGAATAGATCCAACCATTCTGGAGAGCAATTTGGAATTATGCCCCCAAAGTTATCAAACTGTGCATACCCTTTGACCCAGCAGTATTACTACTGGGCTTATATCCCAAAGAGATATTAAAAAAGGGAAGGGGACCCATATGTACAAAAATGTTTGTGGCAGTCCTCTTTGTAGTGGCCAAAAACTGGAAACGGAGTAGATGTCCATCACTTGGAGAATGGCTGAATAAGTTGTGGTATATGAATGTTATGGAATATTACTGTTCTATAAGAAATGACCAGCAGGATGATTTCAGAAAGGCCTGGAGAGACTTACATGAACTGATGCTGAGTGAAATGAGCAGGACCAGGAGATCATTATACACTTCAACAACGATACTACATAATGATCAATTCTGATGGATGTGGCTCTCTTCAAAAATGAGAGGCTCCAAATCAGTTCCAATTGATCTATAATGAACAGAACTAGCTACACCCAGAGAAAGGACACTGGGAAATGAGTATGAACCACAACATAACATTTCCACTCTTTCTGCTACTGTTTGCTTGCATTTTTGTTTTTTTCTTCTCAGGTTATTTTTACCTTCTTTCTAAATGCAATCTTTCCTGTGCAACAAGATAACTATAAATATATATATACATATATTGTATTTAATATATACTTTAACATACTTAATATGTATGGGACTACCTGCCATCTAGGGGAAGGAGTGAGGGGAAGAAGGGGTAAAATTAGAACCGAAGGTTTTGCAAAAGTCAATATTGAAATATTACCCATGCATATGTTTTGTATCTAAAAAGCTATAATAAAAAATAAAATTTAAAAAAAGAAAAGAAAATAAATATTTCCCTTAACAATTAGCTTTCTTGATTGTTAAAGGGAATTAAATATTAATTTTATAATGGTTGCAGTTCAAAATAATTTGGTCAAAGCACACCTAATGATTCTGTTATGTTTGTTACTAGTTTTGTTGATAAAGCTGTAATTAGATTAATTATGAATATTAGAAAAATTGTCATGGGGCCCAGAGCAAAGAGTCCCAAAAGATCTTTGTTTTACATCTTACCAGGCTTCCCTCAGACCAGCACCAGATCAAGCCTTTGAACAGCTTTTGAAGTGACAGAACCCATGAATATTTGGATAATAACAATTTTCCAGCAGAAGATATTTTGAAAGAACTTCATCAGTGTAGCTAGGTGGTTGCAGGCCAGTGCAGGCACAGTGCAATGCAGTGCAATACAGTGCAAGAACAATTGGGGTGGAGAGGCTTCCACATATTGGGGGAATCTAGTGGGAGGCTCATAACCAAAATACAACAGTGCTTGCTATTCTGTCCTGGTTCAGAAGCCAGAGGATCAGCAGATTATCTCTGAGATCTCCAATGAACCTCTACAAGGCAAAGAGGGAACCTCTGAACACCAGCATGATGTGGGACTTGGCTATGCCAACCTAGCATGGGAAGGAAGCTACATCATCAGTCTCAGGATAGTGTGAAACTGTTCTGATCTGTAGAGGATGCTTGAGAAATCTCCCCTTTTCCCTAATTTAATTTTTAATGCACATTGCTTTTTGAATCATGTTGGAAGAGAAAAATCAGAGCAAAAGGAAAAAAAAAAAAAAAACAAGGGAGAGATGAAAAAATCAGGAAAATAAGAAGTGATCATAGCATGTATGGATTTACATTCAGTTTTCATAGTTCTTTTTTTGGATACAGATGGTATTTTCTGTTCAAAATCTATTGGGACATTTTTGGAGACATTTAACTCTTGAGAACTGTATCTTGGTTAGGGGCATACTTAGAGAGTATAGGTAAAATTTGACTTTGCTATGTTGATAGAAAAAAGAAGCTATGGGTGGAAAAGGTATTGTACTAAAAGAAGAGGGGAGGCAAGGTAAAATGGGGTAAATTACAATCACATGAAGAGACAAAAAGACCTATTACAGAAAGAAGAGAGGGGGAAGAGCATTGTGTGAACCTTAATCTCATCTGATTTGGCTGAGAGAATATAAAATATTTAACTTAATACAGAAACTTCTCTTATCCCATAAGGAAGTAGGAGAAGAAAGGGGAAAGGAAAGGAGGAGATAATAAGAGGGAGAAAGGGAGAAGATAAAAGAAAATAGAACAGAAGTAGAAGGGTATAAGGATAAGAAAGGGGGAAGTGTCTGCAAAAGGGTAAAAAGCACATTGAGGGTGGTGATAGAAGCAAAACAATGGTGAGAAGGAAAGGGGGGGGGGGAGAAAGAAAAAAAATATAACAGGGAAAATAATTTGTTGGGATATACAGAGTTTGTAATTTTATGAAATAAATTAGATGAATTTTCCCATAAAACAAAAGTGGGTAACAGACTGGATTAAAAGCCAGAATCCTATGATATATTGTTTACAAGAAACCCATTTAGAGCTGAGTGATACATACCTAGTACAGGGAAAAGGATGGAGCAAAATCTATTATGCTTCAACTGAAGTGAAAAAAAAACAAAAAACAAACAAACAGGGGTAGTGATTCTGATCTCAAATCAAGAAAAAGCAGAAATATATCTAATTAAAAGCATTCAAGTTCCTACAGAAGAAGTTAAGAAAGGCATAAGAAAAAAATAGATAGCAAAACTATTATAGTGAGAAATCTCAATGTTGCTCTATCAGAAGTAGATAAATTGAACAACAGAATAAATAAGAAAGAAGTTAAGGATATAAACAGAATTTTTAAAAAGCTAGGTATGATAAAACTTTGGAGAAATTTGAATGAAAACAGAAAGGAATATATTTTTTTTTTTCTCAGTAGCACATGGAACCTACACAAAAGTTGTCCATGTATTAGGGAGTTAAAACCTCAAAATCAAACACAGAAAGGCAGAAATAGCAAATGCATTTTTTTCAGATTACAAAATTACATGTAATGAAAAGTCAGGGAAAAAATAGACCAAAAATTAATTGTAAATTAAATAATCTAATTCTAAAAAATGAATAAGTTAAACAACAAATCATAGATACAATCAATAATTTCATCCAAAAGAATGAGACAAAATACTGAAATTTATGGAATCCAGCCAAAGCAGTTATTAGAATTTTATATCTTTAGATGCTTACTTGCATAAAATATAGAAAAAGAAGATCAATGAATTGTGCATTCAAATAAAAAAGCTAGAAAAATAACAACTTAAAAACCTCCAATTAAAGACCAAATTTGAAATGTTGAAAATAAAAGGGCAGATTAATAAAACTGCAAATAAAAAAGCTATTTAGCTAATAAATAAAATAAAAGTAGATTTTATGAAAAAATAACAAAATAGATGTACCTTTAGTTAATTTGATTAGAAAAGGGAAAGAAGAAAATAAAATTGTTAGTAACAAAAAATGAAAAGGGTGAACTTTCCACCAATGAAGAGGAAGTGGAGCAATAATTAGGAACTATGCCAACTCTATGCCCAACTATATGCCAATAAATTTGATAATATAAGTGAAATGAATGAATATTTACAAAAATCTAGATTGCCAACATAAACAAGGAGGAAATAAATTACTTAAATAGTCTCATTTTAGAAAATAAGAAATTGAAAAAGTTATTAATTCCCTAAGAAAAAATCTTCAAGGCCAGATGTATATACATAAGAATTCTACAAAACATTTAAAGAACTATTAATGCCAATGCAATGCAAACTATTTGAAAAATAGGGAAAGAAGGACTCCTACCAAATTCCTTTTATGACACAGATATGATGCTGATACCTAAAGTAGGTAGGGTTAAAACAGAGAAAGAAAATTATAGACCAATTTCCCTAATCAATATTGATGTAAAAATCTTAAAGAAAATATTGGCAAAGAGACTACAGAACAACATCCCCAGGATAATACACTTTGATTAAGCAGGATTTATACCAGGAATGCAGGGGTAGTTCAATATTAAGAAAACTATTAACATAATTGACTATATTAGTTACCAAACTCACAAAAACCATATTATTATCTCAATAGATGCAGAAAAAAAAATTTGATAAAATCCAACACCCATTCCTATTAAAAAGCACTAGAAATTATAGAAATAAATGGACTATTTCTTAAAATTATCAGTAACATCTATTTAAAATCAGTAAGTATCATATCTAATGGTGACAAAATAAAATAATTCCCAATAGGATTGAGTTGCACACTTTCACCATTGCTATTCAATATTGTATTAAAATGTTTGCTTTGGCAATAAGAGAAGAAAAAGAGATTGAAGGAATTAGAGTACAAAATGAGGAAACCAAATTATCACTCTTTGCAGACGATATGATGGTATTCTTACAGAACCCTAGATAATAAAATTTAAAAAAAAAACTTCTAGAAACAATTTACAACTTTAACCAAGTTGCAGGATACAAAATAAATCCACATAAATCATCAGCATTTGTATATACTGCCAACAAAATCCAGCAACAAGAGATACAAAGAGAAATTCCATTTAAAATAACTGTTGATAGTATAAAATATTTGGAAGTCTATACCTGCCAAGGCAAAGTAAGAAATTATATGAACACAGCTACAAAACACTTTCCACACAAATAAAGTCAGAGCTCATCAATTGGAAAAATATCAGTTTGCTCATGGATAGGCTAAGAGGATTGAACCATACTATTTTCATTTCAAATTTCATTTGGGGTCATACAACTCCTTGTGTACTAGGTTCTGTAATTAGGGAGAGACTGAATTTGAGAGAGATTAAGTCACTTTTCATGGTCATGGAACAAGTGGCTGATAAAGACAGGATTTTTCTTTAGTCCATTTTGACAATGAACATGTGCCACTGTGCCACTAAACTGCATGTAATAGCTGATTTAATAAGCTACCTGAAATAAATGAAAAACAGCAGATACTCATATACTCATTAGCAATAAATAGTTAGGAAAGAGTGATGGAAACAATATGCAACAGTTTAAAAAGGAAAAATAATCCAAAGTTAGATCTAGAATTAGCCCTCTAACTTTGGAGAAATGTGTCAACACATACATTGTCAATGAGCACTCCCAAACACTCATGTACATAAGTTTTCACATGTAAATAGCATGTATATGTATGTATGTATAAATACACAGACATATATATGTATATAGATAGATAGATAGATAGATAGATAGATAGATAGATAGATAGATAGATTTTTTATTTCTGAAATAAATGTGCTCTCCATGATTAGGGGAATGTTAAAATTCATTGGGTTTGCTATGATTTTTCTTATGGACAGATAAGAAAGTGACAAAAAAATAACTAGGAATTTGACACTTCTCATCATAGAAGTAATCCAAGGAGTTTGAGGTTTCATCACCAATATGTCACCCTATATACATGAAGATAATTAATCATCCAAAGATCTTGTATGCTGAGTAATAAGTAACCCAGTCATGGTGATGACCTATGTATGATTTCTCAGAATTTTATAGCTTTATCCTTTTATAAACATATTTTCCATTTGAAAAATAACTTGAGAGGCAATCTGCAACCATAAAAGAGAAAAAAATATGATGGGCCCACACAAGGATTGAATCCATAAGTGAGGCCTAATAAGTACTAACTGGCCACAGATGCAAGTTTTGTTCTTGAAAGTATCTCACAATCTGTATTGGTTAATGTTCACACACACATGAAAAAACCCATTTATGTTCATGGAAGGATAGAAATCCTAATATTGCTAATTTTTGCACTGAGTAGAAAAAGAAAGAAAGAAAATACTATATGAATAAGGAAAGAATGAAATATAAGATAAGGGAATAAGGAAACATTAACATGTATCATTTGATACCATACATTACCCCTTCCACCATATAGTCCTTCCTCCTTATCATGACAAAAATTAAATACTATACTTCTTTCCCTCTGCCTTAGAGAATTTCCCATTAGAACCAACCTTAGGTAAGATTCATGTAAAACACCAGAGGTGTTGGGGTTTACCTATAATGCCTGCTAAAAAGGATGCTGAGGTTGGCAAGTTAGGAGTATGAAAGTTCCAAACTGTAATAGATTGAGCCTATTAGGTACCTATGCCTTCTGGCATCAATACAGTGAGATGCAAAGGGGAGGAGAACCACATTAGTTATCTAGAGGTAAAGTAGTTCATGTGGCAAACAGAGCAAGTCAGAGTTCCTGTGCTAATTAGTAATAGGATAAAGACTATAAGTGGTGTCTGCACTTTTAGCCTGGATGAAATAAGGAGACATACTCTTAAAAAAAAAAAAAAAAGATTGATTTTAAGCAAGTTGATTAGTCATTAAATTGTGGAAAACATAAATGATCCTGGTATGCAGCAATTAAATATAATATTGCTTATTTTGAACAAATGCCAAAGTTGGAAATAGGAAGAGAATGAACAACAATTTATTTCTGGAACCTTTAACTCTTCCATTATGTAAGTCAATTGCATGAAGTTATATACATTTTGCATCTGTAGGAAATATTAAAACTACCAGATGGTTATCCTTGAGGAGAGAAGCACAGATATGACACAGATTAATGACTTGGCCAATTGCTCTTCCTGTTGTATATATTAGTTGTCAAATACACGTATATATATGCATAAATATATAATGATGAATATATATCATTAGAGCTTCAAATACTGGAGATATGAATATATGAATATACATATATATATACACATAAGAACCTGTATCTCATACAAGGATAGAAAAACATAATTTTAAAAACTTTAGTGGACAAAAATCTAACTATATAATTCAGAGGGGAAATGGAATAGAAAAGGAGATATGAACTTCCCTTAATTATAACTCCAAAAATAATAATATACAATATGTCAGCAATATTGTAGATCCCAGAGGAAGGAATACAGAGGTGTACTAAAGCTGGATTATTCCATCTCACAGAACCAAGTCTTAAATTTTTTAATGTGAATGATTACAGTTTACACATTGGAAACTTCTAAGTCTCAATTTATTGGGTTTTTATTTATTGTTAGTGTTGAGAGTTTCAAAAATGATAGAGCAATATTAATAATGGAGATTAAATTTAAAATGTCTTCTATGTTTTTTTTTTTTTTTCTTCAAAAAGCCAGTCCTTAAAAACTTACCAGAACAATCTTGGAGGGAAAGAGGGAAGAATAATTTATGTTTAAAAATTCTTCCAATAAAATTATTCTACTACTTTAAGATTTCTTGGTTTAAAATGAGGTGAGATTATTTTATTTCCCCAACATATTACTGAACAACATTCTAAAATGTATTTGGTTTTGAATTTCATGGAAGATGTGTAGAAATGAGTTTGCAGAGTTCATCTCATAAAGATCCTGAATTCACCAGGTATTTTTTGAGGACTGAATCCTAATAAACTTATAACTTACACATAAACCTTGAGTTGTTCTTTTATCTCTCACATTCTGACAGTAAAAGAAGAGAGAAAAAGCCTGAATCAGAGAAGACTTACTGTCTACCAAGCAAGGAAGAATGAAATACTCTATTGATCTTAAAAATGTCTCTTTTTACTTCTTCCTTAATCTCTTCTTTCTTTTTTTTAACAAAAGCTTCTTATTTTTATTTATCTGAGGCTGGGGTTAAGTGACTTGTCCAGGGTCACACAGCTAGGAAGTGGTAAGTGTCTGAGACCACATTTGAACTCGGGTCCTCCTGAATTCAGGGCTGGTGCTTTATCCACTGCGCCACCTAGCTGCCCCAATAGCTTTTTATTTTCAAAACATATATGTACTTTTCAACATTCATCTTTGCAAAAGTTCCAAACTGTATTCCAAATTTCTTCTCCCTCCTCCCATTCCCTCCCCTAGACAGCAAGTAGTTCAATATATGTTAAATGTGCAATTCTTTTATACATATTTCCACAATCATCATGCTGCACAAGAAAATCAGATCAAAAAGAAAAAAAAATGAGAAAGAAAACAAAACAAAACAAAAAGCAAACAACAACAAAATAGGTGAAAACAGTACATTGTGAATTCATATTGAGTCCACACAATCCTCTTTCTAGGTGCAGATAGCTCTCTCTATCACAAGGCCATTGAAACTAGTCTGAATCAACTCACTGCTAAAAAGAACCATTTCCATCAGAATTGATCATCTTATAATCTTTTTGTTGCTATGTACAATGATCTCCTGTTTCTACTCACTTCATTCAGCATTTTTCACATAATCTGAATCATCCTGCTCATTATCTCTAATAGAACAAAATATTCACATACTACTACTTATTCAGCCATTCGCCAACCGATGGGCATTTACTCCTTACTCTCTCCTTTTAGTTTCTATTATGTAGTCCTGAGATGTTCCAGGACAGGTGAGAAAAGGATACAGACTTAGGCAGCTCTAGAAAAGTGGTAAGAAACGAGTTGGGGAGTTGTCATTTTTCATACTGGCAATGTAATGATTCTGCCAAGTAGCTGAATCAGATATGAACCTGGGCTTCCAGTTTCATCTTTCTTTTTGTTTGTTTGTTTTCAATGTTCTTTTGTTTTTGTCTTGTTTTTGCTTTTATTATAAGTGACTCTGAGATGAACTGGATGCTTGGATGTAGTGTTATGAGTTCAAAATGTCAGGAGACCCTGGGTCTTAATTGTTGAGAGCTGCTCTACGAAAGGTGTCATATGTTTATAATGTTTCTTGGAGGAAAAAATTACCACCAACAGGAAGATAAGCTTTAAGTAGTTCTGGCTGGACAGAATACACGAACCTAGAAAGCATGGTGCAGTGGTCCTCAAACTTTTTAAATAAGGGCCAGTTCACTGTCCCTCAGACTGTTGGAGGGCCGGACTATAGTAAAAACAAAAGCTCACACTCTGTCTCCTCCCCTCAGCCCATTTGTCATAACCTGGCGGGCCGCATAAATGTCCTCAGCAGCGGCATCTGGCCTGCGGGCCGTAGTTTGAGAACCCCTGGTAGACAATGAGGTGAAATGTCAAAAGCCTATTTTACAAATTCCATAAATTACATCATGACTTGATGTTTCAAGTATTACCCTTATGAAAGAATGTAGAAGCTGTTATGTCATGGTTTATGCTCATTTCAGTTTTTCTTTCAGAACTTGTCTGATGCTCTTAAGTGTTAAACTTCTTTTCTGTAGATGTTAGGTGATTTTTTCCTACCCTTTTCAGTTTTGTTAATTAATAATAAGTTCCTTATTTGTCTCATCATTGCAATAACTCTTCTCTTATCTAACATTAATTTTTTTGTCCTTTTCTGGAAACTTTCAAAATTCCATAACTGTATTCTCTTACTTGGTTTGTTTAGTCCTAATTATAACTAGAAGCTACCTGGTTGTAGTATCTGAAGGAGAAAACCAATCAGATACATCTGAGTGAGAATCTATCCCTTCCCCATATATGCCATGATCTTAGGTTCCCTGGAGAAGATACTCAAATGTAAAGGTTACTATATATTCGGTATAACCATTTAGAGAAAAAAGCAGTATTGGGTAGCTGCACTAATCTGGGTGTGCTGAGTCTAAGGACAGCTTCTATTTCTAAAGGGTCATTGCTAATGAGCTCTTTCTACTATTTCCATGGTCTGATTAACTAAACAACTTGACATCCCAGCAAACACTTTGATTGTCTTCCCTCATTGTTCCTCTTTTCCATCATGTTCTTGGGTATTAAAATTTAGATCTCCATCCCCCCTCCCTCTTGTGTCTTCAAATGTTTTCCAATAAAGTTCTACTGCATATTTCACTGATCTGATTATTTTATAAATCTTCTCTGTATCCCATAATGGAAATATCAAGTTAAAGACTGAAATATAAAGTAGATCTAACAGCAGTTCAAATCCTAGAGATATTCATAATAGAAATTATTAAAGCCATTTATTATAAGACGGGAATAGGGAGAAAGCAGAATTAGAGATAACCAACAGATTAAATGAACAGTTCAAATAGAAACATTGTTCAAGGAGAATAATTTCCTTAGGGAAAATACATAACCCACCCCTATAAAACTCACAACCCTAAAATGCAACATTCTTTTCTCATCTGAACTCCCTTCTCTCAGAAAAAATAAGTTAAGGTCATGATAGTATTTTACTTTTTCAAAAACAATGGAAGTCTCCATATTAAAAATCAGTATAAATTCTCACCCAAAATTCTAGATCATGGGTTCTTAAGATGGTATCTTTGAATATGTTTTTGGATATTTTGATAATTGTATTTAACAGGTTTAATTTCCTCTTAGGAGTTTTGTTGTATACATTTAACATATTATTCTGAAGTTTCCATTGACTTTACCAGCATGCCAATGGAGAACATGATCAAAGTTAAAAAAAGAAAATCACCACTCTATCCTAAGCTAATTGTACTTTTCCTTGAATTATTTGACTATTCCAGTTATCTGCTTTTCATAGCATTTAAATATGATTCTTTACAAATAGTGCTGCAATGCATTTAGCTCTTGTGTCATTGTCATAATATTTATAAAATGCTTCTGAGCCAGATTTCTCTCATGCAATTTCAAGCTTAATTTAACTCATCCTACAAACAGACATAACAGAATGATGTATCAGATAGAAAAACACAGAAGTGTGTCAAACCCATGTTTTGAGACCCCAAAATTGTCTAAGCAAATTCACTGAGGCTCCATGACCCAAATATGCAATTTTAATTATGAAATGATACAAGATACATATTTTCAAGACTATTTCATGATATTATAGCTTACAAATGAGTTGCTTCGGAAATCCTCTGAAAACTTTGAAATGTCTTCTTCCTTTGGCCCTGCTCTTTTATTGTCATTTCTAATGTGTCTTGGCCCCTCTAATCTAAAACTAGATGCTATGTGTCCTATAATTCCAGTAATACACAAGTAAACAAGTTGGTTGATTCATTTGATATCTGGAAAAGTTTAATTTAGATCATTGGCAGTGCTAACTTCAGTGACAAAGTAGGCAGGTATCCATTAAGTTTGGTAGCAAGGTGATTCAATAGATAAAGTGCCAGGTCTGGATTTTGGAAGGCTATGCTTCCTGAGTTCAAATCTAGCCTCTGACACTTATTAGTTGTGTTACCTTGGACATGTCATTTAACCCTGTTTGCCTCAGTTTCCTCATCTGCAAAAGGAAATGGCAAACCACTCCCTTATCTTTATCAAGAAAAAACTTCAAATGGGATCATAAGGAGTCAGACATGATGAGGAAAATGACTCAACACACATACATATATATATATGTGTGTGTGTGTGTGTGTGTGTGTGTGTATAAAATCAGTGTCAATTAATACCAACTACAATTCCTTTAAAATTTTCATAGATCTAACATCACACAAGAATTTTGTTATCCAATCCAGCTCTCTAATTGTTCAGATGATGAAGATGAAATTCAGATAACTTAAATCGTTATCCAATATGGCTAAGGTAAAATAACAAGGTTTATATTAAAATAATGGGAGAATGGATTCAGCATGGAATTGGGATGTGGTGATAAAATAATGAGATTGATTCTGTATGTGTATAAACCAAAAGGACTTATTTCACTGTGACCTTTCCAAAGTGAAATATTTGTGTATATATCAAGACAGTTTTCATCTTTCCCTTTAATAATTTGCCAAAACTAAGAACCATATGTCACTTCCTGAAGGTTTTTCTCCATTTGTTCCTCATGCTTTTGATGATACCATAAAAAAAAATTAGGAGAGCAAGGGATAATTTATCTATGAAATCTTTGGAGAAAGGAGGAATTTATGGCCAAAGAAGAATTAAAGAACATTATTAAAGGCAAAATGGACAACTTTGATTAAATTAAATTAAAAAGGTTTTGGACAAACAAAACCAATAAAACAAGACTAAAAGGGAATTACAAAGTTGAGAAAAAAAATCTTTACAGACAATATTCCTGATAGTTCCCATTTCTAAAATATATAAAGAAATGTGCCAAATTTATTACAAATCATTCCCCACTTGATAAAGGGTCAGAAGATATGAACACACAATTTTCTGATGATGAAATTAAAGTAATTTATAAACATGAAAAAATGCTCTAAATCATTATTGAGAATGTAAATTAAAACCACTCTGAGGTACTATCTCACAACTCTCAGATTACCAGGAAAAGATAATAATAAATGTTGGAGGAGATATGGGAAAAACACTAATACATTGTTGGTAGAGTTGTGAAATGATCCAACCATTTTGGAGAGCAATATAAAACTATACCCTTTGACCCAGTAGTGTCATTATTGGATCTATATCCCAAAGAAATCATAAAGGGGGGAAAATGACCCACATGTGCAAAAATGTTGGTAGCAGCTCTTTTTGTGATAAAAAAAATTGGAAAATGAATAGATACTCATCAATTGGGGAATGGCTGAATAAATTGTGGTATTTGGAGATAATGGTATATTATTGTTCTATAAAAAATGATGAATAAGCTGATTTTAGAAAGGCCTAGAAAGATTTACACAAATTAATACTGAGTGAAACAAGCAGAACTAGAAATACATTGTTCAAAATAACAAGAAGAATGTGTGATGATCAACTATGAAAGACTTGTTGCTGATCAGTAGCTCAGTGGTCATAAGCAGTCCTGATAGACTTTGAACAGAAAATGCCATCTGCATCCAGAAAAAAAAAAAAAAAAGAAAAAAAAGAAAAAAAAAAAAGAAAAAAAAAAAAAAGGAGACTGAATGTAAAGCAACAGATGCTATATTTACTTCTTTTTCTGCTTTTTTCTGTTCCATGGTTTTTCAATTTTGCCCTAATTTTTCTCTCCCAACATTTATCCTTTATTTTTATACAAGAAAATGGTAAAATGCCACAGGTACCCTGCAAATTGCATCATGAGAGTGCATTTGAACCCAAACACTGCAACTGTATCAATTCACTAAACTTCTCTGGACCTCAAGTTCCTCATCCTGTCCTTTCTTTGCCAACTGATTTACAATTCTTCCAACAAAACAAAACTATATAAAAGCACAAATATAATTATTTTATGCTTAGCTAGACCTAAAAAATAGCAAGTAGAATATAAATAATCACCTCAGCAATTCTATCAATATTTTATATTTTGTTTATACTCCTGCAAAACTTCTTATATTTCACTCTGAAAAATAAGAATTATAATGGGTCATTAGCATTATATTTTCAAATGAGTTTTCATCTTATTTACTTGCAATGTCTAAAATTAAATTTGACACACATGCACATATGTATACATATACATACTTCCTTATTCCATATAGCCTGATGGTCTGCAATTGATTTCAAGTTAAATATGATACTAGGGATTTTCTAGCCCTTTCATTTAAATTTTTTTTTAATAATAAGGACTAGATAATTTCAGGGAATTGCCAAAGCTACACAAAGAGTAAGTGACAAATCTTGAACTCCAGGGCAGGTCTCTCAATTGCAGAATCAGTACCCTTTTCACTATACCCACTTTGGTTTGCTGTCTTCTTGTCTAAGAGCCAAGGAATACATGGGAAAAAGGTTTCTAAATGTCTTGATCATGGTATATAGGTTGCCATTTTTAGACAATACATCACAATCTATCCAAACTTCATTAGCTATTAAATTGAAAGAGAGCTGAAAATGAGTGAAAAATTAGAGAAAAAACCTGGCTTTAGATCATTTGTATTTTTTTTTGGTGAGAAAATAATATATTGTTCTTAGAGCTATGAATAGCTATGAAATAGCTAGCAACAAAGCTAGTTGGAATTATGCAAATAAAGTTTCTAAATGTCCATAATTTTTGATAAAGAGAAATCCCTGCTAAATATAGCAAGTAAGTTTCACATATTCCAAAAGTTGTTTTGGAATAGTTTTGTAATAGAAAATAAAAAAGAAATAGATAAAAAGTTGTAATAGCTGAATAAACTATAATATTTTTCTGCTATAATAATAATCATAATAGCTCACACTTATATAAAACTTTAGGATTAACAAAATATTTTACATTGGTTATTTTATTTGATTTTCAAAACAATCCTTTGAATAATATTACAATTCCTATTTTGTAGATGAGTCTAAAAGAAATTAAATGATTGAGTAGGATTGAACAGTTGTTAAATACCTGAATGAAGATTTGAGCAATAAGTCAAATAGACTCTAAGTCAAGAGTTTTATCCACTGTTCCTCTGTAAAATATGATGAGCATGAAAAATGCAGAAAAAGTCAGAAAATTTACATTATCTGATTCAAAGACCTAGGAAAACAGTGTAAATTATTACCTAATCAAAATAAATAGAAAGAACAACCACAAATCAAAATGAAGGTTGTGAAATTAGCAAAGACAAAATTACTCTGAAATAAAATATAAGAAGATATGACTCCCTCTTCCTTTGCAGAAGTAAGGAGTTAACAAATGTGGAAAGTTATTATAGCGTTAGGCTCTTTTTAGTTGTTGTTTGTTTGTTTTGTCAATTTATTTATTGGTTTACAGAATACCTTTTTCCTCTATCATTTTTAAACCTTCATTTATTATAATTTATAATAATTATAATTCCTCTTCTGAGAGGAAAAGGAATCCAGATGGATCTAAATGATGTTAAACTGCAAATTTCAAAATCTATTTTAAAGTAAAACAAAGTAGGACAATTTTGGGTTGTTGCTTTTTTTAAGACATTTGGCCCATTTAAATCATTCTCTTTGCAAATTGTAAAAAGAGAAGTAAATAAATTATTAACTACATTTAATTTATAATTTCTGTAGCTATAAATTTAGTTTTAACCTGAATTTAGAATATTATTAGTTTATTTATAATTTTCTTTGTAGACACTTTATAATACAATGAGATGGAGCCAAAATTAGGTCAAGACACTAAGCTTAGAAAGCACTAAATTTATAGGGGATTAACATAATTTTTTATTTTCTAAGAAATTAGAAAAAATAAAATTTAAATACCTACATAAAATTAATTTTATAAATATTAAAATTTTATGATATGTCTATCCATTGAAGTTAAAAAATAAAATAAAAACAAATAAAAATATCTGCATTTAATGAGATTTTTATTAATATATCAATAATGAGTGGGAGAGCAAAATATATAAGGGAGTAGTGTCCAAAGAGGCTATTTTCATTTGGAAACCTGCAGCTTGCTAAAGAGTGATAGATTGATTGACAAAATCTTTTGACGAGCAATGATGGAATTAATTTGATTATGATTGAAAAAATAAATACTGAACAAATGGTGAATTAAATGAGCTGCTTCTCTGTACCTCCTCTCTATCTTCTCTCCACACTTATTTAGAGATTTCATTCTACTATCTAGTATCACTTCCTCCCTTTAAAAAGCCATCTTCTAACCATACCTACAAAACTCAGTCTATCATAGGCTCATAGATTTAGAAATGAAGAGTATCATGAAGGTTATTTAGTTCAATTGCCTCATTTTGCAGGTTAAAAAAAATCTTGAAAACATATGCAGGTACATTTGTACACACATGAATATGAAATGTCAATTTATACAAATTAATATTTTATCCAAATAATATTATTAAATATTTTATTCACACAGATATATAGCTGAATTCATCCAACTTGTCTCTATTCAGTGGATAACTTTTTTTTCTTCACATGAAGAAACCATTAATGGACTAAGAAGGAAATCTATTTAAAATGCATATCTTCCTGAAGCAGGCAGTTGAAATCAGAGTCTACCAGTCATAACTGAAAATTATGTTTTTAAAAAGCATACTTAATTTCTAATTGTCTATGTTAAATTAAAAACAAAAGAAAGAATGCATTTGTTAAGGTTATGATTGCTTGCTTAGATCTGGGCCTAAAGGTGAACAAGGTGAGTTCTAAACCTCCCAAAGGATGATGCATTTGTCACTGCTATGTAGAACTGCTCCATTTTAGGTTATCTTGTTTGTTTTTTCTTTATCTAAACATAACATTTTTTGACTGCAGAGAAGCAATATGAGACTCAGAAAAACTAAGGGAGACACCATTTTTCTTCTCATTCTACTACCCCCTATCCTTAAACCCTCTACCATTAGAGGCCTCTTTGGTATTATTATGGGAACAATGGTGCTGTTCATACTGAGAGTTCACTGTAATAGCTCTGCTTTCTCCTTTATGGCTTGGATGTGAACTTGACTGATTACCTAGGGAGCCTATACTGTACCTTGTCAGAATGCTTATTAAGGAGGCTGGAACTTGGTTTTAAAAGACCCAAGAAGAATACTTCTGAGTTTCACCAGTTCCATAATGCAGTTCCTCTGGGCTCCCATTAAAAGAGGGCCCCAGGTGAACCAAGTACCAGGTTGCATTTGAGTTAGAGGGGGGAAAAAGTGTACATTGTGATGAAGTGCTTTTAACATTTCACAGTTTAGCATAATTGGATTCTAACAGGAGCTTTCTGTCAAGAAATCTTTTCAGTCAAGAGTCCTATCAAAGAACTCGGTTTCATTTACATCTTTATTTAAAAGGCATATTTTATTCCAAATGCTATCCCTGGGGATAATTATATGATACATTGGCAATCTATGAACCCAACAAGGGGACTATGGTAACAACACTCACACTTTTTTTTTTCAGAATATCTACTTATTCCTCTGAAAATTATTTTTCCAATTATGTGACTATTTGAGAGTTGGGGGAGGCAAAAAAGGAATAGGATAAAGTTAGACTAGTACATTTTATTCATTAAAATATATTTTATAACCAACATAAGTTACCTATTTATTTATAGTAAATGACGCTAGAAGAGCTGGATCTTGTAGGTCAATATATGGACCACGTGCCCAGAAATTAATTTGGGATGTTCTTCCTTACTCTGGCACTTAAGCATTGTGTGGCCTTGTGTAATATCCAATAATTTCCCTGCATCTCCTCATGTTTCATCAACTGTAAAATGGGATCATAATATTGAATAGAGGTAGGCAAGTTGTGCATGAGCCACTAAATATGGCTCCTATAAAAGTAGAGACTTTCACCCATAAAATTTCCTATATGCCTGACTAAATAAAAAAATCTATTTACTATTCCCTGTCTTCCAGGCAAATAAAGAGATGTGAAGTAGTGAAGTAAACAGTCATTGGATAATGCCTGCAATAAGCCTCTTTCCACTCATTTACAAAAGTTATGTCACTTCTAAATGTTTTGGGTGAAAAAAATGCCTTTTTTTTTATTTTACAAAATTTAGTCCATTGAAAATGTCTTATTTAATAGCAATGGACATTAAGGCTTCAAAGGAGTTCCTATAAATTTTTGTAAAGCTATTTTGCTCAGTAGATCTACATGTTACAAATGTAGTGCAGAGACTGATATTTAATAAATCTTTGTTAGTGACTTAGTAAAAAAATATTAGGGCTCACATCTTTCAGTAAAAGTTACAGTCAGAAATACTAAATAGTAGTTCTATCATTAAGTCAGGTTCCACAACTCAGAACATTTTTCCAATATTTTCACTAAATTTTGTTTTTCTACATATTAAATGTAAACAAAAAATAGAATGTTCCCATTTCTCTATCATTCAATCCAGTTATCATTTTCAAATATAAATCCAGTTATCTAATGATCTATTTAAAAAACATTTTTTTTAAATTTAGGGACTATCAAAAATATTTATCAAATAAAACATGAAATACTTCACTAGGCAATGTAGACAATATAAAAGTAGATGCCATTATCTATACACAGTCTCAAAGGACCTTAAAACTTAAATGGAAAGAAGACATATAAACACATGAATAAAAAAGCATGTTTGTGTATATACATATACACATAGATATATGTGCACAAATATACACATATATCTATGTGTGCAAGTGGTTATGTATATACACAAATTCAATGAAACAAAAAGCAATTAAAACATCATATTTTAATCATACTGACCTGACATAAAAATTTAACCTTTTAAAAACTGAAAACTTGGAACACAAATCCATCTTGTCAGACAAAAAGGGAGGTCAAGGGAGGAAAATAGCTACACCAGTTGCTTGGATTATCAGTCAAGGACAAGTTCATGATCAATTGAACATTCCCATGATCTAGTCACAGCTGTGCCATCTGCCCCCATGGATGAATGAACCAGCCATCCAGCTGTTACTTTTTCTCCACAGTTCCTTTTCCACATCATGTGTCACCATCAACAATTATTCTGTTCTCTTTTTTTCATCTTTGCCAATCTGATGAGTATGAGCTGATTTCATTTTTTATTCTCTTGTTAGTACTGATACGAAATTACTTTTTCCACAAAAATTTTGATAGTTTCTTTTGTTTCTTTTGAGAACTTTCTGTTCATATCCTCAGATACTAAGAAAGGAGATAAGAGACACAGAGAAATACAGAGACAGAGAGACAGAGACAGCCAGAAATAAGAAACAGAGACATAGAGAGGAAGAAAGAAACTTAAGTATTTATTATAGGGAAATAGATATATACTTAAATGTAAAATAAGATAGTTTTTTCTAGTCAAGAACTTTATTAATAGGGATGGGCAACACACAAAGGGGATGTATATGAGGGAGGGGAGGAAAACTGCCTATATAGGAGCATGGTAGCAGTGGGGAAAAATAATATCCAGAGAGAGTTCCAGCAAGAGGTACATGATATAAAAATATCACTTTTACATTGATAATTCTTTTTTTGCCATAATTTCAGCAGATTTTAGCTTAAAATATCCTTACTGTCCCTGATGTAAAAAGAAACAACTCTGTCTCCTTTAAACTACTTTTTCAAGAACTTATGCAAGCAGGATCCATCTCAAAAATCAGCTACATTTCCTAAGTACCAATTCATATTATTTTGCCATGTATTTAATTGCTATTGCTCACTACCTCTCTTTATTTAGCAACAAAACCTAGAATTCAGAATTTGTAAAAATGGCTAAAATGTTTGTGTGATTAAATTATCATATGGCTTATTTCTACCAGGATTAGAAAAGTATCCCATATTTTTATTCATCTGTGGACACTGTGTTAAGCCACAAAATAAGATTTGTAATACTGATGTATTTTTATCTGTTTGATGTTGTGTAGAATGACAATTCCTTTATTGCATTCATCATCCTCTTGAAAGGAATTAAGGTTTTATCCACACCAATAGTAAATTGTTTTTGATTTGGGGCTTGTGATTTTTGTTGTTGTTGTTGGATGAGTTGGTGCAATTCTCTAAAACGGATAATAGAAATAAAAATATGCACCATGCAAGGCCTCAAACTGTCAATTTTTAGCAAAATAATTACATTTCCCCATATAATAAAGCATAAATCATATTTTAATTTTCAAGGCAATCTAGGATCATAGAATTTAGAACTAGGAAGCATCTTAGAGGTCATCTAATATAACCCATTAATTTTATCACTGATGAAACTGAGGTCCACAGTGGCTAAGAAATTTTCTATGGTCACCTAAGCAGTAAATAGCAGAGCTGGTATTAGATTATAATTTCTCTGACTTCAAACCTCACGATTTTGTCATGATACAATAAATGCCTATTTAATGCTTTGGGGCAATTATTTTTCTTTTTATTCTTGGAACCCTCTGGGCTTCTGATGAAGTCTATGAACCATTTTTCAGAATAATGTTTATAAAATACATAAAATAAAATATATAGTATTAAAAAATTAAACCAACTAAAATAGAGTTATCAACATTTTTCCCCTAATGCCATGGACCTCAGATAAAAACCCTAGCTTTAGAGTTTTGTGATTTCATTTTTGTGATTGGACCCTCCACTGATACAAATTATTGCCTTTTGGCACTTTCTACTTTCTACGAATATTACCAAACTAATTCACTACCTGGCAATGAATCTCTTTAAATTTTGCTTGACTGGTCCTCCTATAATAGATATTCATGCTATTTCTCAGGCTTATACTTAGGCTTTTCAGACTGAGAGCACCATGTAATGCTTTTATCAAAACAGCAGTATTTTGACAAATCAAGGCAAATCCACACCATTAGGAAGAACCAGTGCAGTTCTTTTTATAAATGGAAATTCATAAGCCTAAACAAAGGACAAAGATACAAAGGATTTGTGTGTGAATTGGATTTAAATGAGGCAGAGTTGCATGAAATCATCAACCTTTTCCTTTTCCAGAGTTAGTGAAGTTCAGACATGAGACAAAACTCAAGATGACCAATGGTGGATTGGGATGCAATAGATGACTTTAGTATGTTTGACATTTAATCAAGCTCTAAGCATCCACAACACTTACATTAATTGCCCTCATGGAACATCATTGAAACAAACATTTCACATCATCTCATTTTACTGGGATAACTCTTCATATGTTTGGGATAGACATACCTCTTACATTCTGATGGATTTGAAGCCTGTTGGTTACTATCTGCCTGGTTTAGCTTATCTACTAAGGTGGATTTTTGGGAGTATGAACTGTTGAACATGCTACAGCTTCTTGGATCCATAGATGAGAGTTGAGTAAAGGTGGACAACAAAAGTGGGAAAGGGCTCAATAAGGCCTCACACAAGAGTTGTTACTTTCCCCTGAATTCCCCATATGCTTCATATATGCATGTGTATATAAAAATATGTATGCTCATATACATATGAGTTTATTTTTCCAGAGTTCTAAGATTCTGGCAATCTGATAGATCACAGAGACATATAATACAACATCTTTCCATTTCACATTAAAAATAAAAAAAATAAAAAAGAATAAGGAGTTTGAGATAAGGATTGTACCTCATATCTATCAAAAATTTCAAGCAAACTATTTGAGAAACAGTGTCTTAAAGCCTAAAATACATAAGGAGTTAGTATACAAAAAGAGTGGAGGTAAAAAGTCAATTGGACTTATAAGAGATAAGAGGAAGGTGACTCATTTGATTTCTGCCAGTTATATTCCATGAAGGCAGTGGAACATATAAGCTTGATAAGGAATCAAAGGACTTGTGGGCAAATTCTGGCTAATCTACTTACTTGACCTTTGGAAAGACATCTTGCCTCATTTTATTCACCTGTAAATGTTTTTAAAAGTTTGATTGCATGACTTTCATGGAAATTTCTGGCTCTAAAATTATGATCCTATTAAATAATTTGGGGAATCATGAAAAGAGTTAAGATTTAGGCAGGGGAGTTAATGCTTGGTCTAAATATTTATATATGGGTAAAATTTCAATGGAGAGGGAGAAAAATAGTGTTTTACTAGGATAGAGAATAAAAGGAGACTTAGAAGTAGAGAGTATATGATGTGTTCAGAGGAAGGCAAAAAAAATATAACTTTTCTGAAGAACAGAATATGGGAAATGGAATGTTATATACTTCCTATCAATGTCAAGGAATAAAGAAATAATTGCCCATCAGATTTATAAATTAAAAGAAAAAAGTTCATGACAAAACAAAGGATGGAGAGGATCATAGAAGAAGAAAAAGAATGCAAATCACAAGTAATTGGAACAATACAAGCTAAAATAATTTTGAGATTTTCATACCCATTAGATTGCTGAATTTGATTCTCAAAAAGAAAAAAAAAAGAAAATGATAAATACTGGAGAAAATATGAAAAAACAGGCTTAATAATAGAGTCGTGAATGGGTTTCACCATTTTGAAAAGCAATTTGCATTTATAAACAAACAAACAAAAAAGGTATTTATGGCTTTTGACCCAGATACATCACTTCTATACATTTACCTTAAAAAGAACCAATGCAAAGGGAAAAAGTGTATGTACAAATGTATTTTGGTAGCTCTTAGTCAGTAAAAACTGGAAATGAAGAGTATGTCAATTAAGTAGAGAATGACAAATTGCAATAAATGAATTTGAATTGATTACTATTAGCAAGAATAAGGAAGTAGCTGATTTCAGAGACATACAAATACTTAGATGAATTGATGCAGATTAAAGTAAATTGGAAGAACAATTTATACTACAACATCAATATTATACAAATGAATAATTTTGGATGACTTTTCTAAACTTAAGAAGAATAAAATAAGCAGCACCAAGAAAACATTTTATACAATGATAACACTAGGAAACAAACAACTTTAAAAGCCATTAAAATTCTGATCAAAGCAATAACCACCCATGATTCCAAATGACTGGTGATGAAACATGCTATATATTCCCTCAGACAGAAAGGTGATGATGGATTCAGGATGGAGAATCAGACAGACACAAAAATGCTTTGCTTGACTATGCCAGTTTTTATAAAGAATTTTATTTTTGTCTCTTTTTCCCCAGTGGAGTACAGAATACAAGGGAAAAGAAAATCTTTATTTAAAAATAAAAATTGAATTAAAGGAAAAGCACAAATAATAAAATATACCACGATAGCCATAGAAACCTAAATATCCCCAAGCAAGATATTCAATATTTATGGTGAAAAGTAGGCACATGTTTACATGAACTGGCAGAGACAGGCATGAAGGAGGAAAATGAATGTGTTTAGCATAATTAACCACTCTGAACAGCAAGCTCTATTATTGATCCATTCAGGAACATCTACATCAAACAAAACTGCCTCTCTTCTCTCTACTCTACTGTTTATTTCCATTATTCTTCAACAGAGATCATCTGCTTTATACATGAACATAGCATTTAAATGTCCTCTCAATTACCTATCATCGTTAAAAGGGTGTTCAGAACATGTTAACACCTAATGTGAATACAGCAGTTCTTTTTAATCTAAGGAAATACAAAGCTCATTAACTTACTATTTTATATATGCCACATTCAGCCAGTTATTCACTCGCTCAGATATTCTGTTGTCCAATCAGAGCTAAGTTCAAAGCAACATGGCACAGATTGACATCAAAATGCAAAAATAGTTGAAACTCCTCTCTGCTTTTCCTTCTTAGCCTAGAGATGATAATAGTGAAGGACAAACCTTTAAAAGAAGCTTCTTCTCCCTCTAGTTCTAGATGAGGGTGAATAGCAAGAGGGAACACTGGAGCTTTTGGTTAATGGAGTCAATTTTCTGTCCCACAAATCAGAAAACATTCAGAAGTCTCTTAGTTGATTGCTTATATCTGACAAAGCTTTGATAGAAAATCTGTTCAATCCCTTTTTTGCTGTATCATCAGTTCTTTCTTCATTAATCCTGTTCCTCTTCCATCCATCAAATTTAAAGGGCTTGAAAATGAGAATCCCCTTTCATAGATATATTTTTTACTTAAAACTTCATAACTTCAAATTATCCCTATTAACTTCAAATTACCTCTATTAAATCGATATTCTTTTAAAATTATCTATTGTTGCTATTCAGGGTTTTGTTTTGTTTTTTTTCTCAATTATGTCTGGCTCATTGTGCCACCATTTAGAATTTTCTTGGAAAGGATATTAGTGTGGTTTGCCAAATGAGCAAACTGAGGCAAACAGGCTTATGTGACTTGTCCAGGGTCACACAGTTAAGCAGCTATTTGAAGTTATATTTGAACTCGGAAATATAAATTTCCTTATCTCAGGCCTGGAACTCTATTTTCTGTACCAGCTATCTGCCTTTAAATGTAATACCTATTTCCAAATATATGCATACAGTTATCCCTTCCATATCCTGACTTTCTCCATTGCAGCTTTAATGTATGGCAGGTCAGCTTAAGAAATTAAAAGGAAATTTTTGGAGAGTGTTGCAGAGGCTTTAGAGGACACAAAAAGGTGATCAAGAGATGACAGAAAAATATATAAAATTCAGATATAAGTATAATATATAACTAAAATATAGAAAAAGTATATATTTATATCACATATAAATATATGTAAAATAAAATATAATATTGTATATCAACATAGATTTTAATACTATAAATACGCCCACATTTTACAACAAGCTATTGTAAATAACAAATAAAAGAAAAAGTTATTTAAAAAAAAGACTTCTTTTCTGATACAAAGAGAATGACAAAAATTTTATGTAGAATTTCCAAATTACATGGGCAGTGCACCCTAAGCCCCCATTATGTGAAAGGTATAACAGTATTTTTATTTTTTTCCCTTTATAGTCATAAAAAATGTAAATGTAAAATAGTTAACATCATAATGCTGTGGAACTTATGTCTTTAAAACAGTGATTTGTTTTTTAAAGAACTTGAAAATATATCTTTATATTCACAGTGATAAATTTTAACTGTTCACACACAAGTAAAGGAATGTTCCCCTTATCATTCAGAAAGAAATATATTTCTTGATATTGAAACTACAATTAGTCTTCTTTTCCAAATTTCCAAAATCCCACCTAAAAGAGATTTCTTTATGTAAATGTATTAGGAAAGTATATTAAAATCATATTTTTATTTATGCTAGATATAAAGATATTTATCAATAATGATGGGAATTTTTCACATTATTTGACAATAAAAATCCTTTTTATACAAAATGATTTTTTGTTACTTTTCTCTGCCCTTTTCATGACTTTTTTTTAATTTAATTTTTATTTTATTTTATAATTATAACTTTTTTTTTTTTACACTACATATGCATGGGTAATTTTTTACAACATTATCCCTTGCACTTACTTCTATTCTGATTTTTTCCCTTCCTCCCCCAACCCCCTCCCCCAGATGGCAGGCAGTCTTATACATGTTAAAAATATTACAGTATATTCTAGATACAATATATGTGTGTAGAACCAAATTTCTTGTTGCACAGGAAGAATTGGATTCAGAAGGTAAAAATAAGGGTTTACACTCATTTCCCAGTATTCCTTTTCTGGATGTAGCTGATTCTGTCCATCATTAATCAATTGGAATTGGATTAGCTCTTCTCTATGTTGAAGATATCCACTTCCATCAGCATACATCCTCGTACAGCATCATTGTTGAAGTGTATAATGACCTTCTGGTTCTGCTCGTTTCACTCAGCATCAATCTCTCCAAGCCTCTCTGTATTTCTCCTGTTGGTCATTTCTTAAGAACAATAATATTCCATAACATTCATATACCATAATTTACCCAACCATTCTCCAATTGATGGACATCCATTCATCTTCCAGCTTCTAGCCACTATGAAAAGGGCTGCCACAAACATTTTAGCACATACAGGTCCCTTTCCCTTCTTTAGGATTTCCTTGGGATATAAGCCCAGTAATAGTATGGCTGGGTCAAAGGGTATGCACATTTTGATAAATTTTTGGGCATAATTCCAGATTGCTCTCCAGAATGGTTGGATTCTTTCACAAGTCCACCAACAATGCATCAGTGTCCCAGTTTTCCCACAGCCCCTCCAACATTCATCATTATTTCTTCCTGTTGTCTTAGCCAATCTGACAGGTGTGTAATGATATCTCAGAGTTCTCTTAATTTGCATTTCTCTGATCAATAGTGATTTGGAACACTCTTTCATATGAGTGGAAAGTGTTTTAATTTCATCATCTGAAAATTGTCTGTTCATATCCTTTGACCATTTATCAATTGGAGAATGGCTTGATTTCTTATAAATTAAAGTCAATTCTCTGTATATTTTGGAGATGAGGCCTGTATCAGAACCTTTAACTGTAAAAATGTTTTCCCAATTTGTTACTTCCCTTCTAATCTTGTTTGCATTAGTTTTGTTTGTGCAGAAACTTTTTAATTTGGTGTAATCAAAATTTTCTATTTTGTGATCAATAATGGTCTCTAGTTCTCCCTTGGACACAAACTCCTTCCTCCTCCACAAGTCTGAGAGGTAAACCATCCCATGTTCCTCCAATTTATTTATGATTTTGTTCTTTATGCCTAAATCTTGGACCCATTTTGATTTAATCTTAGTATATGGTGTTAAATGTGGGTCCATGCCTAGTTTCTGCCATACTAATTTCCAGTTTTCCCAGCAGTTTTTGTCAAATAATGAATTCTTATCCCAAAATTTGGGATCTTCGGGTTTGTCAAACACTAGATTGCTATTTTTATTCACTATCTTGCCCTGTGAACCTAACCTATGCCACTGATCAACTAGTCTATTTCTTAGCCAATACCAAATGGTTTTGGTGACTGTTGCTTTATAATATAGTTCTAGATCAGGTACAGCTAGACCACCTTCATTTGATTTTTTTTTTCATTACTTCCCTTGAAATTCTCGACTTTTTGTTGTTCCATATGAATTCTGTTGTTATTTTTTTCTAGGTTATTTAAATAGTTTCTTGGAAGTCTGATTGGTATAGCACTAAATAAATAGATTAGTTTAGGGAGTATTGTCATCTTAATTATATTCACTCGGCCTATCCAAGAGCACTGAATGTCTTTCCAATTATTTAAATCAGACTTTATTTTTCTGGCAAGTGTTTTGTAATTTTGCTCATATAATTCCTGACTCTCCTTTGGTAGATATATTCCCAAATATTTTATACTATCAACCATTATTTTGATAGGAATTTCTCTTTGTATCTCTTGCTGTTGGATTGTGTTGTTAATGTATAAAAATGCTGAGGATTTATGTGGATTTATTTTGTATCCTGCAACTTTGCTAAAATTCTGAATTATTTCTAATAGCTTTTTAGCAGAGTCTTTGGGGTTCTCTAAGTATACCATCATGTCATCTGCGAAAAGAGATAACTTGATTTCCTCATTTCCCACTCTAATTCCTTGAATCTCTTTCTCGGCTCTTATTGTCGCGGCTAGAGTTTCTAGTACTATATTGAAAAGCAATGGTGATAGTGGGCAACCTTGTTTCACTCCTGATCTTATACGAAAAGGGTCTAGTTTATCGCCATTACATATGATGTTTACTGAAGGTTTTAAATATATGCTCCTTATTATTTTAAGGAATAGTCCATTTATTCCTATACTCTCAAGCGTTTTTAATAGGAATGGATGTTGGATTTTATCAAATGCTTTTTCTGCATCTATTGAGATGATCATATGGTTTTTATTAATTTGATTATTAATATGGTCAATTATACTAATAGTTTTCCTAATATTAAACCAGCCCTGCATTCCTGGTATAAATCCCACTTGGTCATAGTGTATTATCCTGGGGATGATTTTCTGAAGTCTATTTGCTAATATCTTATTTAAGATTTTAGCATCTATATTCATTAAGGAAATTGGTCTATACTTTTCTTTCTCAGTTTTTGATCTACCTGGTTTAGGTATCAGTACCATGTCTGTGTCATAGAAGGAATTTTGTAGGACTGCTTCAATCCCCATTTTTTCAAATAGTTTACATAGCATTGGAGTTAGTTGTTCTTTAAATGTTTGGTAGAATTCACCTGTAAATCCATCTGATCCTGGGGACTTTTTCTTAGGAAGTTGGTTAATAGCTTGGTCTATTTCTTTTTCTGAGATGGGACTATTTAGACTACTTACTTCTTCCTCTGTTAATCTGGGCAAGCTATATTTTTGAAGGTATTCTTCCATTTCATTTAAGTTATCGAATTTATCGGCATAAAGTTGAGCAAAGTAGCTCCTAACTATTGTTCTAATTTCCTCTTCATTAGTGGTGAGTTCACCCTTTTCATTTTCAAGACTAACAATTTGCTTTTTCTCTTTCCTTTTTTTAATCAGGTTTGCTAAGGATTTGTCTATTTTGTTGGTTTTTTCATAGAACCAACTCTTAGTTTTATTAATTAATTCAATAGTATTTTTACTTTCAATTTTATTAATCTTACCTTTTATTTTTTGAATTTCAAGGTTTGTGTTTGTCTGGGGGTTTTTAATTTGTTCCTTTTCAAGCAATTTTAGTTGTAAGCCCAATTCGTTGGCCCTCTCTTTCTCTAGTTTATGCAAGTAGGCCTGTAGAGATATAAACTTCCCCTTATTACTGCTTTGGCTGTATCCCACACATTTTGGTATGATGTCTCATTATTGTCATTTTCTTGGGTGAAGTTATTAATTATGTCTATGATTTGCTGTTTTACCCAATCATTCTTTAGTATAAGATTATTTAGTTTCCAATTATTTTTTAGTCTATTTTCCCCTGGCTTTTTATTAAATGTAATTTTGAAAGCATTGTGGTCTGAAAAGGATGCATTTACTATTTCTGCCTTACTGCATTTGATTTTGAGGTTTTTATGCCCTAGTATATGATCAATTTTTGTATAGGTTCCATGAACTGCTGAGAAGAAAGTATATTCCTTTCTGTCTCCATTTAGCTTTCGCCAAAGATCTATCATATCAAACTTTTCTTGTATTCCATTTACCTCTTTGACTTCTTTCTTATTCATTTAGTGGTTTGATTTATCTAATTCTGAGAGTGCAAGGTTGAGATCTCCCACTATTATAGTTTTGCTATCTATTTCCTCTTGCAGCTCTCTTAATTTCTCTTTTCAGAATTTAGATGCTGCACCATTTGGTGCATATATGTTTAATATTGATACTGCTTCATTATTGATGCTGCCCTTTAGCAGGATATAATGCCCTTCCTTATCTCTTTTAATTAGATCAATTTTTGTTTTTGCTTGATATGAGATGAGGATGGCTACTCCTGCTTTTTTGGTTTTGCCTGAAGCATAATAGATTCTGCTCCACCCTTTTACTTTTAGTTTGAATGTCTCACCCTGTTTCAGGTGTGTTTCCTGTAAACAACATATACTAGGATTCTGACTTTTAATCCAGTCTGCTAACTGCTTCCTCTTTATGAGGCAGTTTGCCCCATTCACATTTATGATTAGAAGGACTAATTCTATATTGCTTGCCATCCTATTAACCCCTGCTTATGCTTTTCCCCTTTCCTTCCCTCTTACCCCCCTACCCAGTATTAAACTGGTGAACACCACTTGCTTTTCACAGCCCTACCTTTTTAGGATCCTTCGCCCACCTTAAAGATCCTCCCCTTATTTTACCCCTTTTCCTCGAAATTTCTGTATTCCCTTCCCCTTAGCTTACTCCTTCCCATTCACTTTTCAATGAAGTGGAAGAAGTTTCACCATAAATAGAATATGTCTATTGATACACACTATGTTCATCTCCCTCCTTTCTTTCTCTCAGATATAATAGGTTACCTTTGCCTCTTCATGAGATGTAGTACCACCACTTTACACTTTTTTATGATATAATCTCCTTTCCACCTCTAGTTTCTAAGACAAATTGTACATATGTTCTTTACATATTTTTTTGGCAGAAGTATAGTTCTCAAGATTTCTTTTTACCTTTTTAGAAATCTCTTGAGTTCTGTATTTGAAGATCAAACATTTTATGTAGGTCTGGTTTTTTCATCAAAAATAGATGGAATTCATTTATTTCATTAAGCGTCCATCTTCTTCCTTGGAAAACGATGCTCATTCTTACTGGGTAAGTTATTCTTGGCTGCATACCAAGTTCCTTAGCCTTTTGGAATATCACGTTCCAGGCCCTTTGTTCTTTCAATGTGGATGCTGCTAGATCCTGGGTTATCCTTATTGTGGATCCTCCATATCTGAATTGCTTTTTTCTAGCAGCTTCCAATATCTTTTCCTTTGTCTGATGGTTCTTGAACTTGGCCACTGTATTTCTTGGCGTTTTGATTTTAGGGTCCCTTTCAGTAGGTGTTTCCAGAACATCTGGGCAGTTCTCTTTGATAATTTCCTCGAAAATGGTGTCCAAGCTCTTTTTTTCTTCCCATTTTTCAGGGAGTCCGATTATTCTCAAATTGTCTCTCCTGGATCTGTTTTCCAGGTCTGTTGTCTTTCTAGTAAGGTACTTGACATTCTTTTCAATTGCTTCATTTCTCTGATTTTGCTTGACTACCTCTTTGTTTCTCCTTGAGTCATTCATTTCTACTTGTTTGAATCTAATTTTCAATGATGTATTTTCTTCACTCATTTTTTTTTTATATCTCTTTGTAATTGTCCAATTGAGTTTTTATCTTCTATGGACTTTTGTTTTCCATTTTTTCCATTTTATTTTTTAGAGAGCTGTTTTCTTTTTTTAGCTCACTAATCCTGTTTTCCTTGGAGTTGTTTACCTTTTCCAGCTCACTAATCTTGTTTCTCAATGATTTGATTTCTTTATCCACTCTGTCTTTGAATGCATGGGATGACTTCTCCAGGCTCTCTTGCCAAGCTTCCCTTTCCTTTTCCCATTTCTCTTCTAGCTCTCTTGTGAGAGCCTTTTTGATTACCTCTATGAGATTCTTTTGTATTGAGGAGCAGCTCATATCCCTCTTAGGGGATTCATCTGGGGACAATCTGTTTTTAGTCTCCTCAGTGTTTGAAGTCTGTTTTCTCTCCATACAAAAGCTGTCAATGGTTAGAGCCCTTTTGAACTTTTTGTTCATTTTGTCAGAGCGGGAATGGAAGAAAATAAACTGACAAGAGAAACAATTGGTCTGTTTTGCGGGAGATGGGGCTGGATGGTATTAATGGGCTTCCTCTACAGACTGGGGGTAGGGCAGCAGAGAGCCACTAACAGAACAGCAATGACAGTACTGAGTCTGATCTCTGAGGCTCTGAGAATGCACTGAGTCAGTCCAGGTGGGGGTTGGGGGTGGACGGGTTCTGAGAGATGCTGGCTTTCTGAGGTTTTAATCTTCACCTCTGGTGTTTACACCCTCTCCGCTGCTCCTGGCTTGCTGCCAAGACAGAGTATCCACTTTGGGGAAAAAAAGTCTTTTTGCAGAAATGGCAGAGATCATACCCCTCCCCCTCCTGGTCTGAACTGTGTGAGCTGCCTGTCTTGCTCTGGCTTGCCTGCCCTCAGTCTGCGCCCAGTCTGATTGACCCTCCCCTGAGCAAACACAGACCTTTTCTGGAGACTTTCAAGGATGTCTTCTCTTGGTGATTATTTGTGGATTTCTTTCTGGGTCAATCATTAAGTCTGAGGCTTGTCATGAAGTAAGTTCTGAGAGAAAACGAGGCGCTCAAGCAGCTGTCTGCCTCCACACCGCCATCTTGGCCGGAAGTCCCCCTTTTCATGACTTAACTGTTTTGTTTAGTCATAGCTGGTGGAATGATGGCTAGACCTCTGCCCCTAGAATCAGAAAAATCTGGATTTAAATCTTAAATTCTTACTGCTTGTAAACCTGGTTGAGTTATTAAACCTCAGTTTGCTTCAATTTGCTCATTTACAAAATGAGATTAATAGCACCTACTTGTCAGGGTTGTGAAGATTAAATAAGTTAGCATTTGTGCAAACTTTAGCACAGTGCCTAGTGCATAGTTAGATAATTAATAAATTGCTTCATTTCTTCTTAATATATATTTCTTATCTAAAGTTGGAAAATTCATTTAACTTCTCAACAGGCTAAAATTTTTTCTAAGACTATAGTTGACATAGAAGTGGCCAATTTATATTAGTATGAGGAATTTATTCATCTTGGAATTCCTGACATCAATGAAGTTGCAGCTACAATCAATCTATAGGTCTATTCCTAAATTTTATGAAAATAATTCATGAATTTTGATTCTATCTGTTATAGAAAGAGGAAATGTCAATATTCACAATTTCTTTCATCACAATCTTGTTGCAAGATTGTGAAACTTTCACCTTTTGATTCCCATCCAAGAAAAGATAGACAAAAAGGGCCTTGAATTAATATCTCATATGAAAAATGAAAATCATGGTTTCTCATTAGTTAAAAAAAGAATTGAATTTCAACCTTTAATGTTTATGCATCTATAAAGTAGTTCTTTGGGGAATAATCAATAATTATTATATGGAAATAAAAATATTTTTATCCATTTTCTCTGCATAATACAAGTTATAATAATTTAATTTTGATAATTCAGCTAGAATGCTCATCAACCAACAAGATTCAAGTAGTGCTTACCTGTCTTCACTATTATTCTGTACAGCATCTGACAATACCGTTTACTCATCATTGGAACATCTGGTTACCCTTTAATCAGTTCAGCCTCAGCTTCATTTATATAAAGTCTCAATTTTGTCCACGTTGTTTGTAACTCATGAATTTAATTTGCCAGAAATGATTAATTGATTAATCAATTATTTGGTTACTGTATAGTGGCTTGTTTTTTTAACATGTCCATGGAATAATCAGGGCACAGAAGCCATAATCCATCACTTCAAATTCTGAATGAATTCATTAAAAACTTAGAGACAAAAATAAATTGCATCTTTTAGAACATTTCCATCCTATTTCATGATGATTTCCTTCATTGATATTATATTTAAATGTAGTTATCCCTTTAGAATGGAGATTATTCTTTAGAGGAAATTAAATATTTATCTTACTGAAGTGTTCTAGTTATAAATTGGGAAGAATCATATTATTTGATGGAGATAAATTCAAGTTAGAACTCAGAATTTAAGAAGACTATGGGAAATCAAATTGTCTAATTATAATTTTTTTAGACATATGAAAAAGAACTACATCCGTTTCTCTCTGGGTAGAATTGTATGGATCAAGAGTTATGTGATAAACAAGAAAAATTATGAAAAAATGTTCCCATCTGATGAGAAATACTCCCACATAAATATTGCTTCCATATTAATCCATTTCTTTATCAATATTAAAAACATGTGTTACAACTTGCAATCTTAAAAAAAAAAAAAAAAAAAAAAAAAAAACTATTTGGTTCCCAGTTCTATTTCTCCATCTTCTCAAGTTGTTGCCAGGAAACATAGTTGATCAGACATCATGAGATCATGATACTCAATTGCTTGGATGCATTTGGGAAAAAAAAAAAGGGAGAGAGAGAAAAGAAAGTTTTCCCCAATGTAACATCATATGCAATGCTGGAAATGGAAAGTAGATACTTTGGGAACTCTTACTATATTACTACTAAATTATTTGTATACTTGACTCAAGCCAGTGGGAAAAGCATAGGTAGGGACTTGTCTTAATTACATTTCTGTCTTACCTGAGGATAGTGAAAAATGAAAATGAATGCACTCCAGAAAATTATATCATTTGTCAATAGCAATATTAATAGTACATTTATATAATGCTTAATACTCTTTGAGTAAGTGATGACTAGGGTGGGAAGAATGGTGTTTTGTTCCAGGGTACCATATTTAGAAAGCTGAAAATCTATTCTACTAATACCATTTTCAATCTGTAAGCAGTTATGGAAATAACAGAGCTTAGCACATAGCTATTAGCAATAACTAATTAAAATAAGAAGTTTCAAGATAACTAGAGTGATGTCCTCTCCTCCCTCACCAAACACTTAAGATTTGACATGGGTCCTCTCCTCCAGCTACATGTTTCTTACATGTAATAGTTCATATCTCAATAGTTTATATCTCAATATAAAAAGTTCAGAATAACAACTAGCATATTCAGTGTTAGAGTAAGAATTCAAAGGAATCTCAACATGCTAGAACATTGGATTGAATCTAAAAAAATGAAATTCAACATGGAAAAAATCTAAAATTTGTTCTTTGGGAAAAGGAATTAAAATTTCACAAATATAATATAATAGGAATATGGATAACCAGAATTTCTTCTGTAAAAGATTTGGAAGTTTTGGTGAATTGCAAGATCTCAATGTATCAACAGTGTCATTAGATGTACCAAAAAAAAAAAAAAAAAAAGAAAGAAAAAAAAAAAACAAATAAAACAAAACAAAAAGCAAAAACCCTAATTACAACTTGAGTTTCATTAGGAGGGACTAGTTTCCCTTCTAGAAAGGGAACTGATCATCCCACTACAGTTCTAGATTTTTTACTAGACTTCATCTGGAGTATCATGTTCAATTCTGGGCAACATAGTCTGAGCTAGAGAGTTAAAAGGAGAAACACAGCATGGAGAAGGACCTTGACTTCATAATTCAAGACCTAGTGGGTAAGCTTAGCCTGTAGAAAAGAAACCCAAGCAAAAGTATGTAGGAATGATTAGTCTTGCTCTGTCTGAATTCAGAGGAAGTAATTAAAGGAAACAATTAAAAAGAAGTCAGTCTAAGCTTTATTCTAGGAGGAAAACAAAAAATAAATAATTAGATCAACCCAAAAGGGTAAGAATTTATGTTGAGAGGTGGTCAAGTTGTCCTACTTAAAGATGTTCAAGCTGATCATCCTGTTTGCCCAGATCCCAAACATTCTTTGATATGGCTATGTTCTCTGAAGTAGTTAATGTGTATCACCTGTCTTGATTCCACATAGTTTTATTATTATTTAAAAAGGCATTGCGTATTTAAAAAGACAAATTGTGTATTTGCAATTAATTTTTTACCATTTACCCAATAAAAGGTTTTAACTAACTACATGATTTATGATAAACCTATTAGATGTATTATATATTGGCATGTCTGTGTGTATATACACACAGACACAGACACAGACACACATACACACACACACACACACACACACACACACACACACACATATATATATATATATATATATATATATATATATATATATAAAATTATCCACATCTCACATATGAGAAGACTGGAATAAAAACTGGAGGTCACAGAAGCTCTTGGCAGGGAAGATATTCTAATCCAGTATTCTTTCCACTAAATATTGGTTTCCCTAAATTAAAGTTTAGGGTTACAGGCTGTTGATCAGACAGCAGCCACTTTTAAACAACTGCCAAACACTATACTGAATAGAGTCAAACTAGTTTCTTGGGAACTGAAAAGGTTCCAAATCATTCTTATTGAACCTGATCCAGACTGAAGGCAATTTTCTCTTAGAGTAGGTTATCAGAGAGAAATAAAGTATCTCAGAATAATCCCATTGCTTATTGACACAGAGCTACAAAGGAATTACTACAATGCCAACATATTATAGGACAAAAATTTATTCTTGTCCTGTCATTTTATTTGAGAAAATAACTATTTTTCTCTTACCCTTTTTGGCTTCTGGGAGAAAGAAAAAAAAAAAAAGACTATCTCTTTTCTAAGTATTTTTTTTCCCTCTTTTGGAATGATAGGGGTAGGGAAGAGAACCAAGAGTTGGAAGGTATCCAGAACAATTACTATTCAACTTCTTCAGGATACTGGGAACTTTTCCCAACTTTTAGCAAGGTAAAGGTTTTTTTTTAATTGCCAAATTGGGCTTTTGTCCATTCCCTTAAGCAAAAATGGTTTCAAAATAAGGGAGAGAGTTCACAGCTCTTCTTTGTAGAACCAAGTTGGTATGTTGAACTAAGTTAGCTTATGCAATTTAATTTGTGCAATTTACAGACCAGATCCATTTTTCATTAGTCATTAAAATGTCATTAAAAAAAAACTTTTTAATGGATTACTATGGCCAAAGAATTCATCCCCTAGGGCCCACTCTTTTAGTAAAGAGTCTCTCCATACTCATCCAGGAGTAATATTCGTATAACAAGCATTCGATTACCATAATCATCACTCCAAATTTTTCCCTACTTGGTAGAACCTTCCATAGCTTTCACTTCTCTGACATAGCCTCTGAAAACCCTTTTACTTCTATGACACAATACCTAATCTTGATAGGACTATTAATTATACACTGCAATTTTTTTATCCAACAAATGAACTGCAAGATCAGATGAAAACATACTGGATTTGGAGTAAGAAGACCATTCATATCTCTGCCACTGTCAACTGATCAGAGACTAGAAATCAGTGTGAATAAGTCGGAGTCATCTCTTGAGTTAGTAAATCAAAGACATTTTAACTAGGTCATTTTGGAAGAATTCAAGCTATTGAATGAAGTGAAACCATACCACAAGCAAATATGCTGGAATTAGATAAAGAAACATGTTCCTGCCCAGTGGGTTTTGTAAAAAGTAGGAGAGATCCTAGGGAACATAAAAGATGGCCATACTAAGTAAGAGAGGAGAGAACAGTTTAACAAAGCCCCTGAGAGGGAATTATTTGGTAGGGAAGAGATGAATATTGGTGTTTTTTCCCTAGCCCCAGCCAGAAAGAAATTCTTTGAATTTCATAAGTCTAAAGTACATGAACTTTTTCCTTGAAATTCTAGCAATAGGGCTGGGACTGGTGGCAATTTCTCAACTAGTCACATTAAGGAAAGAACTTTGCATACTTTTGTGGAAGAGAATGCTGTAAATATTGTATTGACTGTTCTTATTCTATACCCTAGCAAAAATAACTAATTAAGTATGGTTAGCTAATTAATATCTAGTCCAGAGGCTCTCAAACTACTACCCATGGGCCGGATGAAGCTGCTGAGGATGTTTATGCAGCCACTTGGGTTATGGCAAATGGGTTGAGGGGCGGAGACAGAGGGTGAGCTTTTGTTTTTACTATAGTCTGGCCCTCCAACAGTCTGAGGGACAGTGAACTGGCCCCCTATTTAAAAAGTTTGAGGACCACTGACTAGTCATTGGAGGAATTATTATATTAATTATTATAACATTAATTATTATTAATTATATTAACAGGGTCCTTATAACCATAGGAAACCATTTCTGAGCTTTCAGGACTAACTCTAGAACCCTGATTATAACAGATGTATCCATTGGAGTAAGGAGTGAAAAAGTAGTTTTATGTCATATGTGAAACATATAGAAGATCGCAGATCCCAGACCATTATCATTTTTGGCAACTCATCTCTTTGACTTTGCATAAAGATAATCATTTCTATTGCCAAGTTCAGCTAAACTGGGGGAGGGAAAAATTTCTAACTTTGTCTATTCTCCATGAGTACCACTCCAAGAATCATAAAATGTATCTAAAAGTTAGATAGGGACACTTTCACTCCATATATGCTTTGACAAATTTGAAATCACATTATTCAACATCATCATCATTACTATTTTAATTTATTTTAATGAAAAAATTGTTTTGCACAATTGCCTTTGAAAATATAACCAACTAATCAATTCTGCCAAAATAGTCCAAACAGCTGTGCATATAGTAAACCCTCTTCATGGGTCTTCAAGTGTAATCCTCCCTACAGGCTGTTTTAGAAACACAGGTTGTGAGATTTACTGATCTAGCACATGATTTTTATCCCTCTTGTAATAAAATAGGTAACCTCATTTCCTAATTGAAGCTTGAAAAGAGTCCGGGGAGCCAACATTCTGAAACTCTACTCAAGTAAAGCTCTAGGTAATTGGTCCTGGATATTGACACAAGCTTTCAATCAAATCCTGATTTTGGCATTGAGGTGGATTACTTGATGAAAAGAAAAGTGCTGCAGGTGGTGGAGTGGTACACAGAGCGCCTGTAGTGTTCTGACTCATGCAGTGTGAAGCAGAAACAGGAGTTGTGTTAATTACATTCATTTTAGATATTAATGTGCTGGGCAAGAAAGGAAAGAAGGAAAAAAAATAGCAACAGGAAGCTGACATTTATTTCTTTTCCTCAAGGTGGAAACACACTTACATGAATGTATCAGAGAAAGAAAGGAGCTGCATGGTGTCAGGAATGATACTGAATTTGCTCCCATAATGTTGGGAAAAGGCATGCAAGTGCCTTTGTTGTGAGAAACACGAATTAAGGGAAACCTTGATCTCTTCTCATGAACCTCTAATATAAGGGAAGGAATTAACACTATATAAATATAATCAATGCTATTTGTATTTTTAAAATATAAATAAAGAATATCTATTCCACACCATGCTTTCCAGGAATTCATGTTCTATTAAAAGAAGACAGATGACATGAAATAATCTAGTTTTAGTTTTCTCCTCTGCATTGTTGCTGTTGTCATTTTAATTTAATTTTGTTTTCTTAGAACAGTCAGTCAATAAGCATCTGTTAAGCCCGTGCTATGTGCCAGGCAATGTGCTAAACACTGAGAATGAAAATACAAGCAAAAAGAAAGGTATATTCTAATGGGAATAAAACACATAAAATAATTAGAAATAAATGATTGTGAGGGATTCCAGTGTGGTTTAGAGGAGAATAGAATGATGAAGTTTGAAGGAAGGTAGCCTGGTGAGAAATCAAGAGGTGACTGGTCTGAATTCTTTCCTTAAAAGGGGGAAAATATACTGATCATCTTTTGTTTGTTCAAATTGGCTTGTTTTGCTTTTTAACAGATACAATCACCTGAAAATCAATTAGCCGTTTATTCTGTCTACTTCCATCTATTTCAAGGCTTTGCTTCAAATTATTCAACCTCAAAAGGATGTTCTGCGCATATTCCTCTCAATCTTCCCCTCACCATTCCTTATCCAAGGGTAGAGTCAGAAGATCACCTTGATAGAACAGATAGATCAATGGGATTCCCCAACAAGAGTCTCAGTCTCTGAGGAAAATAAAGAGAAAGGCTATCCTGCTTGCATATAAATATTTCAATCATTGACCTATCAATCACCTAGTCAATATTTATTAAAATAATGCACAATATATGTGAAGCATTATACTAGGGATTAGAGATACAAGTACAAGTACAAAAAGTGAAATAATCCCTGATCATAAGGAGTTTACAAAAGGAAGACAAGTAAAATATATGTGTGTGTGTGTTTATATAAATTCACAGATAGATAGATATGTAATGTTAAAAAATACAAACATACCCAAAGTGTATAGATACAAAGAAATTTGGGAGGAGATTCACTGAAATTTAAGGAAAGTAGGAAGATTTTTATGCAGCAGATGGTGCTTAAGCTTCATGTTAAAAGAGAGAAATTCTATGAGGAAGAGATAAAGGAAAATTATATTCCAAACATATAGCGACCAATGATAAAGAAGTAGGACATGGCATATGATGAATTTGAAACATCTTCATTAATATAGTCGATCAAGTAAGAGTGTAGAGTGAAAAGAAGAGGTACCAGTACCTTATCCTTAAGTGCAGAACATGCACTATGTTTAAACAAGGTAAATCAAGGATTGTCCAAATATGGGGAAGTGGAATCATGAAAGAACACTTCCATGAAGATCCACAGAGGAAAAGGTACAAGAAAGAGGAAGTGGAAACCAATTAGCTAAGAGATGTCAAGGAGAATGAGACATTAGAAAAAGCCAATTAGATAATTGTTGTCCTCTAGACCTAAAGTTTATTTCCTTCTTACTTTGTACTTCTATTAGATGGAGTAAGATTGCTGAGATAATTAAAGGATTAAAAAGCACTGGATTTGGGGTCAGAAAACAAGGATCAACTTCTGATTTCACCAAGAACTTCTTGTGTGAATTTGAACAAGTATTTTATGATAAAGTTTCTTTTGACTCAATTATTTCAGGATTCATATAATTACAGAAATTTTGAATTGAAAGGAACCTCAATAGCCATATGTTGTAACCTATACCTATATCTCAATGTATGGGCAATAGTCATATTATCATCTCCATTTTATAATGGCAACATGTACAGAAAATAACAAAACAAAAATGACTAATAGTTGCTGTTAGGAAGATAATAGCCAAGATAAGTAAAATAATAATATGAAAGGACTTAGTTATCCTTCAGGTCATCTACATTTGTGGGCACTGGGGAAAAATGGTCCCCATATGATAGTGGATAAAGTAGAGATGCCACAGAAGAGAAAAATGGCATATATAATACTGTTTTTTAAAGTTGTTATTTTCATATATTTTAATATGTGTAACATTCGTTGGATTACTTGGCATCTAGAGTAAGGAGTGGATGGAAGAAGAGAAAAATGGAAAACAAGGTTTTGAAAAACTCAGTGCTGAAAAATTATCCATGCATATGTTTTAAAAATAAAAAAAAATTAATAGAAAAAAATGAAGTTGTTATTTTCTCCTCCTTCTGTAAATACAATACTATGTTCTTTCAGTTACTTTAGCATGTTCTTTTTGGAGGTAGCTCCTCTTCCTTTTTGTTTTATTTAGCTACTTAATTCTCTCTCCCCTTTTCCCTCTCTCAATCAATCAGAATCTTTCTTCCCCTTGGATGAATCTCATTCATTTTTTTCATTTCATTTTTTTAGCTTTTCCAGAAAAGGGCTTCTTTCATTTTTTTCATTATTCATCTTCTCTTTATGTCTTCACTCAACTCAGTCTCTGATTCATGACCTTCATAAGTATCTAGTCTCTCTCTATTCTCTATAGTCCTTATAACTTTAAAGGAATCCCTCTGGTCTTTTCTTTCTTGGCAGATTTTTGTCATTGATGGCAGCTTTCCCTGAAAATTCCTTTTTTTTTTTTTTCTATTGTGCTTCATTCCCTGACAAGGCCAATTCCTGCAGGTGACAGTAAAAGACACTGCCTCACAGTTGGATTTCCCCTATACACATTGACATCACTGATTGTGGTGGCTAGCACTGATTTATACACTTTTCCAGGTTATGTTCTTTCCTCCATTTTTCCTGAAATTTTCCCCTTAATCCCCTCAGTTGCTAGCTGCCCCCAGGATACCCAACTCCTTCCCTCCTTACTTAAGGCAAGTGTTTTGTTTTGTTTTGTTTTCCAAGGACTAAACCCTCTAGACAACACCCAGCATAAGAATAAACTGAATTTAGAAAAACCTGGAAAGATTTACACAAAATAATGCTGAGCAAAGCAGAACCAGGAATACATTGCACTCAATAATGTACAATGATCAACTATGAAAAACATGGTTCTTCTTAGTGGCTTAACAATCCAAAGCACTCCCAATAGACTTTGGAAAGAAAATGTCATCTGCACCCAGAAAAAGAACTATGGAGATTCAATGTAAATGAACGCATGCTAATGTTCACTTCGTTTTTCTTTTCTTTTTTTTTTTTTTTAATCTCTCTTATGTTTTTCCCCTTTTGCTTTGATTTTTCTTTCACAACATGATTCATAAAGCAATGTGCATTAAAATAAATATATATTTTATAAATCATTACATAAATGGTTGTTCTATATAATCTACCTTATGATTTGATTAGTTAGATATTCAGGAGAAACTCCTGAAGAATTCAACAAACATTTCTTAAGAATCTTCTACATTGAAAACAAAAGGCAGCATGTCTTTCCTCTTATACATATTAGGTATGTGACAATGATTGGATCATTTTTAGCCTTTAAATGTCCAAGGCAACTCTTGAAGACTTCAAATTATGGATTACCAAGTATGTTTCAGCATTGGTTTTTTGAGTCTATCTCATGAAGTCAGTAGGAGTTAGAAAAAAAGGTTAGAGAATATAGAAAGCACACATATTAACCAAACTTCTAAGATTTAGGGTTCATGTTAAATGTATTTGCCAAGACTTTATTTGTTCACGACTTTATGCTTTGGTTGATTTCACTTAATTAGAACACTTAAAGTGTTCTGTATCAAAGGGAAATTTCTGAGAAAGACAGACAGGCAGACAGACAGAGACACAGTGACAAAAAGAGAAAGAGAAAAAAGAGAGAGAAATAGTGACATAGGGATAGCAAGAAAAAGAAAGAAAAAGAAAAAGACACAAACACAAAGACACACAGGCACCGACAGAAACTGAAACATCAACAGAGAAAAAGACAAACAGACAAAAAAAAGAAACAGAAAGACAAAGACAGACATAGAGAAGGAATGAACAAAAGTGGAGAAGTCCATATTTAGCACTTACTATGTGCTAGACATTCTGTTAAATGCTTTTTACAAATATCAACTCTTTTGAACTTCACACCAACCTTGTAAGGTGGTTGCTGTTATTTTTCTTATTTTATATATGATGAAAACTGAAGCAAACAGAGTTTAAACTATTTGCCTAAGGTTGCACAGCTAATTAAAATCTGTGACCAGATTCTAGTTTAGTTTCTTCCTAACTCCAAACTAAGTGCTTGATCCACTACCACAAATTTCCTTTTAGCGAGACAGAGAAAGAGAAAAAAAGAGAAGAGTCATGGAGAGGAATAGGAGAAGAAAGAAGAAAGTAGAAAAAGAGAATGAATGTAATAAATGCATTTCTATTCATAAAAGTTATGACCATCTTAATTTTAACACTTTATACCAACAGATATAAAAATGATATAGCAAATATTTTAAGTATATTAGCAGCACTGTAGCATCTATGTTCCAAGTGTTCTGTATTCCATTTGTCATTATCTTGAAATAGGCATATAACCAAGTCCAAGGAATAAGGTGATCCTATGCCCTGTTTTGGAATTTTTTTTTTAATCAAGAAATCCCCTAATTCAAAACATGACACTGCTCTCCTTTGCATGGGCAATGCACATTTTCTGGTGAGTACAGCTAATAAAATTCTTGTTTCTCTTGTTCAAGGCATCATTCCAAAACAGACTCTTCATTACAAAAGCAAACTTAAACTTAATTAGTGAAACTTGTGTGTGTGTGTGTGTGTGTGTGTGTGTGTGTGTGTAATGTTGGATTGAGGCCAGTGAATCTCTTCAAGAGCCAAACTGAGGAAAGAAACCCTCTTGTGTTGGGGCTTCCTGGCTATAAACAACTTAATGCTTAATTAAACAACCAAAGCTGAGAAAATAGAGTTTAGGGGCCTCAGAAAGGTGTTTGGTTACAGACATCCAGAAAGAAAAGAACCCAAGTTTCTCAGGAAATTATTCATAAAATTCTCAAGGCTCATTTAAAGATGGTGCAGAGACAGGAAGTGGTGTTCAATTTATTGTATGGAAACATAAAAATGTTTGGGGGGCAAATAGGTCTCTCATGCATTTATTCTATGTGTGGAAACTAGTATAAGATAGCTTTAGGGCCCAGTACAGTAGATAAGGCAGGAAGTAAGTCAGGCTAAAAGAGCACTGTATATCATATTAACTTCTATGGGGTTTTTTGTTTTGTTTTGTTTTGTTTTCTGCAGGGTCTAGATGATAGCATTGCAATTTATGGAGATGAGCTCTGGTGCTGAAAGCTATAAATTCTAATATACTACCTTGAAAGACATTTGGAACTGGCCTTAGAGTCAGAATTGTAGATGTCATGACCAAAAACCCATGATAGCCAACCACCTAATCTCATATGGTGAAGTTCCTGACCCCTATAATTCAAATCAGCAACTAATAAACTATGAGGGCAAAGTGGCAGCTGGAAAGCCTTAATATGCCTGAGTTTCACTATTAATGCTTCATGCCTTGAACCTGAGATTTTGATTGCTGTTAAAATTCAGCTGGCTAAAGAATAAGTAGCCCTCTAAAGTGTCATTAGTCATTTATACTGTTGAACTATAAGCTCAATGAGAGCAAAGACTGCTTCTTACATAAACTTGCATTTAAATAGTAGAATTTATTTTTTTCTGCCACCAAAATGAATAAAATGTGAGGTAAATATTTATGATATAATTTTTTTTCTATCCTTTATAAAATACTGCTTTGGCTCATGCTCAGGTCACTTAAGATAGAGGAATGCACATAGGAGATGACAAGAACCTACTTCTGTAAGAAGATATTCAGAGTCATTTCTCATTTCTTTCTCATTGGCTGCAGAGCCAGGACTTCCCATATCTTCAACTCACCTGAAAGGGACTTAAGTATTTTGTCTTTCAGTAGTCTCTGGGCATAAAACTCTGCTTACTGAATGGCATAATTCAGTAATTAGAGATGGACCTAGTGTCATCTTCTTGTCTTCCTAGAACCTGTGGCCCCCAAAATGACTCAAGTGTTTTCCATTTTATTTAATTTTTCCTTTTAAATTCTAGATTCAGGAAGCAGAATCCTGGCCTCAATAATTAATGCTGTGGGGACCTTGGATCCCTGGATTCAAGACTGAATATTGTGACCAGTCCAAAAGGGAATTCCTGAGAATCCAGAATTCTAAAAGAAAACTAAGCTCACTAAGGTGTTGGACTTAGAATTTAATGGGATTAATGCTACATAATAATATTTTAAAAATCATAACTAAATTTATAAAGCCCATACTGTGTTTGATACTGAGTTAAGTGTATTACAATTGTTATCTTATTCAAGTTTCTCAACACTGAAAGGTATATGCGACAGCTTTACCACTTTACAGCTGAGGAAACTGAGGCAAAAAAAGAGATTCAGTGATTTGGCTAGGGTCATACAGTTTGCAAATGTCTGAGTCTAGTTCAAATTCAGGACTTCTTAATTGAAGGCCTCACATTCTAGCTATATAATACATAACTGCCCAAGAACTGAGTTAAACTATGGACCTACTTGCCTTCCCTTCTCCAAAGACTGAAGTGATATTAAGGGAAGATACTTAAATATATGTTTACAGCAACAAAAAAGATACTTTCTGAATGGAAACATCATGATTGTGTTACATGAAATATATCTGAAATATTTTAAATGTCTGTTTTATAGTAATCATGTTTAAGCATTTCTATGTACATCATGATTATTTTTAAATAGAGAAAAATACATAACTGAAAATTAAGTACATGAGTAAATGACATTTCTTATGTGATTGTCTATTTATTTTGATAATAACTTTATATGTAGCTTTTTCATCATTCTTGTTGATTTAAAAAGGGAAAACAATGAAATTAAAAAATTAAAAATGGCTTTTAATTAATGAGGTCTCCTTATTAGGGTACTTAGGATTTCCATTAGAAAATCAAGGCCCTGTGGACATATTTTTTAAAAATTTATATCTGTTTTATCTCTTACAGCTTATTTGACAATTAGACTGAATTCCATATAACAACATTCCTTTTTAAAAGTATGATCTGTCATATATCAAACAGGAGAGCTAGTATCATATTGTCATCTTTATACTCTTAAGAGAAATAATTTTAAAACAGGTTATCACTTATCTGGTACATTTTCTGCATTTTATTGGATATTTTATCTTTCAACTTTGCTGTCTCTGAAGAATTCTCTTTTTCATGAGTCATTTTATTTCTTTCTATTTTTGCTTACTTTTTACTTCTCTTCTAGTTAACCACATATATTAGAAAGAGCTCTGAGTTTTTTTTTCCAATTCTGTTTCCTTGAAAATATTCCTCCTATTGTTACATTTTCTTGTACCTATTATTTATGATATCAATAAATACATTAGTATTTTGGAGGTTGGGGGGGGATAAAAGAATTATAATCATGAAATATTTCCCTTAGAAGCCACTTTAGAAGTTATTGTCTCCAATCCTTTCATTTTATATATAAGGCATAGAAAGACAAAATACAATTCTCTGGATGAGTTGCAAAATAATTCCAGAGTTTGTTTAGTTCAATCCAAACCTGGGCTGGAATCTCTTCTATATTATTTACAAGTGGACATCCAGCCTCAACTTCAAAATATTTTGTGGCATGGTACTCACTACTTCTTAGGGCAACTGTTTCCAATTTTGACTAAATTTAAAACTATTCCTATTTTTTTAATGTTTCATACTGAATTGAGATCTGCCTATAACTGATCATTTCTATTTCTTTGTTCCCAAGCATAGTACGTCTCATGACAGTCACGTGTCCTGTATTCAATCTGAACCAAGGTGATATAATTGAGAATAGAAGAGGATGATATGAAGTATATTTGAAAATAAAATTTAAAAGAAGCTTAAGACATAATTCCACATGAGAAATAAAGAAGATGGAATAGACAAAGTTAACAAAAAAGTTTTTTGAAATGATATCATGTGTGAACAGTGGATCACTAAAAATAAAAACCAGATTACTGGAAGGATATATGATTTTAATATAGTAAGGAGATCCCAAGGCAGAAATTTTGTCTGTCAATACAGATCATCACAATCTATGATTTAGTCTATAGTTTGCTACATGAATCCCTAGGAGTTGTCTGAGTTTCAGAATAACAGTTACTTGTTCAAGATCAACATACATAACTTTTTAGTTAAGTATCAGAGGCAAGATTTGAATCTGTGACTTCTTTACTACAAGTCAAATAGTTTTTTCATATCCACTGCATTTGAATGCCTTTATATAAAGTGATAAATTTAGACCTGGAAGGAACTTTAGATTCCATCTAGTTAAACACTCTCCATTTACAAGTGAGAAAACCAAGACCTATAAAAAATGAATAGCTCAAGAACACACAAGTAGCAAGTGACAGTAAGTAGAGAGAACCAGGATTAGAATCAAGGTCTCTGCAATAATTTGGCATTATTATTTTTCAAGATGTCTTAATGTTTTCAAAGAACATATTCATTAGCATTGACAGCCAAGTTGATTTGACCAGAATATTTATTTTCCTTTAATCTAAGATGAATGTCTGCTACTTGAATAAAAACACCCAATTTTTTTACTATAAAGGAAATTACTAGTTGTATAAATATAAAAATTAATTTTAAGCACCCAGACATAAATAGCCTTAAGCCCTACAACATATATTATCGTTATTTGTACAAACAGGTTTGGCTGTTTGGAAGAGGCTCTTTAAAACAAGACATTCCCAGTTGAGAGACTATGGTGTAAAAAGCATTTGGATTTGGTGTCAAGAAAAGCTAGGTTCAAATCTAGAAGTTTGATTGAGAAAGGGAAAAAAGATAAAGGATGATAATTTGAAGTGATAACAGAGTCAGAAGAAGATATTTTTAAGGTAGAATGATGAGTATTTCTGATGGCAGGAAGAAAAAAGCTAAAAAGATACGGAGATCCCCCAACCAAAAATTAAACTTGAAATACAAAAATTAAAAGGAGAAATCAATAAAATTGAAAGTAAAAAAACTATTGAATTAATAAATAAAACCAAGAGTTGGTTTTATGAAAAAGCCAATAAAATAGATAAACCTTTGGTAAATTTGATCAAAAAATAGAAAGAGGAAAATCAAATTGATAGTCTTACAAATGAAAAGGGGGATCTTTCCATCAATGAAGAGGAAATAATAAGTAGTTACTTTGCCCAACTTTATGCCAATAAATTTGATAACTTAAGTGAAATGGATGACTTCCTCCAAAAATATAGGCTCCCTAGATTAACAGAGGAGGAGATAAATTGCTTAAATAGTCCCATTTCAGAAAAAGAAATAGAACAAGCTATTAATCAACTCCCCAGGAAAAAATCCCCAGGGCCAGATGGATTCACATGTGAATTCTACCAAACATTTAAAGAACAATTAGCCCCAATGTTATATAAATTATTTGAAAAAATAGGGGATGAAGGAGTCCTACCAAACTCCTTTTATGAGACAGACATGGTACTGATACCTAAACCAGGTAGATCGAAAACTGAGAAAGAAAATTATAGACCAATCTCCTTAATGAATATTGATGCTAAAATCTTAAATAAGATATTAGCAAAAAGACTTCAGAAAATCATCTCCAAGATAATACACTATGATCAAGTAGGATTTATTCCAGGAATGCAGGGCTGGTTTAATATTAGGAAAACTATTAATATAATTAACCATATTAATAATCAAATTAATAAGAACCATATGATCATCTCAATAGATGCAGAAAAAGCATTTGACAAAATCCAACATCCATTCCTACTAAAAACTCTTGAGAGTATAGGAATAAATGGACTATTCCTTAGAATAATCAGGAGCATATATTTAAGACCTTCAGTAAGCATAATATGCAATAGAAATAAACTGCAACCTTTCCCAGTAAGATCAGGAGTGAAACAAGGTTGCCCACTATCACCATTACTATTCAATATAGTACTAGAAACTCTAGCCTCGGCAATAAGAGCCAAGAAAGAGATTCAAGGAATTAGAGTAGGAAATGAGGAAATTAAACTATCACTTTTTGCAGATGACATGATGGTATACTTAGAGAACCCCAAAGACTCTGCTAAAAAGCTACTAGAAATAATTCAAAATTTCAGCAAAGTGGCAGGATACAAAATAAATCCACATAAATCCTCGGCATTTTTATATATCACTAACAAAATGCAACAGCAAGAGATACAAAGAGAAATTCCATTCCAAACAAATGTTGAGAGTATAAAATATTTGGGAATCCATCTATCAAAGAAAAGTCAGGAATTATATGAGAAAAATTACAAAACACTTGCCACAAAAATAAAATCAGATTTAAATAATTGGAAAGACATTCAATGCTCTTGGATAGGCCGAGCGAATATAATAAAGATGAAAATACTCCCCAAACTAATCTATTTATTTAGTGCTATACCAATCAGACTCCCAAGAAACTATTTCAATGACCTAGAAAAAATAACAACAAAATTCATATGGAAGAATAAAAGGTCGAGAATTGCAAGGGAACTAATGAAAAAAAAACTCAGAGGAAGGTGGTCTAAGTGTACCTGATCTAAAGCTATATTATATAGCAGCAGTCACCAAAACCATATGGCATTGGCTAAGAAATAGACCGGTAGATCAGTGGAACAGATTAGATACAAAGGACAAAAAAGGGTACATCTATAGCAATCTAATCTTTGACAAACCCAAAGATTCCAACATTAGGGATAAAAATTCATTATTCGGAAAAAACTGTTGGGAAAACTGGAAATTAGTATGGCAGAAATTAGATATGGATCCACACTTAACACCATATACGAAGATAAGATCAAAATGGGTCCATGATTTAGGCATAAAGAGGGAGATAATAAATAAATTAGAGGAACAGAGGATAATCTACCTCTCAGACTTGTGGAGGAAGAAGGAATTTATGACCAGAGGAGAACTAGAGATCATTATTGATCAAAAAAATAGAAGATTTTGATTACATCAAACTAAAAAGTTTCTGTACAAATAATACTAATGCAAACAAGATTAGAAGGGAAGTAACAAATTGGGAAAATATTTTTACAGTTAAAGGTTCTGATAAAGGTCTCATTTCCAAAATATACAGAGAACTAACCCTAATTTATAAGAAACCGAACCATTCTCCAATTGATAAATGGTCAAAGGATATGAACAGACAATTCTCAGAGGAAGAAATTGAAACTATATCCACTCATATGAAAGAGTGTTCCAAATCACTACTGATCAGAGAAATGCAAATTAAGACCACTCTGAGATACCACTACACACCTGTCAGATTGGCTAAGATGACAGGAACAAATAATGATAAATGTTGGAGGGGATGTGGGGAAATTGGGACACTAATACATTGCTGGTGGAGTTGCGAAAGAATCCAACCATTCTGGAGAGCAATCTGGAATTATGCCCAAAAAGTTATCAAACTGTTCATACCCTTTGACCCAGCAGCGCTACTACTGGGATTATATCCCAAAGAAATACTAAAGAGTGGAAAGAGACATATATGTGCCAAAATGTTTGTGGCAGCTCTTTTTGTTGTAGCTAGAAACTGGAAGATGAATGGATGTCCATCAGTTGGAGAATGGTTGGGTAAATTGTGGTATATGAAGGTTATGGAATATTATTGCTCTGTTAGAAATGACCAGCAGGAGGAATACAGAGAGGCTTGGAGAGACTTAAATCAACTGATGCTGAGTGAAATGAGCAGAACCAGAAGATCACTGTACACTTCAACAACAATACAGTATGAGGATGTATTCTGATGGAGGTGGAAATCTTCAACATAAAGAAGATCCAACTCACTTCCAGTTGATCAATGATGGACAGAGGTAGCTACACCCAGAGAAGAAACACTGGGAAGTGAATGTAAATTGTTAGCACTAATATCTGTCTGCCCAGGTTGCATGTACCTTCGGATTCTAATGTTTATTGTGCAACAAGAAAATGATATTCACACACATGTATTGTACCTAGACTATATTGTAACACATGTAAAATGTATGGGATTGCCTGTCATCGGGGGGAGGGAATAGAGGGAGGGGGGTATAATTTGGAAAAATGAATACAAGGGATAATATTATAAAAATATATATATATAATAAAAAATAATAATTAATAAAAAAATAAAATAAAATTAAAAAAAAAAGATACGGAGATGTTGAAAAATAGTGTAAGGGATAATAGAGATTAATTTGCTGGAAAATAAGCAAGGGGATGAAATCAAGAGTATATCCACAATAGTTAGTCTTGCTGAGAGATACTGCCTCATCAGCTGTTGGAGTAATATAATTAGGAACTGATGTCAAAAGGTTTTGAGATGAAGAGTAAAGAACAAGAAAAAAGCACTAAAACTGATAAATCAAGGTGTAAAAACAAAAACAAAAAACAAAAACAAAAACCAACAACAGTAAAAGCCCTCTATGAAGTGGTTCAATTCTCTATATGAGATTTGTGCGAAAATACTGTCAATGGCTCTTTTCAACTTTGAGGTGATTCAGGACAATTCTAAAGGTTTTGTGATGAAGAGAACTATCTGCACTCAGAGAGAAGACTGTGGGGGCTGAGTGTGGATCACAAAATAGTATTTTTCCCTTTTTATTGTTGTTTGCCTGTATTTTGTTTTCTTTTTCATTTTTTCCTTTTTTATTTAATTTTTCTTGTGCAGCATGATAATTGTGAACACACACACACACACACACACACACACACACACATATATAAAGAATTGCACACGTTTAACGTATATTAGATTATTTGCCATCTAGTAAAGAGGTTGGGAGAATGGAGGGAAAAATTTGTAACACAAGGTTTTGCAAGGGTGAATGTTAAAAATAATCTATGCATACGTTTTGAAAATAAAAAGCTATAATAAAAAATTTGTCAAGAATCACGGAAGACAGAAATGGATGCAAGCATTAGGATTTTCAAAAAACCTGCCTTCTCAATTCCTTTATTTATCATCAAGGACAGAAAGTGAAAAGAACAGAGAAAATTCATATGAGAATACTCTAGGACAATTAGAGAAGCAAGAAATCATTTAATCTGGGGATTCAAAAAAAAAAAAAAAAACTTCCCAGAAGAATTGACACCTTATTATATTAAAAGCTCCTCAGTGATAGAAATCACATTTTCTTTATCGCTGTCTAATTTTTCCCATTACCCCTTAATACTAACCAGGTGGCAGAGCAGATAAACTGTTAGACCTGGAATCAAGAAGACCTGAGTTCAAACCTCAGGCATTGATAATCTGTGTGATAATGGACAAATCACTTAACTGTTCTGTGCCTGTTTCCTCCTTTGTAAAATAAGGATAATACCAGCATTTACCTCACAGAGTTGTTATGAGGACCAAATGAGGTAATATTTGTAAAGTACTTAGCACAGTACCTGACACATAGTAGTCATTTAATAAATGCTTATTTTCTTTCTTCTTTCTCCAAAATCTCCATCATAAAACACATGGTCCAGCCCTTTAAGCACTCAAGAAACATTACTGCAAGTAATTGTATGAAAAATGAATGAATGCCATTTTCATGGAATATTCATTTGACAGATTAATCATGTCTTCAGGGTTGTTCCTTCTGGGAAAAGTAAAAATTGTGCTGTATGCTAAAGGATCTGCCCCAATCATCCTTTTCAATCACTGACAATTTCAGGAAAAATTATGGCAGTAAGAAAATTGTGATAATTTGGGGGTCATCATTATCATTATTTCCCAGTATTATATCCTTTGAGTATGAGGAAAATATACTTCCTCGTTCTTTGCTGAGCATTTTATATGGAGCATGAAGCTTGTGATCCTAAAGGCAGGCAAACCAACTTAGATTTTAGACACTGAGAAATGTTGTTAGAGAAATTATTTTTGTGCTAATACATAAATATTTTATAAAATGTGAAAGGGCAGCATTTTGCAACAGGCTTTTGTGATATTCTTTTAGTATTACATTCTGTTAATAATACATATCTAAATAAAAACCTACACCAGAGATATTTAACACCAAAACTAAAACAGTGATAATTAATAATAATACTTAAGTTCCATTCAAACTCAACTGTAACTTGAGCAGTTTGATTCACTAAAGCAGGAATCTGTCAGTTTGGTGAGAGAAGGTATCATGGCTTGATAGAATGCATTCTGAACCTGTAATCAGAAAAGAACTAGGTTCAAATCATTCCTCTGACATGTATTACCTATGTACTCATGTACAATTCATTCAATACATCAGTGTTTTGGTTCCTTTGTAAAATATTAATGAATGTAATATTTACTTCATGAGGTTATTGTAAAAATCAAATAAAACAATTCTTTTGAAAATGTTTCAGAAGTCTGAAGTGAGTTGTTGTCAGCAATTTATCCTTGGTTTTCAGGAGTCTTACTAGGCTGCTTCATTGTTCTAGACAAGGTATTGCTTTTGGATTCAAGAATGATACTCAGCATTTTTTTCTGCCTTTTTTCTAATCTGACTACTTTTCTATTTAGTTTTTCTCACCTCTCTTCCATTTAACTCCTTTTATATTTTAATTCACGAAGCAATTAATTCATATTCCTGTGGAATTAGAAGTTTAATTCATAAATGTCTTATAAAATTTGATTGTTACTAAAGCAACAAGAATATTACCTTGACCCCATTATCTTCAAAAAAAATTGCAATCTGCCAAAAATACAAAATATGGTAAAAATGAAATAGAATTGTTCACTGCTGTGGAATGGCAAATGTAAACCTACCTCAGGAATACAAACAGTTCACATCTTTGCTGAATAAACCAACTAAATTCCCCTAGGTGTTCAAAGACACAGTCTTTGGGAAAGTGCCCAGGAGATGCTAAATGTTCAGAAGTGATGCTAGGTTATTAGTGGATGTCTGACAGAAAAACCTTAACCTTTTAAATTCTATGCTCAATAGGTTGTCACCCAGACTAATTTTGAGGTATGCTTTAAATGGCTGCTGATTAATACTTTGTATAATTAAATAATCAGCTCTCCAAATGATCAATTAATCACAAAGGGACCAGTAATAAATGACATACTTACACAGCATTTTTATCACAGTCCAGAGACCAAACTTGTCCTCAGAGTTCCCATAACAGAAATGAAGTGACTATTAGCTATAACTCAGCCTCCTTAGTCATTTAACATTTGACCTTTAGATCTAGATGGATTTGCCTTAAAGAAAGCAAAGGAAACTATAGAGATCCCAGAAGAGAAGACAGTATATTAAATACATTTAGTGTTACATGGCTAATTGTTCAACTTTAATTTTATTTATTATTTTTTGCTGTGATAAATTGTCAAATCTATTCACCTCATGAGATATGATCATTATCTCTGTAAAGATACAGATACATAAGGGTACATAATCAGTATGAAGTTTCCCATTATTCCCTGTGGATTTCCCCTGCTTTTATTTTGAAGGAGTAAATCATACAATCTGGAGCTGGAAATAATCACTTAGTTCAATTCATTCATTTTACACACAAGGAAACCAAAGCCTAGAGGAGTTAAATGACTTGTCCAAAATTGCTTCTGATTGCAAGGCAGCTAGATAGTATAATATAAAGAAAGCACTTGTTCTGGAGTCAGAAGACATGAGTCCAAATCTAGTCTCAAACACTTAATAATTATACAACCCTGAATAAGTTGCTTGCTTTAATTGCCTCATCTGTAAAATGGGGACATTTTAGTCATTTCAGTTCAACTCTATGTAACCCCATTTGGAGTTTTCTTGGCAAAGATTCTGGAGTAGTTTGTATTTCCTTCTTCAACTCATTTTATAGATGAGGGAACTGTAGCAAATAGGGGTAAATAACTTGCTTGGGAACACACAGATAATATGTATGAGCCCAAATTGGAACTCATCCACTGTGCCATCTAGCTGTATAGTGGCAGTACTTAGCTCCCGAAGATGTGAGGACAAAATGACATGACATTTGTGAAGTGTTTTGTAAACTTCAATGCATTGTATAAATGTTATTATTTTAAATTAAATAGATAATAACAGAAGAGCTGGGATTTATGTTCAAATCTTTTGATCCCAGAGCCTGTGTCCTTTCTACATATTCCTCATATAGTAAGATATAGAGTACAGATTTTGCTGCAATGTAAAGAAAAAAAAATCTAGGAATTAAAGTTGTTTAAAAATAAAAATATCCAACCAAGTAACTTAATTTTCTTTAAAGGAGCTCTTCAAGTAAAAATATGTTATTTTTTTTCTTTTTTTTTTTTAATTTTTACTTTATTTTATAATTATAATATTTTTTGACAGTATATATGCATGGTTAATTTTTTACAACATTATCCCTTGCACTTACTTCTATTCAGATTTTTTTCCCTTCCTTCCCCCAACCCCCTCCCCCAGATGGCAAGCAGTCTTATATATGTTAAATATATTACAGTATATTCTAGATACAATATATGTGTGTAGAACCGAATTTTTTGTTGCACAGGAAGAATTGGATTCAGAAGGTAAAAATAACAGTTTACATTCACTTCCCAGTGTTCCTTTTCTGGATGTAGCTGGTTCTGTTCATCATTAATCAATTGGAATTGGATTAGCTCTTCTCTATGTTGAAGAAATCCACTTCCATCACCATACATCCTCGTACAGTATCATTGTTGAAGTGTATAATGATCTTCTGGTTCTGCTCGTTTCACTCAGCATCAGTTGATGTAAGTCTCTCCAAGCCTCTCTGTATTTCTCCTGTTGGTCATTTCTTATAGAACAATAATATTCCATAACATTCATATACCATAGTTTACCCAACCATTCTCCAATTGATGGACATCCATTCATCTTCCAGCTTCTAGCCACTATGAAAAGGGCTGCCACAAACATTTTAGCACATACAGGTCCCTTTCCCTTCTTTAGTAGTTCCTTGGGGTATAAGCCCAGTAGTAGTATGGCTGGGTCAAAGGGTATGCACATTTTGATAACTTTTTGGGCATAATTCCAGATTGCTCTCCAGAATGGTTGGATTCTTTCACAACTCCACCAACAATGCATCAGTGTCCCAGTTTTCCCACAGCCCCTCCAACATTCATTGTTATTTGTTCCTGTTATCTTAGCCAATCTGACAGGTGTGTAATGATACCTCAGAGTTGTCTTAATTTGCATTTCTCTGATCAATAGTGATTTGGAACACTCTTTCATATGAGTGGAAAGAGTTTTAATTTCATCATCTGAAAATTGTCTGTTCATATCCTTTGACCATTTATCAATTGGAGAATGGCTTGATTTCTTATAAATTAAAGTCAATTCTCTGTATATTTTGGAGATGAGGCCTTTATCAGAACCTTTAACTGTAAACATTTTTTCCCAATTTGTTACTTCCCTTGTAATCTTGTTTGCATTAGTTTTGTTTGTGCAGAAACTTTTTTAATTTGGTGTAATCAAAATGTTCTATTTTGTGATCAATAATGGTCTCTAGTTCTCCCTTGGACACAAACTCCTTCCTCCTCCACAAGTCTGAGAGGTAAACCATCCCATGTTCCTCCAATTTATTTATGATTTTGTTCTTTATGCCTAAATCTTGGACCCATTTTGATTTAATCTTAGTATATGGTGTTAAATGTGGGTCCATGCCTAGTTTCTGCCATACTAATTTCCAGTTTTCCCAGCAGTTTTTGTCAAATAATGAATTCTTATCCCAAAATTTGGGATCTTCGGGTTTGTCAAACACTAGATTGCTATTTTTATTCACTATCTTGCCCTGTGAACCTAACCTATGCCACTGATCAACTAGTCTATTTTTTAGCCAATACCAAATGGTTTTGGTGACTGTTGCTTTATAATATAGCTTTAAATCAGGTACACTTAGACCACCTTCCTCTGACTTTTTTTTCATTAGTTCCCTTGCAATTCTCGACCTTTTATTCTTCCATATGAATTTTGTTGTTATTTTTTCTAGGTCATTAAAATAGTTTCTTGGGAGTCTGATTGGTATAGCACTAAATAAATAGATTAGTTTGGGGAGTATTGTCATCTTTATTATATTTGCTTGGCCTATACAAGAACACTGAATGTCTTTCCAATTATTTAAATCTGACTTTATTTTTGTGGCAAGTGTTTTGTAATTTTGCTCATATAATTCCTGACTCTCCTTTGGTAGATATATTCCCAAATATTTTATACTATCGACTGTTATTTTGAATGGAATTTCTCTTTGTATCCCTTGCTGTTGGATTGTGTTGGTAATGTATAAAAATCCTGAGGATTTATATGGATTTATTTTGTATCCTGCGACTTTGCTAAAATTCTGAATTATTTCTAATAGCTTTTTAGCAGAGTCTTTGGGGTTCTCTAAGTATACCATCATGTCATCTGCGAAAAGTGACAATTTGATTTCTTCATTTCCTACTCTCATTCCTTGAATCTCTTTCTTGGCTCTTATTGCCAAGGCTAGAGTTTCTAGTACTATATTGAATAGTAATGGTGATAGTGGGCAACCTTATTTCACTCCTGATCTTACAGGGAAAGGTTCTAGTTTATCACCATTACATATGATGTTTACTGAAGGTTTTAAATATATGCTCCTTATTATTTAAGGAATAGTCCATTTATTCCTATACTCTCAAGCATTTTTAGTAGGAATGGATGTTGGATTTTATCAAATGCCTTTTCTGCATCTATTGAGATGATCATATGGTTTTTATTAATTTGATTATTAATATGGTCAATTATACTAATAGTTTTCCTAATATTAAACCAGCCCTACATTCCTGATATAAATCCCACTTGGTCATAGTGTATTATCCTGGGGATGATTTTCTGAAGTCTATTTGCTAATATCTTATTTAAGATTTTAGCATCAATATTCATTAAGGAAATTGGTCTATAGTTTTCTTTCTCTGTTTTCGATCTACCTGGTTTAGGTATCAGTACCATGTCTGTGTCATAGAAGGAATTTGGTAGAACTCCTTCAATCCCTATTTTTTCAAATAGTTTACATAGCATTGGAGTTAGTTGTTCTTTAAATGTTGGTAGAATTCACCTGTAAATCCATCTGGTCCTGGGGACTTTTTCTTAGGAAGTTGGTTAATAGCTTGGTCTATTTCTTTTTCTGAGATGGGACTATTTAGACTACTTACTTCTTCCTCTGTTAATCTGGGCAAGCTATATTTTTGAAGGTATTCTTCCATTTCATTTAAGTTATTGAATTTATTGGCATAAAGTTGAGCAAAGTAGCTCCTAACTATTGTTCTAATTTCCTCTTCATTAGTGGTGAGTTCACCCTTTTCATTTTCAAGACTATCAATTTGCTTTTTCTCTTTCCATTTTTTAATCAGGTTTACTAAGGGTTTGTCTATTTTGTTGGTTTTTTCATAAAACCAACTCTTAGTTTTATTAATTAATTCAATAGTTTTTTTACTTTCAATTTTATTAATCTCACCTTTTATTTTTTTGAATTTCAAGTTTTGTGTTTGTCTGGGGGTTTTTAATTTGTTCCTTTTCTAGCAATTTTAGTTGTAAGCCCAATTCGTTGGCCCTCTCTTTCTCTATTTTATGCAAGTAGGCCTGTAGAGATATAAAACTTCCCCTAATTACTGCTTTGGCTGTATCCCACACATTTTGGTATGATGTCTCATTATTGTCATTTTCTTGGGTGAAGTTATTAATTATGTCTATGATTTGCTGTTTTACCCAATCATTCTTTAGTATAAGATTATTTAGTTTCCAATTATTTTTTGGTCTATTTTCCCCTGGCTTTTTATTTAATGTTATTTTGATTGCATTATGGTCTGAAAAGGATGCATTTACTATTTCTGCCTTACTGCATTTGATTTTGAGGTTTTTATGCCCTAGTATATGATCAATTTTTGTATAGGTTCCATGAACTGCTGAGAAGAAAGTATATTCCTTTCTGTCTCCATTTAGCTTTCGCCAAAGATCTATCATATCAAACTTTTCTTGTGTTCTATTTACCTCTTTGACTTCTTTCTTATTTATTTTGTGGTTTGATTTATCTAATTCTGAGAGTGCAAGGTTGAGATCTCCCACTATTATAGTTTTGCTATCTATTTCCTCTTGCAGCTCTCTTAATTTCTCTTTTCAGAATTTAGATGCTGCACCATTTGGTGCATATATGTTTAATATTGATACTGCTTCATTATTGATGCTGCCCTTTAGCAGGATATAATGCCCTTCCTTATCTCTTTTAATTAGATCAATTTTTGTTTTTGCTTGATTTGAGATGAGGATGGCTACTCCTGCTTTTTTGATTTTGCCTGAAGCATAATAGATTCTGCTCCACCCTTTTACTTTTAGTTTGAATGTCTCACCCTGTTTCAGGTGTGTTTCCTGTAAACAACATATAGTAGGATTCTGACTTTTAATCCAGTCTGCTAACTGCTTCCTCTTTATGAGGCAGTTTGCCCCATTCACATTTATGATTAGAAGGACTAATCATATTGCTTGCCATCCTATTAACCCCTGCTTATGCTTTTCCCCTTTCCTTCCCTCTTACCCCCCTACCCAGTATTAAACTGGTGAACACCACTTGCTTTTCACAGCCCTCCCTTTTTAGGATCCCTCCCCCACCTTAAAGATCTTTCCCTAATTTTACCCCTTTTCCTGGAAATTACTGTATTCCATTCTCCTTAGCTTACTCCTTCCCTTTCACTTTTCAATGAAGTGGAAGAAGTTTCACCATAAATCGAATATGTCTATTGATACACACTATGTTCATCTCCCTCCTTTCTTCCTCTCAGATATAATAGGTTACCTTTGCCTCTTCATTAGATGTAGTACCACCACTTTACACTTTTTTATGATATAATTTCCTTTCCACCTCTAGTTTCTAAGACAAATTGTACATATGTTTTTTACATATTTTTTTGACAGAAGTATAGTTTTCAAGATTTCTTTTTACCTTTTTAGAAATCTCTTGAGTTCTGTATTTGAAGATCAAACCTTTTATGTAGATCTGGTTTTTTTCATCAAAAATAGATGGAATTCATTTATTTCGTTAAATGTCCATCTTCTTCCCTGGAAAATGATGCTCATTCTTGCTGGGTAAGTTATTCTTGGCTGCATACCAAGTTCCTTAGCCTTTCAGAATATCATGTTCCAGGCCCTTCGTTCTTTTAATGTGGACGCTGCTAGATCCTGGGTTATCCTTATTGTGGATCCTCCATATCTGAATTGTTTTTTTCTAGCAGCTTCCAATATCTTTTCCTTTGTCTGATGGTTCTTGAACTTGGCCACTATATTTCTTGGCGTTTTGATTTTAGGGTCCCTTTCAGGAGGTGATCGATTAATTTTTTCAATGTCTATTTTACCCTCTGTTTTCAGAATGTCTGGGCAGTTCTCTTTGATAATTTCCTCGAAAATGGTGTCCAAGCTCTTTTTTTTCTCACATTTTTCAGGGAGTCCGATTATTCTCAAATTATCTCTCCTGGATCTGTTTTCCAGGTCTGTTGTCTTTCTGGTAAGGTACTTGACATTCTTTTCAATTGTTTCATTTCTCTGGTTTTGCTTGACTACCTCTTGGTTTCTCCTTGAGTCATTCATTTCTACTTGTTCCAGTCTAATTTTCAATGATGTATTTTCTTCACTCACTTTTTTTATATCTCTTTGTAATTGTCCAATTGAGTTTTTATCTTCTATGTACTTTTTTCCATTTTATTTTTTAGAGAGCTGATTTCTTTTTCCAGCTCACTAATCCTGTTTTCCTTGGAGTTGTTTACTTTTTCCAGCTCACTAATCCTGTTTTCCTTGGAGTTGTTTACCTTTTCCAGCTCACTAATCTTGTTTCTCAATGATTTGATTTCTTTATCCACTCTGTCTTTGAATGCATGGGATGACTTCTCCAGGCTCTCTTGCCAAGCTTCCCTTTCCTTTTCCCATTTCTCTTCCAGCTCTCTTGTGAGAGCCTTTTTGATTTCCTCTATGAGGTTCTTTTGTATTGAGGAGCAGCTTATATCCTTCCCAGGGGATACATCTGGGGACAGTCTGTTCCTAGTCTCCTCAGCATTTGAAGTCTGCTCCCTCTCCACACAGAAGCTGTCAATGGTTAGAGCCCTTTTGAATTTTTTGTTCATTTTGTCAGAGCAGGAATCAAAGAAAATAAACTGACAAGAAAACAATTGGTCTGTTTTGTGGGGGATGGGGCTGGATGGTATTAATGGGCTTCCTCTACAGACTGGGGGTAGGGCAGAGAGCCACTAACAGAACAGCAATGACTGTACTGAGTCTTTGCTCTGAGGCTCTGAGAATGCACTGAGTCAGTCCAGGTTGGGGTTGGGGGCGGCCGGGTTCTGAGAGATGCTGGCTTTCTGGGGTTTTAATCTTCACCTCTGGTGTTTACACCCTCTCTGCTGCTCCTGGCTTGCTGCCAAGACGGAGCATCCATACTGGGGCAAAAGCCCTTTCACAGAAAAGGCAGAGATCGTACCCCTCCCCCTCTGGTCTGAGCTGTGTGAGCTGCCTGTCTTGCTCTGGCTGCCTGCCCTCAGTCTGTGCCCAGTCTGATTGACCCTCCCCCGAGCAAACACAGACCTTTTCTGGTGACTTTCAAGGATGTCTTCTCTTGGTGATTATTTGTGGATTTCTTTCTGGGTCAAGCATTAAGTCTGAGGCTTGTCATGAAGTAAGTTCTGAGAGAAAACGAGGAGCTCAAGCAGCTGTCTGCCTCCACGCCGCCATCTTGGCCGGAAGTCTTCAAAATATGTTATTTTTTTTTAAATAACACTTCAATAAGTTTATTTAAGGCCTTAATATTTTTAAAAGAAATAAAAAGATTCCTTTAAGTGATATAAATTATCTTTGGGGAATAAAATAAAAGCAAAAATTACATTCACTAATCACGAAATAAACAAGAAAGAAACTAAGGAGGTTAATAGGATCCTAGAAAATCTAGATATGATAGACCTCTAGAGAAAAATGAATAGGGATAGAAAGGAATACACCTTTTTTTTCAGCAGTTCATACCACTTACCCAAAAACTGACCATGTATTAAGACATAAAAACCTCACAATCAATTGCAAAAAGGCAGAATTTGCAAAAACTTCCTTTTCAGACTATGATACAATAAAAATCATATTCAATAAAGGGCTAGGGAAAGATAGACTAAAAAACAATTAGAAATTAAGTAATCTAACTCTAAAGAATTAGTGGGTCAAACAACAAATCACAGACACAAACAATCCATAATTTTATCTAAGAGAATGACAATAATGAAACAACAATTTATGGGATGAAGCCAAAGCAGTTTTTAGGGGAAATTTTCTATTTCTAAATAGCTACATAAATAAAATAGAGAAAGAGAATATCAATGAATTAGGCATGTAACTAAAAATGTGAGAAAAAAAAAAAAACAAATTAAAACCCCTCAATTACATATAAAATTAGAAAATTTGAAACTCAAAGGAGATATTAATAAAATAGATACTAAGAAAACCATTAAACTTATAAACAAAACTAAGAGTTGTTTTTATAAAAAAAATTAACAAAATAGATAGACTTTTAATTGATTTGATCAAAAAAAGGAAAGAAAAAAAAAAAAAAAGAAAGAAACAAAAAACAAATCACCAACATCAGGAATGAAAGGGATGAACTTACCACCAATGAAAAAGAAATTAAAGCAATAATGAGGAGCTTTTCTGCCCAACTCTATGGCAGCAGGTCTGACAATCTAATGGAAATGGGTGAATTTTACAAAATACCCACATTCACACATAAAAGCAACAAAACCCCACCCCACCCACTTATAAACATACATAGAGAAGTCTTTAGTTAAGCTAATGAAATATATGAGATTGCATAAATTTGAGGAAGTTTCATGGAAAATATGAAGAGAAAATAAGAATATTTGCATTACAAATAAACTTCCAATCTTCCCATGAAAAGCTGATATAATAATTTGGCTATTCCCTAACCCCATATGTTTGAATATTTAATGAAGTTAGAGGTTGTTCCCCCAATTCCATTACTAGCTTCTAGTCAAACATAGACTAGTGAAATAAAATATAGGAAAGGGCAAGAGACATTATGTAAAATACAAATTTAGCTGATTTAGTATGAAAAATTCAAAATAAAGGTTCATAATATTTGTTCTATTTAATAAACAAATGACTTTGAAATAAGTGATTTTGCTTTATTTCTTCATTTAAAATAATATAATAATTAGAATATTGTCTCAAGCCAATAAATAAGAGAACAGAAACAGAAAAAATAACTATTAGATTAATGCTCTGAATTATTAAGTTTAAGAGAGTTTGTTCTGTGAACCTAACTGTAGAGGATCAGAACTCTGCAGAAGTGTTAATTCAATGGAATTGATGATATGATAATTCACATATATACCTAGTACTTAGTATGTGATATAATGGTTTTTCTAGTTCACATGTATTCAGTATGCTAAAATGATGTAATTTTACTGAGTTATATAAGGGCTGAAGACTAGAAATGAGACTTTCTATCTTTGACCATCCTCCTGGTGGCTCTCCTGCCTCCTGAACTCCTCCACTAAGATCAAGAGTGAGTCAGAGTCAGACTGAGTCAGTCAGATAACTGTGGAGGAGAGACTGAGTGAAGGAGAGTGAGAGTGAGTGAGGGTGCTCTAGCTTGATCTCAGACTCAAGACTCAAGAATAAAGGCTTTAGATTCTATTCCTGACTATCCTTGTGGTGACTCTCCTACTAAGACCAAGGCACATCCAAAGGACTTCCAGGAAGCTAGTCTGAACATTATACTATTCCACATATCAATTTCTCTATTTCTTAGGCAATACCAAATGGTTTTGATGACTGCTGCTTTATAATATAGTTATAGATCTGGTGCAGCTAGGCCACCTTCATTTGCTTTTCTCTTCATTAATTCCTTTGAAATTCTCTACCTTTTAATTTGATGGAATAGGTTAGGTTCACAGAACAAAATGGCCAATGACTATTACAATCCAGTATTTGACAAACCCAAAGGCCCCACTTTTGGGCTAATATTGGGATGATATTATAAACAAATTAGAACATAGGATAGTTTACCTTTCAGATTTGTGGAGTGTTAGGTTCTTACTAAGTGCTAATGAGATAATGAGATATTAGGTTCTTACTAAGTGCTAAGTCTGTACTTGACAATTCTCTAGTTCCAGCCTTTACTGGGAGTTTTACTTGTGAACTCCTAGGGAGAAGCTTGCATGCTTAGGAGGAGCAAGTTCATTGATTGAAGTAATTTTTCCCAGAAGCCCTTGCATTATCCCATGCCCATTCTCTGGGAGTATAAAAGAGGGCGGCCCTCAAGAGATAGAGTCTCTGCTCTAGGCCAGACTTGAGGTGGCTCTCCGGAGGAAGAAGTCTCTCCTCTAGACCAGAGAGCGATCGGCAGTCTCTGGAGACAACAGCGTGTTACAGTGGAGAAGGAAGAAATTTGTGACCAAAGAAGAACTAGAGAACATAATTGATCATAAAATGTATAATTTTTGATTATATTAAGTTAAAAAGTTTTTGTGAAAACAAAATTAATGCAGACAAGGTTATAAAGGAAGCAATAAGCTGAGGAAATATTTTTCCACCCAAAGGATCTGATAAAGGCCTCATTTCTAAAATATAGAGAGAATTAACTCAAATTTATAATGATTCAAGCCATTTTCCAATTGACAAATGGTCAAAGGATATGAACAGACAAATTTCAGATGAAGAAATTGAAATTATTTCTAGTCATATGAAAAGGTGCTCTAAATCACTATTGATCAGAGAAATGCAAATTAAGACAACTCTGAGATAGCACTACACACTTGTCAGATTGGCTAAGATGACAGGAACAAATAATGACAAATGTTGGAAGGGATGTGGGAAAACTGGGACACTGATGCATTGTTGGTAGAGTTGTGAATGGATCCAACCATTCTGGAGAGCAGTTTGGAACTGTGCTCAAAAAGTTATCAAACTGTGCATACCCATTGACCCAGCAGTGTTTCTATTGGGCTTATATCCCAAAGAGATCTTAAAGAAGGGAAAGGGACCTGTATGTGCAAGAATGTTTGTGGCAGCCCTTTTGATACTGGTTAGAAATTGGAAATTGAATGGATGCCCATCAACTGGAGAATGGCTGAGTAAACTGTGGTATATGAATGGTATGTAATATTATTGTTTTGTAAGAAATGACCAGCAGTACGAATACAAAGAGGCTTTGAAAGACTCTGCTAAGTGAAATAAGCAGAACCAGGAGAGCATTATATACTTCAACAACAATACTATAGGAGGATCAATTCATATCTTCAGCAATGAGAAGATCCAATTCAGTTCTAATTGATCAGTGATGAACAGAACCAGCTACACCCAGTGAAATAACACTGGGAAATGAGTTTGAACTGCTTGCATTTTTGTTTTTCTTTTCAAGTTATTTTTACCTTTCTAAATCTGATTTGTCTTATGCAACAAGGGAACTGTATAAATATGTACATATGTATTGTATTTAAGATATACTTTAACATGTTTAACATGTATAAGATTGCCTGCCACCTAGGAGAGAAGGTGGCGGGAAGGAAGAGAAAAGTTGAAAAAGAAGTGATTGGAAGAATCAATGTTGAAAAATGACCCATGTAATAATAAATAAACAAACAAACAAACAAACAAATAAATAAATAAATAACTTAATGAAAGAATAAGTGACTAAATGAATAAATAAATAGATAAATAAATAAATAGATAAATGAATGAATGAATGAATAGATAGATAGATAAATGAATGAATAAATGAATGAAAAATAAAAATAAAATTAAAAAATTAAAAAATGCACCTGCAGATTCAAGTGATCTTACAGATCCATTTTGCTACATGTGGGTATGCAACCAATATTTAACCAGGATTGGAAACATGTACCAAAAACTTGAGGACTTAGAAATAAATACATGTCAATATAGACTCTGGTAGCATGAGGGCATCCCTTTAATCCCTTTAATCCTACTCTTGCAGTCTAAAATCACATTGATCACTATTACAGTCACATCACACTTACAGTCCATTAGTTTTAATTCCCTCTCTCTCTCTCTCTCTCACACACACACACACACACACACACACATACATTTTAAAACCAAGTGTCCATCCAGACCATGATTACTCAATGCTGTTCAGTTATATCTGACTCTTCGTGGCCTTATTTGGAGTCTTCTTGGCAATGATAATGGAATTGTCTTTCATTCCCATATCCAGTTCAATTTACAGATTAGGAAACAGGTATAAAAGGTTAACTGATTTGCCCAGAATCACACAGTTAATAAGTGTCTGATATCACATTGAAATTCAGATCTTCCTGACACCATGTTCTTTCCACTGTGCCACCTCTTAGTTTAAATACCTTTTTTAATGCTAATACATCTCTACATGTATCCTTTTTAAATTTATCTAAATGTTTTAGATACAGCATGAAAATGATCCTAAATAAATGTTTTTTTTAAATACAAATGTATCCCTTTTATTTTAAATAGGATATTAATATTATATATGAACCATGGCATTACTGACCCTAAATTGATTGCTAAAATGACCTTAAATTCTTGAGAATTGCCTAAGTAAACAAAAGTTCTAGATAATGAATTGGAAAATCTTTGAATCATTAATAACATCAAATCATTAATAACATCACCTTATAGTGAAAAGAGTGTTGAATTTGAAATCAAGATGCCAGGGGGTTGAAAGCTATATTATGTACTTATTAGTTGTCTGATGCTGGAAAAGGTCTTCACCTCTCAGAACATCCTTTTTCTTGAATATAGAGACATCCTCCCTTTGCATATGCATCTTTAGTGCCTGACTAAAAAGAGTATTTTTAAAATCCTTATTTGTTTGTTTGATTTTTAAATGTGGATACTATAGTACCTACATTAGCATGGGTGGAGGTGACTACTTCAAAAACCTGTATAAATTTCAATTTTTTTTTTTATTAGTTGAATGACCAGACATTAAGTCACAGTTCACATAAACTCCTTTGGCTATAAATGCTAGTCTCTTTATGAAAACATAGGCTGACAGAATAATCCTCACTTGCCCAGGCAGCCTAATCTCCATTTAAAAATGAATATGTATTGACTCTCTCACCATATATACAATACTGCTCTGGACATCACTCAGTTTACAAATAACTAAATATCAACCTAGGTTTAAGAAATTGTAGTCTCTTGGGGAGAAACGGTTTAAGCAAATTCAGGGTAGTATGTACTCAAATATTAAATGACAGAGAATAGACAGTATTATCTCTATGTAGCACTGATAATCAAAGGAACTCTCATCTATTTGTTGGACTCATGGAACTTTGTCAAAAGCACAGTTCCCATAGAGACACATCTGTGCTTTAGCCCCTTGCTAAGAAGACATAGAAGCTCCTTGAATTAGTCTGTAGTGACCACAGGTTTTTCTTGATTAATTGACAAGCTTAGGATGACAGACTTTTAAAAAAGCAGTATCCCCTCATTGGTCTAAAAGTGATTTTGAAATAGCTGGACCACTTTCCCCTTTCTTTTCCCTTGGACTCCCAAGCTGAATTATGAGAAGAGTTAGAATTTTCTCATATTGGAGGGGAAAGAATGAAAACCTTATTTTGCCTATTGATTTAAGCAAGTATTTCATTAAAAAGTCTTTCAAAGTGTTACTTGTGAAATGAATACAAGCAGATACTCTTGTATTGGATTGATAATTAGCTAAAATTGAAGATAATATATGACTGCTAAGCAAGAGCTATGGCTGAGCTAAAGGATCCATCCCTAATTTTATGTCAAATGTACTGATATCTTTGAGAAAGTCAGCCTGGACAAAGGCTAAGGTCACTCTTTTTAGGAGGCAAAATAGCTGATTATCCATGACACATTTTCAGAGGCTTGGGGATGACTTCTTGCTCACAGAACATCTTTTCCAAATGTTGTGAATCCTGAAAGCATTTTAAAAGAAGCAAGTTTTCCACTCATCCCTGATGCTTAAAATATAGAAACCACTTAGAAAGAAAATAAAACACCTTTATTTCTAATGGGTTATATATAGCTTATATGAAACCTTTCCAAAGAGAAGAGATTATGGGAGTAGAGAGGAGAGAACTGAAGTAGAGAATGAGATTAGGATGTTATTGAGTGGTGAAAGGGTAACAGAAAAGGAAGAGTGGAGACATCAAGGACAATTTTTGGCAAAAATTTTGCCTTAGTGCAGCCATCTTGAGAGAAAGTTGCCCTCATATTATATAGTCAATGTCATGTTTCATATGTAGTCTTAATATCCTACTTATAAATAAAAATGAAATTTGTAAATAAAAATAAAACAAAGTCATTTATATTCAAAAAGCAATCTCCTTTAGTGTTTAAGACTTCATCTCTTCCTTGAAGAACATTACAATTTAGTAGAAGAGACAAGATATGTCCACAAATAAGTAAAATAATATATGATAAAAGTACAACAGGCATATGACTGAAGATTAGAAAAGTAACACTTTTAGTTAAAGAGATGAGAAGAGAAAGAGCTCTAGCTTATTTATTTGTGTGTGTCTACAGTAGATTCTTAATGAATCATGACAGAAGGAAAGAAAGAAGGAATGAAAAAATAATGGCATTTGAACTAAACCTTAAAGGGTGGGTAGGATTTAAACAAAGATTAGACGAAAGGGAGACTAAATTTCAGATGTTTATTTCTACAGGATTAAAGCTCATTAAGGAATAGTACCTTCTTTGGAAAATCACAGATTTACATAGTAGAAAAACAGAATTCTGAACATTCACAATATTAGAGAAAAATACAAATCAGGAATGCAAAGTAGGAGGTGGAAAAGCGGGACCCCAGAGTAGCACATTACACTGAAACATGGCAAACATAGGTCTAATTTGGTAGCAGTCCATAGACCCATAGGCATTAATTATAACATGAAGCTGAGAAAATATTCTTTGCCAAAATAGCACCTGGAATGGTGTGCTCAGTGTGGACTTATTAGAGAAATCCTATAGAGAGAGAAACGAATGAAAAAGTATTAAATAATGTAGGAATTTTGAAAGTTACATTAAAGGTTTAGCATCATTTTATCTGAGTGAACTACTAATAAAGTAGAGAGTAGAAATAGAGATGTAACTAGCATGGAATGAAATGGGCTTTGTCACAGTTTGCCAATATGGCAAAGAGAAAGCATTTCCTGTTCTCCCAGGTTCTAACCATGTTTTCTCCCCCTAGTTATACTTTATCCCTAAGGCAACCATTTGTGGTATTTATTTCATAGTGTCCTATATACCTATAATCCTATCTTAAAGCACAGTCTTAGGATCTTATTATCGGGCTTCTATCATCAGATCCAATTTCCTTTCACCTCCCACAGTGCCAAGGATCAGATTGTGCCTTCTCTAGGACTACATATGCTTTAAAGTACCTGTCTTCAGACTTGTACCTCCTACTGACAACTCTATACTTTTTTGGCCACAGGTAAAAAAAAAAAAAATTCCAAATTATTACTCTAGTTGGGAATAACCTCCAGTAATTTAGAAGTCTAATCTGGCAAAACTTATCTGGAAAATTAAATGTTCTAAAACATGACCAAGGACTAACTAAACAAAAAAGAATAGCAGATAATCAAAATAGCTATCACTAAGCTCACCACAATAAAGCTTATGTGGTTTCATGGTAGAACTCCTAAGGCTCAATTGAGAGTCTAAGTTCTTTTATTTTCAACATAATTTTAACAGGATACTTTTCTTTTTAGTTTCTCAAGGCTTATTGAAAACAGGAAATTTGAAAGGAGGTGAATATATTGCTCGCAGCAAGCCCATAGAAAGAACCTAAAAGTGATAGATGATAGTTGACAACCCAATGTGAGTGAAGATTAAAACAATAACAAACAAAAACAACACCTTGTTCTAAAAGACATAAGAATTGAAAAATTAGAGCAGATTTAGGGAATTCACCATAAAAGCAAATAATTCGGCATTACTTAATAGCAGGTAAAGGTAATGTATGGTACTCATGAATCTTTATAATGATGATCTTGAATCATCAGGAAAAGGTTAAATATTGAAGGCAAGGAATCATAGAGTTATAGAATGAGAATTGAAAGGAACCTCTGGGCCATCAATACTGAAGCTTTTCCAAAAAAAAAAAAAAATCAAATCTACAGCTTGCTAGAGAGCATATGCTTCAAAATTGTCTAGTGATGGTGAATTCACTAGGCTCTAAAGGAATCCCATTGCATTTTTGGTCTGTTCCAGCTAAAAATGTAATTATAGTGAGTGAGAAAATAAGGATGTGTCCCTTTTGGTATTTCATTTCTTGGACCATTTCTATTTTTTTTTTTTATGTTATGAAGGAATTGGTAGGTTGGGATGACATAGCAAACCCTAGATCCCTTTATACAACTTGGGCCTCCTGCTCTGAGCTCATCTGAAGTTGGATTACATTCTGCCCTGAGGGAGGCTGGCCCTTTTCTTATTATATAAGTTGGGGGTAGATTTCTGTGTCAGGTTCTGTTATGGGCCAGAACTTGAAACAAGGTACTAATGCTTATGTACTTAGTTCACACCTTTAAAGGAGTTCACACATTCACACCTTTAGAGAGAATATATAAGGAAGAATTCACAAGTCCACTAAAGGACAAGCTCTTGGACTTCTGGGAGATTCACAAGTCATAAACCCACAAGTCCACTCTCTGGGAGGAGGAGTCAAGATTCATTCCAACGTCCACCTTTGTGCTGGATGGAGACATTCGGAGAGAGCTCTCAGAACCAAGGAGAGAGATAGGCCTCTAAGAAAGCTAACTGGGCCCAGGAAAAGAGACAAGACTTTGAAGGGTAAAATAAAGGATTTGGACTTTAATCCCTGGCTGCATTTGAGGTGATTACATTAAACTGAACTGAAACTAGGGCTGCCTCCAGAAGCTCTCCAAGAAACCTGCTTCCAGAGAACATTGCATCTTAGAGAAGAGAACATTACAAGGTTCAAAGGAATGACTCTCCTTCTTGTGATTCCATTGTATAACATGCAGCTCACATCTTTGAATTCCTCTTAAAAGGTGAAAGGGCATGTTCACTCTTCTCCCTGCCTTTTAAGAAATAGCAAATCACATATGGCAATTGGGTAATGAACTAGCTAGGCTGAAGTTGAGATTGGCTCTCAAAGCTCAAGTTTCCTTTTTCTGTTCTGTGTTTCTTGCTTCAGTGAAAATAACTGAAGAAAAACTATGTGGTACATCTTTCTGATCTTAAAGACAACTTCAAATGTTCAAAAGATCTGGAGCTATTGGAACTTTTATCAGGGTTTTGGATTCAATGTGGGAAATCCTATCTTATAGTGATTTTTGGAAAACAAGAAGCTGAATCCATGCCCTGATCTCTCAAGAAAAAAGATAGAACTTTAGAGAGACAGGAGATTGCTTAGGTGAAGTTGAAATCTGGCAGTTCTACAAAAGGTTTTATGCTTCAATGTTTTAGATATCGACCTCCCTGCCAACTATAATGATAGTTATAACATACTACTTCTATTTTCATCTAGTCAATATTAGCTTGTGAGTCATTTAAAGTTGGTCAATGTTAGCTTGTGAGTTAATTTTGTTTATTTGTTTGTTTTAGCAGCTATTTTGTTTTGAGGAAATAATAGCAGCTTTGTATCTGATCTATACTGTGCACTTAAGACCTTTCTCCATTTTCCACTTCAGAGAAGCACTTGAAATGAGCTACATCTAAACTAAAATACAAATTTCCCCTGAGATCTAGGATAAAAGCATCTTGATCCAAGTAGTTTAAGAAAATAAGCCTGACCCATTTTGTCAGAATGGAACAGAATGTAATCCAACTTCATATGAGCCCAGACCAAGAGGCCCTTGAAATAGAATTTCATCAGTTGAGATATTAGGCAACATTAATAGGAGTTTAGTGCCCAAAATAAGAACAAGGGGTTTTTATTATTCTCTCATTTAGAATATTATGTCCAAACATTTGTTAAATGCCTGCTAAGTGCCTACAATATACTACATTAAGCTATATGGATACCAAAAAGTAATAATTACAGGTTCTGTTTAAAAAAACAAAAACAAAAACAAAAACAAAACTTCACAATCTAATGAGGGAGAAATGTAAACAACCCTGTACAAACGAGAAATAAAAAAAGACAAATTCAAGATAATGGAGAAAAGGCATTAACATAAAAAGAATTTCAGAATTTAAGATTTTAGTTTTGAGGGAATCCGAGGAATGAGAAGGCAGAGAACAAAAAGAAGAAAGTTCTAGGTATGGGAGATAAGGGAAATTCCCAAAGTCAGAACATGGAAAGTTTAGTGGGAGGAAAAGTAAGGAGATTGGTGACATTGGATCACAGAATAATCTCTTAGGGGATAGGAGGGGAAAAAGAAGATATAAGGAATAAGAAGACTAGAGAGATAAGAAGAGAATGGGTTATAGGGAGCTTTAAAAGATAAAGAGAATATTTTATATTTGAGCTTATAGAGAAAAAAAATCCACTGGAGTTGATTGGGGGCAGATAAAGCAGACTTAGAAAGATGTGGCTGTTTCTCTCAAAAAAACACATGAAACCAAATCTCTGAACAGAGTCTGATGGAAGGAAACACCTCTCCAGCTCAAGGTAGACTGGCAAAACTTCAGAAAAGGTCAGTCTAACTGGGGGGAAAGGGTGTTCAGCCCAGCTCAGACAGACTCTGGGAAAGCCAGTGAGAGGGTCTCAATCCCAGCAAATCAGCATCTAAGCCCCTCAGTCCTGGTTCAGTGGGGGGAGCACAGCAGAGGGCAGTTTCCAGTCCCAGGTCAAAAGGCAAACTCTGGAGAACCAAGGCAGACAAAGCTATCCCCTGCAAACACAAGGGAGTACTGTGCTCAAAGCCAAGGCTCAGAGCTGCATAGGAGGATGGGGCCAGTGCCCCCTTCACCACCGGAGCAGAGCTCCACCTTAAAAGTAAAAGAAGAGGAAATACCAAAAGAAAAGAAAAGAAAATGAGCAAGAGACAAAAAAAGTACCTTGACCAAAGAAAACTACTATGGTGACAGGACAGACCAAAACACAAACTCAGAGGAGGACAAAATGTTCACAGAATTAAATCTTAAAGAGTAATATGAAATGGTCTCAAGCCCAAAGAGGCTTCTTGGAAAAGTTCATAAAAGACTTTAAAAGGAAACTAAGAGAGGTAAAAGAAAAAAACAAGAAAAGAAATGAGTTCTACATCAGAGACTTAACAGTCTAGAAGAGGAAGAGAAATAATTGACAAACAAAAAACAAAAACAAACAAACAAACAAACAAAAACCCAACTCCTTAAAAAATACAACTTGCCAAATTCAAAAAGTAACGCCATTGGAAAAACAAAACAAAACAAAACAAAACAAAACAAAACAAAACAAAACAAAAAAACACCTTCAAAAGGAGAATTAATCACATGGAAAAAGAGACATAAAAGCTAACTGAAGATAATCACATATTAAAAAGTAGAATGGGACAAATGGAAGCGAATGACTCTGTGAGACAGCAAGAATCAGTCAAAAAAAAATGAATGAAAAAAATGGAAAAAAAATGGGAAATACTTCATTGGAAAAACAGAGAACCTGAAAATAGATCCAGAAGAGATAATTTAAAAATTATTGGCCTACCTGAAGGCCATGACCAAAATAGGAGCCTGGCTAGCATTCTTCAAGAGATCATTAAAGAAAACTGCCTCAATATTCTAGAAACAGAGGGGAAATATTCATTGAAAGAATCCATCAATCACTTCTGAAAAAAGATCCCACAAGGAAAACCCCAAGGAACATTATTGTGAAACTCCAAAAGTAGTTTCTCAAGGAGGAAATACTGCAAGCTTCCAGACAAAAACAATTCAAATATCAAGGAGTAATAGTCAGGATTATCCAGAATCTGGCAGTTTCCACAATAAAGGATCTGAGAGCCTGGAATATCATATTGTGAAAGACAAAGGACTTGAGATTATAATCAAGAATTAACTATATAGCTAAATGTTGGAAGGAATATGGGAAAACTTGGACACTGATGCATTGTTGGTGGAGTTGTGAAATGATCCAACAATTCTGGAAAACAATGTGAAAGTATGCTCAAAGGCTTACAAAACTGTGCATACTCTTTGACTCAATAGTGCCATTACTAGATCTGTAGCCCAAGGAAATTATGAAAGAGGGAAAAGGACTCACATGTGCAAAAATATTTGTAGCAATTCTTTTTGTGTCAGCAAAAAAACTGGAAAAAGAGTGGATGCCCATCAATTGGGGAATGGCTAAACAAGTCATGGTACCTGAAGGTAATGGCATATTATTGTTCTGTAAAAATGATGAATGAACTGATTATAGAAAGGCTTGGAAAGATTTACATAAACTGATACTGAGCAAAATAAGCAGAACCAGGAATGCATTGTATACAAAAACAGCAAGAATATGTAATGATCAAGTCTTTCATAGACTTGGTTCTTCTCAGTAGTTCAGTGATCCAAAACAATCCCAAGAGACTTTGGACAGAAAATGCCATCTGCATCCAGAAAAAGAACTAAGGAACTGAATATAAAACAACACATGGTATGTTCACTTTTTTCTGTTTTTTATATCTCTTATGGTTTTCCCTCTTTTTTACTCTCCCAACATTACTCATAAAGCAATATATATTAAAAGTAAACTTACTAATAAAAATATCAATTTAGGGCGGAGCCAAGATGGCTGAGAGGAAACACACGACTCAGTGAACGTCCTCACTCCCTCACAACCAATTAGATAAATTAAGTCTCAAAATTAGCTCAGGACTGATAGATACCACAAGGACTGGAAGCACGACTTACCAGCTGAAGAGAATCTGGAGTTTCAACAGGAAAGGTCAGTTCTCAGGGGAGGAATAAGAAAGACCAGCACAGACGGTGGGGTAGGGGCACACTGCGCCCATTGCGCTGGGAAGGGCTCTGGGATCAGAGAAGCCACTGAGGTAAAGGAATCTGGCACAGGCTGTTAGCTCTTCTCTGCTAATTATTTAGCAGTTCAGAAGAGAAAGCCAAAATATTTTAAAACTCAGATTAGATTTTCCCCCGGACCCTGGGGGTGACTCAGGCACCAGGGGGTGTGGCCTCAGCTCCCTCCTGAGAATAGTTAAGAGACTGACAAGTGGGTGGATACGGCCCAAGGCAACACACACTGCCTAGCTTAGCTGGAGGGAGTGGAACTCAGCTCCAGGAAGTCCCAGAGAAGCGGAACCTTTGAACTAGGGACCGCGGTTTCTGGCAGACACTTCCAGTTTGAGCGCAGGGGCTTCTTACGTCACCTGCTGCAGATACCCACTCCCCACCCGGACACATAGGCTGAGCTTCTTGCTGTCTTCACTATTCTACGCCCTCGAAGCACAGTAGTGCTAATCACCTCTGAGGCACTTCCAGGGAGGGGGTGGGGAACTCTCTCCCAGAGCTCTCTCTTAGCTCAGGCGCAGGAGCCGCTGCATCCATCCGGTCTGGGAGGAAGCTGGTAAAGAAGTAAATAATTTTCTACCCCAGAGACAGACCCCAAAAGATTTTTTTTAAGTATGAGCAAAAAAGCTAGAAAAACCATAGATTCCTTCTATACAGAGAAAGAGCGGGTGTCCAACCCCGAGGAAGTTAACAGCAAAGATTCAGAAGATAACAACCTAAAGGGGAACGATTCCTGCCCCCCATCACATAACTCTCTCCTAGAAGAAGCTCTTAAGAAATTGAGGGAGATCGAAGAAAAATGGGGCAAGGAAAGGGAAGTTATGATAGAGAATAACAACGTCCTGAAATTGGAGTTGGAAAAAATAAAGAATTCACAGGAGATGCAGGGAAACAAAATTAGTGAATTAGAAAAGGTTAAAAAAACACAGGAAAGTAGGATTTCTGAATTGGAAAAGATAAAAAAGTCTCAAGAAAATAGAATTTCTGAATTGGAAAAAGAAAATAATTCTCAAAAAAAAAAAAATTAGGGAAATGGAAAAAAATTCAATAGAGCAAAATAATTCATTTAAAAACGAAATTGGGCATTTACAAAAAGAACTAAAAACTGTGAAAGAAGAAAATAACTCCTTAAAAGTCAGGATGGAACAAATAGAAATGAATGATTCACAGAGAACCCAAGAATCAGTCAAACAAAACAAAAAAAATGAGAAGCTGGAGAACAACGTCAAATACTTACTGGGAAAATCTATAGACCTGGAAAATAGATCTAGGAGAGATAATCTGCGGATTATTGGACTTCCAGAAAACTATGACCAAAAAAAGAGCCTAGATTCTATTTTACAGGAAATTATCAAAGAGAACTGTCCAGAGATAATAGAAACAGAAGGGAAAGTAGATGTGGAAAGAATTCATCGAACTCCTTCTGAAATAGACCCTAAAAAAAGAACACCACGGAATATTGTGGCTAAGCTGCAGAATTACCACACAAAGGAGAAAATCCTGCAAGCAGCTAGAAAAAAAACAATTTAAATACCAAGGTGCCACAATAAGGGTCACCCAAGATCTGGCTGCCTCCACATTAAAAGATAGAAGGGCCTGGAACCTGATATTCCGAAAGGCAAAAGATCAAGGACTGCAACCAAGAATGAACTACCCAGCTAAGTTTAGCATCTTTTTCCATGGAAGAAGATGGTCATTCAATGAAACAGAGGAATTCTATATGTTTCTAAGAAAAAAACCAGACTTAAACAAAAAATTTGATCTACATCCACAAGACTGAAGAGAAACAGAAAAAGGTACACAGAACCCTTGAGAACTGTAACTTTTTTGTGGGTATATAAAAAAATACTCAAGGATAATTTGATTTTACTGATATAAAAGAAAAAAAGGGGGGTGTGGTAAAGGGAAGGAGGTCGGTTCAGAAAAAGGGGAAGGAGTGATAAAAAGAGGGAAACTACATCCCAGGAAGAGACATAGAAAATACACCATATCTGAGGGAACTTAGTGAGGGGGAGAATCATTGTGTGAATCTTACTCTCATCAGAAGAGGCTCAAAGAGTAAATAATTAACATATTTGTTTTTCAGAGAATTTTCTCTCACCTCATTAAAAGGGGGGAGAGGAAAAGGGGAAAGGAAAAGGAGAATAAGTGAAGGGACTTGGAGGGAGGGGGGAGGGATCCTAAAAAAAAAAAAAAAAAAAAAAAAAAAAAAAAAGAGGGAGGGTTGCGCGTCACAAGGGGGGTCTGCAAATTAAATATCGGGGAGGGGGATCAGGGGGGTCAAGGGAAAAAAGTATAATCTGGGGATAATACGATGGCAGGAAATACAGAATTAGTAATTTTAACTGTAAATGTAAATGGGATGAACGATCCCATCAAACGGAGACGGATAGCAGATTGGATCAAAAAGCAGAACCCTACAATATGTTGTCTACAGGAAACACACTTAAAGCAGGGAGATGCATACAGAGTAAAGGTAAAAGGTTGGAACAGAGCTTATTATGCTTCAGGTAAAGCCAAAAAAGCAGGGGTAGCTATCCTTATCTCAGATCAAGCAAAAGCAGAAGTAGATCTCGTTAAAAAAGATAAGGAAGGAAACTATATCCTGCTGAAAGGTAGCATAAATAATGAAGCCATATCAATACTAAACATATATGCACCAAGTGGTATAGCATCTAACTTTCTAAAGGAAAAGTTAAGAGAACTGCAAGAAGAAATAGACAGTAAAACTATAATAGTGGGAGATCTCAACCTTGCACTCTCAGATTTAGACAAATCAAACCACAAAACAAACAAGAAAGAAATTAAAAAAGTAAATAGAACATTAGAAAAACTAGGTATGATAGACCTTTGGAGAAAACTGAATGGCAATAGGAAGGAATATACTTTCTTCTCGGCAGTTCATGGATCCTATACAAAAATTGACCATATATTGGGACATAAAGATCTCAAAATTAAATGTAGGAAGGCAGAAATAATAAATGCCTTCTTCTCAGATCACAATGCAATAAAAGCTACATTCAGTAAAAAGTTAGGGGTAAATAGACCAAAAAGTAATTGGAAGCTGAATAATCTCATCTTAAAGAATGACTGGGTGAAAGAGCAAATTATAGAAACAATTAACAATTTCACCCAAGATAATGATAATGATGAGACATCATATCAAAATCTTTGGGATGCAGCTAAAGCAGTAATAAGGGGAAATTTTATATCTTTAGAGGCTTATTTGAAGAAAATTGAGAAAGAGAAGATTAACGAATTGGGCTTACAACTTAAAAGGCTAGAAAAAGACCAAATTATAAACCCCCAACCAAAAATTAAACTCGAAATACAAAAATTAAAAGGAGAAATCAATAAAATTGAAAGTAAAAAAACTATTGAATTAATAAACAAAACCAAGAGTTGGTTTTATGAAAAAGCCAATAAAATAGATAAACCTTTGGTAAATTTGATCAAAAAAAAGAAAGAGGAAAATCAAATTGATAGTCTTACAAATGAAAAGGGGGATCTTTCCACCAATGAAGAGGAAATTAGAGAAATAATAAGGAGTTACTTTGCCCAACTTTATGCCAATAAATTTGATAACTTAAGTGAAATGGATGACTTTCTCCAAAAATATAGGCTCCCTAGATTAACAGAGGAGGAGATAAATTGCTTAAATAGTCCCATTTCAGAAAAAGAAATAGAACAAGCTATTAATCAACTCCCCAGGAAAAAATCCCCAGGGCCAGATGGATTCACATGTGAATTCTACCAAACATTTAAAGAACAATTAGCCCCAATGTTATATAAATTATTTGAAAAAATAGGGGATGAAGGAGTCCCACCAAACTCCTTTTATGACACAGACATGGTACTGATACCTAAACCTGGTAGATCGAAAACTGAGAAAGAAAATTATAGACCAATCTCCTTAATGAATATTGATGCTAAAATCTTAAATAAGATATTAGCAAAAAGACTTCAGAAAATCATCTCCAAGATAATACACTATGATCAAGTAGGATTTATTCCAGGAATGCAGGGCTGGTTTAATATTAGGAAAACTATTAATATAATTGACCATATTAATAATCAAATTAATAAGAACCATATGATCATCTCAATAGATGCAGAAAAAGCATTTGACAAAATCCAACATCCATTCCTACTAAAAACTCTTGAGAGTATAGGAATAAATGGATTATTCCTTAGAATAATCAGGAGTATATATTTAAGACCGTCAGTAAGCATAATATGCAATAGAAATAAACTGCAACCTTTCCCAGTAAGATCAGGAGTGAAACAAGGTTGCCCACTATCACCATTACTATTCAATATAGTACTAGAAACGCTAGCCTCGGCAATAAGAGCCGAGAAAGAGATTCAAGGAATTAGAGTAGGAAATGAGGAAATCAAACTATCACTTTTTGCAGATGACATGATGGTATACTTAGAGAACCCCAAAGACTCTGCTAAAAAGCTACTAGAAATAATTCAAAATTTCAGCAAAGTGGCAGGATACAAAATAAATCCACATAAATCCTCGGCATTTTTATATATCACTAACAAAATGCAACAGCAAGAGATACAAAGAGAAATTCCATTCCAAACAAATGTTGAGAGTATAAAATATTTGGGAATCCATCTACCAAAGAAAAGTCAGGAATTATATGAGAAAAATTACAAAACACTTGCCACAAAAATAAAATCAGATTTAAATAATTGGAAAGACATTCAGTGCTCTTGGATAGGCCGAGCGAATATAATAAAGATGACAATACTCCCCAAACTAATCTATTTATTTAGTGCTATACCAATCAGACTCCCAAGAAACTATTTTAATGACCTAGAAAAAATAACAACAAAATTCATATGGAAGAATAAAAGGTCAAGAATTGCAAGGGAACTAATGAAAAAAAACTCAGAGGAAGGTGGTCTAAGTGTACCTGATCTAAAGCTATATTATATAGCAGCAGTCACCAAAACCATTTGGTATTGGCTACGAAATAGACCGGTAGATCAGTGGAACAGATTAGATACAAAGGACAAAAAAGGGTACATCTATAGCAATCTAATCTTTGACAAACCCAAAGATCCCAACATTAGGGATAAAAATTCATTATTCGGAAAAAACTGTTGGGAAAACTGGAAATTAGTATGGCAGAAATTAGATATGGATCCACACTTAACACCATATACCAAGATAAGATCAAAATGGGTCCATGATTTAGGCATAAAGAGGGAGATAATAAATAGATTAGAGGAACAGAGGATAATCTACCTCTCAGACTTGTGGAGGAGGAAGGAATTTATGACCAGAGGAGAACTAGAGATCATTATTGATCATAAAATAGAAGATTTTGATTACATCAAACTAAAAAGTTTCTGTACAAATAATACTAATGCAAACAAGATTAGAAGGGAAGTAACAAATTGGGAAAATATTTTTAAAAACAAAGGTTCTGACAAAGGTCTCATTTCCAAAATATATAGAGAACTGACCCAAATTTATAAGAAACCGAACCATTCTCCAATTGATAAATGGTCAAAGGATATGAACAGACAATTCTCAGAGGAAGAAATTGAAACTATATCCACTCACATGAAAGAGTGTTCCAAATCACTACTGATCAGAGAAATGCAAATTAAGACCACTCTGAGATACCACTACACACCTGTCAGATTGGCTAAGATGACAGGAACAAATAATGACAAATGTTGGAGGGGATGTGGGGAAACTGGGACACTAATACATTGCTGGTGGAGTTGTGAAAGAATCCAGCCATTCTGGAGAGCAATCTGGAATTATGCCCAAAAAGTTATCAAACTGTGCATACCCTTTGACCCAGCAGCGCTACTACTGGGATTATATCCCAAAGAAATACTAAAGAGCGGAAAGAGACATATATGTGCCAAAATGTTTGTGGCAGCTCTTTTTGTTGTAGCTAGAAACTGGAAGATGAATGGATGTCCATCAGTTGGAGAATGGTTGGGTAAATTGTGGTATATGAAGGTTATGGAATATTATTGCTCGGTAAGAAATGACCAGCAGGAGGAATACAGAGAGGCCTGGAGAGACTTAAATCAACTGATGCTGAGTGAAATGAGCAGAACCAGAAGATCACTGTACACTTCAACAACAATACTGTATGAGGATGTATTCTGATGGAAGTGGAAATCTTCAACATAAAGAAGATCCAACTCACTTCCAGTTGATCAATGATGGACAGAGGTAGCTGCACCCAGAGAAGAAACACTGGGAGGGGAATGAAAATTGTTAGCACTAATATCTGTCTGCCCAGGTTGCATGTACCTTCGGATTCTAATGTTTATTGTGCAAAAAGAAAGTGATATTCGCACACATGTATTGTACCTAGACTATATTGTAACACATGTAAAATGTATGGTATTGCCTGTCGTCGGGGGGAGGGAATAGAGGGAGGGGGGGTAAACTGGAAAAATGAATACAAGGGATAATATTATAAAATATATATATATATATATATATAAAATAAAAAAAAAAATATCAATTTAACAACTGAGTGATGATGAACTGGAATGGAGAAATAATCAAGGCAAAAAGAGTCCAATTGGCAAAATACTGAAAATATTTTTGTATAAAAATGATGAAGGCCTATACTAGGTCAATGGCAGTATGAGGGAAAGAAAGGACCATTCACAGGAGATATAGTGAAAGTAAAAAATTAAAGGACTTGGTATTGGGTTGAATAAAAGGGTGTGTATGAGTGATATGAATAAGGAGGCAAGGATATCACTTATGGTCTAAGTTTTGGGGACTGGAAAGAGGTGATATTCTCTATAATAATAGGAAAGTTAGAAAGAAAGGACGATTTTGGAGAGAAGATGAGTTCTGTTTTGTATATGTTGAGTTCAAAATGTCTTCAAAATATCCATTTCAAAATGTCTCATTGAATTGGCAATGGCAATTGAAGAGACAAAGACTTGGAAAAGGTCCAAGATTTGGACTAAGACCAAAGATGTGCATTTTAAGCCAACAGGCTTAAAATAAGTGAGAATCATATGTATTTTAGGGATGATAGTAGAATCCATTGAAGCAGATAAAATCACTAAATGAAATTGGATGGATGAAGAAAGCCTTAGGTTACCTCACAGTTAATGATCATGACCTGAATATAGATTCAGCAAAGGATACTGAGAAAGAGCATTCAAAGAGATAGGATGAAGACAAATTTGTCAGAAAAAAACTTTAAAAAGCAAGCACCAAATAGAAGAAAGAACATAAAAAACTATAGAGTGATTAAGAAGGATAAGATTTGAGGAAAAAAAACATTAAATCTGGAAATTATGAGATCATTGGAAACACTGGAGGGAGAAATTTCATATTAATGTTGAGATCAAAAAAACAAATTGAAGAAAATTACAAAAAGAGTGATAAGAAAGAGAGGCATCCATTAGAAAGAGAATTCTCAAGATATTTAGTCAGACAAGGGAGAGTAGATATAGCATGATAGGTAAGAGAAGTGGATGGGGAATAGAGTTTTGTTGTTTGATTGTTTGGTTGAATTGCAGTTTGTTTTTGTTTGTTTTCTTTTTGAGGATGAGAGATTTGTTTGTACTGCCTTGCTTGAAGGCAGTATCAAAGAAGCTAGTAAACATATAGAGAAGAGTAAGGGAACAGGAAGATCATCAGTTCTTAGTTCTTTATATCATTAGACAGAAAAATATATATTTGAATATTCACTGTAATAAAATTGAATGAATACAAAGAATTCAAGGAAAGCAGAAAATTAGAAAAATAATCATATGAAAGAAAAAACAAGAAGAAACACATGATCATATCAACTCTCTACACATTCATTTTGCTGAAAACAACTGTAGCAAAACAAAACAAAAAACCTTCAATGTATGAAGTTGATATGCTAAAAATAAATAGTTAAAATAAAAAATACCATCAAATATAATGGAGAAAGAATTGAAGTTTTCCACCAAATATTACGGTGAAACAAAAGTACTTCCTTTCTCCACTATTATTTAATTTAGTTCTAGAAAAGGAAAGCTCATCAATGGAAGAAGGGGGGAAAATGAAGTCTTAAATATCAGGAAAGAAGAAGGAAAGCCATGCTTTCTTTTTAAGTAAATATTATTTACTTAGAAAACCACAGAGAATCTATTAGAATACCAAAATAAATAAAATAAAATGAGATGATAGAATGATTTAGTGAAGTAGCAGAATTAAAAAAAATAATCCACAAAAATCATAAACATTTCCATATAGCAATAACAAAAGCCAAGAATAAATAGTGAGAAATTCCAAGCAACTACAAAGTACATAAATCATTTGGGAGTTTACTGACCAGAGCAGACTTAAGACATCTGAGGACAATTATGATATGCTCTTTAGGAACATGATGGCATATTTAAATAATTGAAGAGATAGACATTGTTCTGTTTAACTTATTCCAATAAGACCAAAAAATTACAATAAGACCTAAATTGCTTTACAATTTCAGTGCTTTGCTGCCAAGAAGATATTTCATAGATGTAGACAAAATAATAACAAAATTAATTTGAAGGAATATGTGAGTTGAGAATATCAAGAAAAACGACAAATACAAAAAAAGTTTAAAATAAGATTGGTTATTGCTTAATGTTATTTCAATATTATAATCTCAAATCATGAATTAGTAGGTCAACAGATACAATATGAAGAAGATAAGTTATTTATTATGTCCCTGATCAGTTATTCAAACTCCCATCCCAGAGTACTACATGGGTCAATGGTTCAAAGTTAGGTAGGTATACTTCTGAGTTAATGATTTCCAATTCAAATAACTTTTTTAACTCAAAATCACAAAGGAGGGCCACTTTGGCACTTAATAAATTGCATAACAATAATAAATTATTTCAGTGATATTCTGATTGGACAGTGATATTTTGATTACCCATGAGCATCTTCCTGGATACCTTCCATGAAAAAGCAAGACTGGGCAGAGAGAGAGATTTGGAAGTAATAAAAAATTTCATCATTCCATTGTCGATGTTTTCCTTTGAGTCAGGATAAGAATTGAGGTTTGTATGAATAAAGCTCTTATTCCTTATATTTGTATTGTGTATATCTTATAGATGAAGTTAAAACCTTGAGGTTATCAAATTTAAGCCATCAACTAGTATCAGCTTCACTTTAAAAAAATTCTCTCGAAGAATAGCCATTTCTTTAAACTGGGCTGTCAGTAACATCATTTTATAGCTTAGCAGTCTCAAGTGGTTTAGAATTGGATGCAAAAAAAGTGTGAGAGGAATAAAATACCTCTAGACCTTTCTCTTTCATTTTATACACTTCAATAATAAATGAAGAAACATCTTTAACTCTATCTTCCTTTAGTTTAATTATCATTATTTTCTATTTCAGAGTTTTTCCTCTCTCCTCCAGCATTTTTTTTTCCTTTGCTATTGTTCCCCTAAATTACCAGACCATCTGTTCACTTGGCAGATGTAAGTCAGTTCTGTAATTGTTGTCATTCTTAGCATAGTGCAACCCATGCACAATATAGAGGACGAGAAGTACTACATTCATGAGTTAGCCAACTGTATATTGTTGTCGAAATTACTTGTCAAAACGTCAAAAGGAACAGCATTTGATTTTCTAAGCACTGCATGCATCTCCTGGGATTACAATGGGAGGCCTCTATTATTCTGTTACTTATGCAATGCATGGTTTAGATTTTTGACTACTTTAAAGTAAATGGCATGAGTACTTAACAGTCCTGGGGTTATATTGTAAAAAGGGAGTATTGGAGTTGTTTACACTTTTTTTTTTTTTTTTTTTTTTAAAGCTCAGGCAATGAATTTAGTTTGGTGGAGGTTTATAAAATTCATAACCTTGTAAGGCAGTGAAACCCCATATACAGTTGCAGCTTACTTTAAACAAAATCCAATATAGTAAAATTTGGATTTATATTTAGGGATATAACTAGATTTTTTTTCATCTGAAGCAAAAACAATTGTAGGAGGAGTAGAAGAAAAAGGACAGTGAAATAGAGAACAGAATGACCAGAGGAGACTAAGGTTGATTATTTCATAAAAAGAGAGGGATTGCATTTGGAGGTAGAAGATACAGGGACTGATGGAGGGGTGCCATGATGACCCTATGGGTAATAACTACAGTAGGATTTTCACGTTGATCATCCTTCAAATAATGGTAAAATTCCTGCTTCCGATTTTCCCTTCCTTTCTTATCAGCACTCTAAGATAAAGTTCAATTATACTATGATTAGTGACAATTTTGATTTATAAAAAAGATGAATAGAACAATCAAATAACAGAATAACAATAGAATAGAATAAGATAGTAAAGAACTAAGTCAAGAAAATCTGAGTTTGAATTTGCCTCAAACATATACTAGCTGTGTATCTTGAGAGTCACTTAATGTCTTTCAGCCTCAATTCCCTCATTTATAAAATGGTATTAATAGCACCTAGCTCTCAATGTTATTCAGAAAATCAAATGAAAAAGTACATATAAAAATTAAGAAAAAGCTTTGCAAACCTCAAAGTAATATATAAAAGTTATTCTTGTCATTCTCGTTGTTTTTAGGGTTAAAAGGAACATAGAAATCATCAAATCTCAATCCAAGACCTAGAAAGAAACTAGCAACTAGCAGAGGTAAAGCTTGAATTTATTTCCCCAGATTCTAGAGATTTAATCATCTAGTCCCTGTTTTTTGTTTGATATTTTACAAATAAGTAAATCAATTCAATTAAATTTTAAAGACTCTTCTCTAAACTTCCAAGTTGTAAATGATCTTCCCTTGCCTGGAATTCTCAGAGAATTTTGTTTGTTCTATTTTAATGTATGTTTCACATTGTATTTTTTTCTACAGTTACTATGTATTACTGTAGAGTTCCTACAATTCTAACCTCACAGAATCAGTTCTCCTTAACACAGAGTGGTTTGTTATAATTGCTGGGGACATAAGGACAGAAATGAAACAATTGTGATTTTCAAAGAATTTACCTACCACATTGTATTAAAATATGGCCTATCCATTGATGTCTTCCAGGCCAGCTTATTGAATGCAAGGCCACTTTATCATGGGAAGCCCATAGGTGTCAAAACTTCAATATAGACTTTATAAAATAGGCTGATGCTTTTCTGTCAATGTCTGGCAAGAAAGTCATCTTCTTAAGCAGCTCATGTAATTTAGATTTCTGTGAAGTTACATCAGATAGCAGTTAATTGTTTTATATGGTATCCATCATTTCTATTCAAGTATAAGTGCACAGAGGATGGGAATCATTTCTTTATAATCTTTGATAATTTGCACATCATCCAAGCCCCTTTGAACTAAAAGGTCCAACATTTTACACTGACATTTGATTCAAAAAATTCTAGTTTTGATTCCATATACTATGTATATGAAGGGATATGAAGACACTAAATAGTTAGGGAATTAAACAGAATCCAATAGCAATATCATCAGTTTTATTAACAGGGGTAAAACAGAGAACTATTAAGACAGCACAAGGCAGCTCAAAATATTTCATTGGCTATTAATTGTCCTGATGGCAGCAAAATCTTTATTAAATTGAATTGAATTAGGAATCAGATCACTACTTCAAGGTTATAGGATTGCAAGCAGGCTGAAAGCTGAAAAGGATACCGGAAACCATATATTCTAAACCCTTTCTTTTCCAGAGGAGGAAACTGAGGTTTGAGAAAATTAATTGACTTGTGCAGGGCTGTGCAGATCATTTAAGAAGTGGGATTTTAAGACAGTTCTTTTGACTCCCAAAACAGTACTCTTTCCAAGATAGTTGAAAGCCTGAAACTTCAAACAACACAGAATTTCCACTTTATTTTAACAATTTTATGAATTCACAATTCTACTCTTAGTTTTTGTTTTTAGTAGCACAGGACCTGTATTTATTAAATAAAAGATCCCTATACAGTAAAGTCCTTGTTGAAGTATGATTTTGCTCTTATTTAAAAAATAATAACTCACATTTAAATAAAATTCATGTTTAAAAATATCTTCCTCCTCCATTATCTGTGTTCTAGTGATGATTTAAATAATCCTAATCCATTTTATTTCTTTTTCAAAAGTCTTGTTTTACCCATTTTAATGCATTGTGTTATCCCATTCTATAATAATTTACAGTGTTTCCTATAGCATGTGGAACCATACAATACATTAAAGAAAATATTGGCCAAATTCAAAATTGTTGCTGTTTGGTTTTAGTTTTTGCTTTTTTTTTTTTTTTTTTAATTGGTCATCTCTCTTTGGGGAGGGGAAGGAGAGGAGAATTGAATGAGCACTAAAAAAAAAATCCTGATATAAAACTCTGTTAACTAATTTATGTGAACAGTTCTATGCAATTTATAGTCTTAGAGAGTTGAAAAATTCAGTGACAATATAGCTAATGTAAGTCAAAAGCAGGATTTGAATCAAGATTTTATCTTATTTTTATTGAAGTTTTTTTTTTATTTTCAAAACATATGCAAAGATAATTTTTCAACATTCGCCCTTGCATAACCTTGTGTTTCTATGCCCATGTTCTTACTCCCATCATCTCCCTAGATGGCAAGTAATCTAATATATGTCAAACATGGTAAAATATATATTAAATCTAATATAGGCATACATATTTATACAATTATCTTGCTGCACAAAAAAATCAGATCAAAAAAGGAAAAGAAAAAAAGAAAATTCAAGCAAACCATAACAAAAAGAGTGAAAATGCTATGTTGTGATCCACCTTTAGTTCCTACAGTCCTCTCTCTTGGTGTAAATAGATCTTCTCATCACAAGATCATTAAAACTGGCCCTGAATCAACTCATTGTTGAAAAGAACCATGTTCATTGGAATTGATCATCATATAATCTTGTTGCTATGTACAATGATCTCCGAATTCTATTCATTTCACTTAGCATCAGTTCATGTAAGTCTCTCCAAGCTTCTATGAAATCATCCTGCTGATCTTGTCTTATAAAACAATAATATTCCATAACATTTATATACCATAATTTATTCAACCATTGTCCAATTGATGAACATGCACTCAATCTCCAGTTTCTTGCCACTAACTACAAAAAGGGCTGCTACAAACATTTTTGCACATGTGGGTCCCTTTCCTTTCTTTAAGATCTCTTTGGGATATAAGCCCAGTAGAAACACTGCTGGATCAAAGAGTATTCACAGTTTAATAGACCTTTGGGCATAGTTCCAGATTGCTTACAGAATCTTTGGATCAGTTCACAATTTCACAAAGTATTAGTGCCCTAGTCTTACCACATTCTTATATTTTCCCACTGAATTCTAATAAAATATTTGTGATATTTAGTTCCCATGCCTTTTGTAGTTCAAAAAAGAATCATGTAGTTAATCTTTTGTGAAGTAACAGTTGCTAAGGTAACTCTACTTTTTTCACTAATAATGGCTTACATGAGTATGTAATCTGAATCTCTCAGACTTTTAGAATTTGATCTATCAGTCTAATTTCCTAGACTTTCTTTGTGTCCAATGCATAATTTTCAGATTCCTGCTCTTGTGTTAGCCAACACTATCCCTCTAGTTAATTATATATACCCTTGTCCTCATTGAATAAGGGTTTGATTGTGCATTGATTAAAATGGCTTACTTAACTTTTTAAAGGAAATTACATCGAAATTGCATTTCCTATTAAAGAAAAATAAAACCATAATAAGATAAACTTGAAACATCCACTGTGTTTTAATCTGACAATCTCAGCCTACCTAGTAACAGGCACCTGTCAGGAAAGTTTGATTGTATTCACTTTACAAATAAAATGTTAAAAGATAATATACTTTGGACAAGGTTACAAAGCAACGTGGAAACATAATTCAGCTTCCCCACCCCCACTCCTAGGCAGTTGACAAGCAGTCAACCAGTACCAATCAGTATAATTCATTGCTTCTGTTTGTCCTAGAAAATCCCCATTTCATGAAGAAGCTCCCAAATAGATATGTGAAAAAGTGTTCATAATTTTCATTCAAGTATGTTATCAAGATGAAAGAAAACCAGAAAATTCATAGGCACATCTTGTAAAAGTTATTACAGTCCTCAAATGAAAAGCCAAATTACATATTAACTAATAAAATAAAGCCAAAGAAAATGGAATAATAGCAGGGTGCTACTAAGTGCATTAAGGACACAATATGGGTGAGTTACAAAATATAATGATTAAACAACTCAATGGCTATCAATTTTTCTTGATTAACTTAAATGATTAACTAATGATTCACAACTGGTACCACCCTTATTAGTTTTCCAAACAGAGAAAAGAATTGGGGAAAACAAGTAGCATATTCAAGGATACCACCAATCTTTGAACATATGCTTCAGACATCCATATTTGGAGGTACAATAAATATTGTCATTTTAGTGATTGGCTAACCTGTTTGCAAGAAAACTTTATTATAACAGAACCTAGTTCTTGGCCACATGCTTTTTTGCAGAAATAAGGACTATGAGTAATTTGTATCTTTCAGTTTCAACCAATTCTACTGGACTCATAATGACAAGTGGCTTATTATTTGATGTGAATAGTTAAACTTTAACAATTTCTCCAAATCAAGGGTAAAGCAGAGAAGTAACTTCATTTCTTTTTTTAAGATTCTTTTTTTTTAATTTTTTTATATTTTTTATTTACCAGATATATGCATGGGTAATTTTATAGCATTGGCAATTGCCAAACTTTTTGTTCTAATTTTTCCCCTCCTTCCTCCCCAGATGGCAGGTTGACCAATACATGTTAAATATGTTGAAATACAAATTAAATACAATATATGTATACATGTCCAAAACAGTTGTTTTGCTGTACAAAAAGAATCAGACTTTGAAATAGTGTACAATTAGCCTGTGAAGAAATCAAAAATGCAGACGGACAAAATTAGAGGGATTGGGAATTCTATGTAGTGGTTCATAGTCATCTCCCAGAGTTCTTTCACTGGGTGTAGCTGGTTCGGTTCATTACTGCTCTATTGGAACTGATTTGGTTCCTCTCATTGTTGAAGATGGCCACGCCCATCAGAATTGATCCTCATACAGTATTGTTGTTGAAATATATAGTGATCTCCTGGTCCTGCTCATTTCACTCAGTATCGTGTAAGTCTCTCCAGGCCTTTCTGAAATCATCCTGCTGGTCATTTCTTACAGAACAATAATATTCCATAACATTCATATACCACAATTTATTCAGCCAATCTCCAAGTGATGGGCATCCACTCAGTTTCCAGTTTCTGGTCACTATAAAGAGGGCTGCCACAAACATTCTTGCACATACAGGCCCCTTTCCCTTCTTTAAGATCTCTTTGGGATATAAGCCCAGTAGTAACAATGCTGGTTCAAAGGGTATGCACAGTTTGATAACTTTTTTTAAGCATAATTCCAAATTGGTCTTCAGAATGGCTGGATGTATTCACAATTCCACCAATAATATATCAGTGCCCCTGTTTTCCCTATCCTCTCCAACATTGCACATTATCTTTCCCTGTCATTCTAGCCAATCTGACAGGTGTAATAACTTCATTTCTTAACTGAGAGAACATTTGCTGAAAGTTTAAAAAAATGTCTGTAGCTTGAAGCAAATTCATCACCTTATTGAAAGTTTATTATTTAAAAAAAAACTTCATTAAAAATAAGAATTTTATCATCTTATTAATTTTTGTATACACTACATTTCTTTTTGTACCTATGCTGTGCTCTTCCTGTCATCTACATTTATCTATCATATATCTGTCTTCCTGCTTCTTCCTCCCTTTCTCCCTCCCTCCTTCCTTCCCTCCTTCCCTCTTTCCTTCCTCTCTCTCTCTCTCTCTCTCTCTCTCTCTCTCCCTCTCTCTCTCTCTCTCTCTCTGTTTCTCTCTCTCTTTCTTTCTCTTTCTTTCTTTTTCTCTTTCTCTCTTTCTTTCTTTTCCCATTGGACATATGTGAACTGAATAATAAACATATACATATATTCATGCAATACACACAAATATACATGCATATGAAAATAACACAGACAGTCTCATTTCATAAATTTATATGTATGCTTGTGTGTTCATAGCACATATGATAATGTACATACATATGTAAATATTTATGTCTTATATGTTTATTTACTGGCTGTATATTCATGGACAAGTCATTCAACTTCTGGGTGACCTAGGAAATTTTATAAAATTATATGTCATAGAGATGATGCTTATATGCACTGGCTGGAGACAGCACCTTCACCTGAAAGTACCAATAAATTACAAGTTTAATCCATCTTCCTATCCTTTAAATGGGGACACAATTTTTTTAGAATTTTAATGTTTCCTCATAAGATTCTAGCTATGACAGAATAAAGAGTTGCAAAATGTCTAATGTTTTGTTAGTATAGTTGAAATACTAATATTTACTTAGAATAGGAGAATACAAAATATATTTGACAAAAGAAATTATGGAGAGATATGGTGGGCAAGAAGATATTATGATTACAATTCAAAGTGAAGTGCATAATTAAACCATAAGAATAGTTAATAGTGGTTCAGAAAGTATTGTAGCAGGATGCCCCAAGAATCTATATTTGATTCTGTCTCATATAAGATTTTTAAATAATAAGTCAGTGAAAGGTATAGATGGTAGCAATATTGAATTTTTAAGAGAAAGAAAGCTGAAAAACATAAGAGATGACATTTGGAATAAAAAAGAAGTTAGTTTGTTGAAATGAATCTAAATAGACTAAAGACAGAAATATATTAGAGATGGAAATAAGTAGACATAATTATATTTTTGTCTTTGAATGATAAGGTCTTGTATATAGTAGTATATTTATAGTATATATATGCATATACATAAGCATATATATATACTATACAGTGTATTTATAAATGAATGGAATATATATAATAACTGAAGGAAATGAAAAATGAATACCAATTAATTGATCATTGGTAACACCCTATATTTTTTCATCACCTCACTTTTGTACAGATTTGAAGTATGGATAACACTTCACTTCACCAAGGATCTCTACACCTACAGCTTTAAAAGCATTTTTTTTATTTTAACAAAAATGTTTATTTGAAACTTTTCAATTAATAAATATCTTGTCTATCATAAATGATATGGGTCTTTCCTTGTATCTGTGAAGTCTGTGCAGCAGAAAGAACTGTGAGGAAAAAAAACAAAACAAAACAGTGCTCTATGACATATATAGTCCCTTAAAAACATTTGTTTATAAAATCATTATGAAGTTTACCAGTGATTCAAGGTATTATCAGTATTTTAACCTTTTCAGTTATATTTTTGTTAAAGACTGATCATTACATTATTTTCTCTTAATAGCGCCTCAAGTACCTTGCCCCCACAATCCCTATCCTTTTCCATACCCCCACCACACACATGGAGAATCCTTTTACATTGCTAAGGTGAAAAGAGATGAGATCTATTTCAGGAAAAGAAGTCAACATTTTCTGTTAAGGTTTTGACCTCACTGAAAGCCAAACAGAAAAATGCTTTTTAAAAGACAGAAAAAGAAGAGAAAGAGCTCATAACTTTAGTGTCAATTGTGTCAGTTTCTCTAGAAGTAAGAGTATGAATCAAGCAACTTGATAAAGTGATAGAATTACCATTAGTCCTTCACCTCTATGAGTCTAGAGATGAATCCAAATAAAGTCAAGACAAAAAAAAAAATCGATAGTTTCTGTTCATTACCCAATTGCTATTTGTCTGCCTTCAAATTGAATTAACATCTAGCTTATTAAAGTGGACTTAATAGTTGATATTGCTTATAGTTGCCTTTAAAATAACTTGAAGTCCCATTTTATATTTGGAAAGAACTAGAAATGGGACTGGAGAAAACAAAGGATTTTTTAAAAAGACAGCTTAGAAGGTTTACTTAGGAAAATAAGAAAGAAAGAAAGAAAGAAAGAAAGAAAGAAAGAAAGAAAGAAAGAAAGAAAGAAAGAAAGAAAGAAAGAAAGAAAGAAAGAAAGAAAGAAAGAAAGAAAGAAAGAAAGAAAGAAAGAAAGAAAGAAAGAAAGAAAGAAAGAAAGAAAGAAAGAAAAAGAAAAAAAAAAAAAACAGACACACAAAGAGATAGAACTGTAACATTGCCTAGCCCCATCTTACTACTAATAGTCTCCTGGAACAACTTACTCAAACACTCTGAACTGTTCATCCATTTAAAATATGATAGATGAAATGACTTCAAGTTGCTAGGTGATAAGACAGTGAGAATACTGGAGTTGGTGAAAGGAAATCCTGAGTTCAAATACTGCCTGGACACTGTGATTCTAGGCAAGTCACTTCTCTCTCAAACTATTTTATTATTTATAAAATAGGAACAATGATATATATACCTCAAAGGAGTGTTATAAGGATCAAATAAAATATGCAAAGCACTTTATGAATCTAAAAGTGCTATATAAATGCTAGTTATTATTATCTAATGCCCCTTCTAAATCTAACTTTAATATTGAAATGGATCTGTGATTGTATATATTTAAATATTCCTTGTAACAGTGCAGATCATAACCAATCTATTTCAGATTATCTCGTGTATCTCTTATCCAATTTCTTTCACAAATATGTCTCAGTGACTCTTCCTACTCGCATCCTAATGTTTTATTTTTGTTTATTTTATGTTTCTCTGATGATATTTTGCTCCCGTCTCCAAAATTCTCCATTTGTTATATGTTGCAGTCTATTCAAACCAATCCATTGCCCTCTGTGTGATATTCAGCTTTTAATACTAACATACTATACAGTATGTTTTATTGTTGTCCTTTGTATCTATGCAACATTTCCCTTTAATCACCAGCACCATTATTCTTTTCCTCTAAAGAAATAATAAATAAAAATTTAAAAAATAACGAGCAAAAATTTGATCTGACACACAAAATTTGATCTGACATTACCCGTTATATTCCACATTCATAGATTTCTACCTCTATAGTGAGATAACAATGTGTTTGTTTTATTATCAGTTCTCTGGGACAAGTGCTATTCATTACAGTACATCAGAGTTTAACTATCTTTGAAGATATGTATAAGATTATTGTTGTCATTTTTATATGGTTCTTTTGGTTTTACTTTCTTCAACCTATATTACTTCGTATAAGATATACTATGATTCTCAAAACTATTCAGATCAGTTATTTCTTAAAGTATAATAATATGCCTTTGCATTAACTTATCACCATTCATTCATTCCTCCATCAATAAACCTTCATTTTGCTTCCATTTGTTGTTGTTAATTATAATAATATCATTGTGGTTTGCAGTTTTTGCTACCACAAAGTCTGCTTCTATGAATATTTATCATATGTAGGATATTTCTTTTTGTCACTGGCATTTTGGGAGCATATCTCCAGAAATAAAATCAGTAGGTCAGAGGATAACAGATTAAGATTTTTCTCACATAACTCCAAATTGTTTTCCATTAGAATTGAAATGGTTCACAACTCTACCAATTATTACCAAATTATTATTATTATATTATATAATATAATAATATTACATATATTATTATTACCAAATATTAGCAGGTCTGTTTTCCTACAGTCATTCCAAAATTGGTTGGTTCTATTTTACCTTGTTCAATTTTAAAAGTGATACAAAATCTCAGACATTTTTAAAAGTATATTGTTTTTATCATTAGTGATTTGGAGCAGTTTCATAAGTTGTTGATCATTTGCCTTTATTATTTTAATAGTTATTTGTTGACATATTTTGACTATTTATTGTAGGGAGCCACAGATAGTGGGAGAACAATGAAGTATAAAACTCGTCAACCCAGAGGGAACCTGCTGAAGATATCTGGTTTCCCATTCATTTCCTGTTAGAGCATCTCATCCTTCCTGAAAAGTGGCAGGGGAGGGGAGAAGAGGAAGGGAGAAGTGACCACCTGTGTTCTACTTGAAGCAAGGGATACTTAGAGTAAAGAGAGGCATTTACAAATTAAAGCAGGGCACTTATAGTTAGCATTTGCTCAGTGTGCTGTAGTGATGTAATTGAACTAAGGTATTTAGGGGCTGAGAGGACTTAAAATAAAGGGACTCCATCTTTGACCATCTTCTTGGGTCCCTGCTTTATCACTCCTCCATTATGAACGAGGACTTGGCCTGGTCCTGAGATCCTCCAGAGAGCTAGTTTAGACAGTATATTTTGGCATCCCAGCATGGGGGCTTTAGAAAGCCCACTGCAATTTATCTACTAGTATATAAGTTTATATTGAAGTTCCTTGGGACATCATGGGGGAAAAAAAGTGTATGATTCAACTAGAACTATCACTCCTATTAAAATAATCTGATTTTGCTCTAGGGAAGGTAATTTATTTATTTATTTATTTATTTTTTTAATTATATATATATATATATATACATATATATATATATTTTATAATATTATCCCTTGTATTCATTTTTCCAAATTACCCCCCCTCCTTCTATTCCCTCCCCCCGACGACAGGCAATACCATACATTTTACATGTGTTACAATATAGTCTAGGTACAATACATGCGTGTGAATATCATTTTCTTGTTGCACAATAAACATTAGAATCCGAAGGTACATGCAACCTGGGCAGACAGATATTAGTGCTAACAATTTACATTCCCCTCCCAGTGTTTCTTCTCTGGGTGTAGCTACCTCTGTCCATCATTGATCAACTGGAAGTGAGTTGGATCTTCTTTATGTTGAAGATTTCCACCTCCATCAGAATACATCCTCATACAGTATTGTTGTTGAAGTGTACAGTGATCTTCTGGTTCTGCTCATTTCACTCAGCATCAGTTGATTTAAGTCTCTCCAGGCCTCTCTATATTCCTCCTGCTGGTCATTTCTTACCGAGCAATAATATTCCATAACCTTCATATACCACAATTTACCCAACCATTCTCCAACTGATGGACATCCATTCATCTTCCAGTTTCTAGCTACAACAAAAAGAGCTGCCACAAACATTTTGGCACATATATGTCTCTTTCCTCTCTTTAGTATTTCTTTGGGATATAATCCCAGTAGTAGCGCTGCTGGGTCAAAGGGTATGCACAGTTTGATAACTTTTTGGGCATAATTCCAGATTGCTCTCCAGAATGGCTGGATTCTTTCACAACTCCACCAACAATGCATCAGTGTCCCAATTTCCCCACATCCCCTCCAACATTTATCATTATTTGTTCCTGTCATCTTAGCCAATCTGACAGGTGTGTAGTGGTATCTCAGAGTGGTCTTAATTTGCATTTCTCTGATCTGTAGTGATTTGGAACACTCTTTCATGTGAGTGGATATAGTTTCAATTTCTTCCTCTGAGAATTGTCTGTTCATATCCTTTGACCATTTATCAATTGGAGAATGGTTCGGTTTCTTATAAATTATGGTCAGTTCTCTATATATTTTGGAAATGAGACCTTTGTCAGAACCTTTGTTTTTAAAAATATTTTCCCAATTTGTTACTTCCCTTCTAATCTTGTTTGCATTAGTATTATTTGTACAGAAACTTTTTAGTTTGATGTAATCAAAATCTTCTATTTTGTGATCAATAATGATCTCTAGCTCTCCTCTGGTCATAAATTCCTTCCTCCTCCACAAGTCTGAGAGGTAGATTATCCTCTGTTCCTCTAATTTATTTATTATCTCCCTCTTTATGCCTAAATCATGGACCCATTTTGATCTTATCTTGGTATATGGTGTTAAGTGTGGATCCATATCTAATTTCTGCCATACTAATTTCCAGTTTTCCCAACAGTTTTTTCCGAATAATGAATTTTTATCCCTAATGTTGGAATCTTTGGGTTTGTCAAAGATTAGATTGCTATAGATGTACCCTTTTTTGTCCTTTGTATCTAATCTGTTCCACTGATCTACCGGTCTATTTCGTAGCCAATACCAAATGGTTTTGGTGACTGCTGCTATATAATATAGCTTTAGATCAGGTACACTTAGACCACCTTCCTCTGAGTTTTTTTTCATTAGTTCCCTTGCAATTCTTGACCTTTTATTCTTCCATATAAATTTTGTTGTTATTTTTTCTAGGTCATTAAAATAGTTTCTTGGGAGTCTGATTGGTATAGCACTAAATAAATAGATTAGTTTGGGGAGTATTGTCATCTTTATTATATTCGCTCGGCCTATCCAAGAGCACTGAATGTCTTTCCAATTATTTAAATCTGATTTTATTTTTGTGGCAAGTGTTTTGTAATTTTTCTCATATAATTCCTGACTTTTCTTTGGTAGATGGATTCCCAAATATTTTATACTCTCAACATTTGTTTGGAATGGAATTTCTCTTTGTATCTCTTGCTGTTGCATTTTGTTAGTGATATATAAAAATGCCGAGGATTTATGTGGATTTATTTTGTATCCTGCCACTTTGCTGAAATTTTGAATTATTTCTAGTAGCTTTTTAGCAGAGTCTTTGGGGTTCTCTAAGTATACCATCATGTCATCTGCAAAAAGTGATAGTTTGATTTCCTCATTTCCTACTCTAATTCCTTGAATCTCTTTCTCGGCTCTTATTGCCGAGGCTAGCGTTTCTAGTACTATATTGAATAGTAATGGTGATAGTGGGCAACCTTGTTTCACTCCTGATCTTACTGGGAAAGGTTGCAGTTTATTTCTATTGCATATTATGCTTACTGACGGTCTTAAATATATACTCCTGATTATTCTAAGGAATAATCCATTTATTCCTATACTCTCAAGGGTTTTTAGTAGGAATGGATGTTGGATTTTGTCAAATGCTTTTTCTGCATCTATTGAGATGATCATATGGTTCTTATTAATTTGATTATTAATATGGTCAATTATATTAATAGTTTTCCTAATATTAAACCAGCCCTGCATTCCTGGAATAAATCCTACTTGATCATAGTGTATTATCTTGGAGATGATTTTCTGAAGTCTTTTTGCTAATATCTTATTTAAGATTTTAGCATCAATATTCATTAAGGAGATTGGTCTATAATTTTCTTTCTCAGTTTTCGATCTACCAGGTTTAGGTATCAGTACCATGTCTGTGTCATAAAAGGAATTTGGTAGGACTCCTTCATCCCCTATTTTTTCAAATAATTTATATAACATTGGGGCTAATTGTTCTTTAAATGTTTGGTAGAATTCACATGTGAATCCATCTGGCCCTGGGGATTTTTTCCTGGGGAGTTGATTAATAGCTTGTTCTATTTCTTTTTCTGAAATGGGACTATTTAAGCAATTTATCTCCTCCTCTGTTAATCTAGGGAGCCTATATTTTTGGAGGAAGTCATCCATTTCACGTAAGTTATCAAATTTATTGGCATAAAGTTGGGCAAAGTAACTCCTTATTATTTCTCTAATTTCCTCTTCATTGGTGGAAAGATCCCCCTTTTCATTTGTAAGACAGTCAATTTGATTTTCCTCTTTCTTTTTTTTGATCAAATTTACCAAAGGTTTATCTATTTTATTGGCTTTTTCATAAAACCAACTCTTGGTTTTATTTATTAATTCAATAGTTTTTTTACTTTCAATTTTATTGATTTCTCCTTTTAATTTTTGTATTTCGAGTTTAATTTTTGGTTGGGGGTTTATAATTTGGTCTTTTTCTAGCCTTTTAAGTTGTAAGCCCAATTCGTTAATCTTCTCTTTCTCAATTTTCTTCAAATAAGCCTCTAAAGATATAAAATTTCCCCTTATTACTGCTTTAGCTGCATCCCAAAGATTTTGATATGATGTCTCATCATTATCATTATCTTGGGTGAAATTGTTAATTGTTTCTATAATTTGCTCTTTCACCCAGTCATTCTTTAAGATGAGATTATTCAGTTTCCAATTACTTTTTGGTCTATTTACCCCTAACTTTTTACTGAATGTAGCTTTTATTGCATTGTGATCTGAGAAGAAGGCATTTATTATTTCTGCCTTCCTACATTTAATTTTGAGATCTTTATGTCCTAATATATGGTCAATTTTTGTATAGGATCCATGAACTGCTGAGAAGAAAGTATATTCCTTCCTATTGCCATTCAGTTTTCTCCAAAGGTCTATCATACCTAGTTTTTCTAATGTTCTATTTACTTTTTTAATTTCTTTCTTGTTTGTTTTGTGGTTTGATTTGTCTAAATCTGAGAGTGCAAGGTTGAGATCTCCCACTATTATAGTTTTACTGTCTATTTCTTCTTGCAGTTCTCTTAACTTTTCCTTTAGAAAGTTAGATGCTATACCACTTGGTGCATATATGTTTAGTATTGATATGGCTTCATTATTTATGCTACCTTTCAGCAGGATATAGTTTCCTTCCTTATCTTTTTTAACGAGATCTACTTCTGCTTTTGCTTGATCTGAGATAAGGATAGCTACCCCTGCTTTTTTGGCTTTACCTGAAGCATAATAGGCTCTGTTCCAACCTTTTACCTTTACTCTGTATGTATCTCCCTGCTTTAAGTGTGTTTCCTGTAGGCAACATATTGTAGGGTTCTGCTTTTTGATCCAATCTGCTATCCGTCTCCGTTTGATGGAATCGTTCATCCCATTTACATTTACAGTTAAAATTACTAATTCTGTATTTCCTGCCATCGTATTATCCCCAGATTATGCTTTTTTCCCTTGACCCCCCTGATCCCCCTTAGGGAAGGTAATTTAAAGGTTACTGACAATACTTTATTAGAAATGTTTCTTCCCTGCTAATGGTTCCATCTCTCTTTCCCTGTTTATCCTGAATATACAAATGGAAGTGTGACAGAGAAAGTATTATAGAATTATACCTCTGGAAAATAATCAAGACTTGGGCAACCTGATTCTTTTTCTTAAAATATAGCTTAGGTGAAGAAACAGCCAATCAGAGGGAAAAGAAAGAGAAGAGAGGACTGCCCATGTTAAAATTAGTTCAGGGGTATAGGTAGCTTTCAAGGTAAAGAGGTCTCTATGGCATATTAGAGAAAATCCAGTGGCAATGATTACTAGTGCAAGCTGAAGAGGAATGTTCACAGTAGTCTTTTCTATATCTTGTAAGTAGGGAAGGAGACAGGTTAGAAAGGATAATTCATTATCTAGTTCTTGTTCAATATTGATATTTTCAATGAAGTAAAGGCCATTTTTCTTCTTGCCTCATATATCAAACAGTGCCTTGCTATTATGGCTCAATATCTGTCCATTAACCATAACTTACAGCAAAGTGGCCAATTAGCAACTAATTATGAGGCGCTTGATCAATATCTTTTATAACTAGTTTATAGACTGAGATGACCCATCCAATTTACATAAGCTTTTCAACAGTGAGTCAGATGGTAATAGCAATTCAGATTCAGATTAGTATTCCTGGGGTGAAGATCTCCATTAATCTATGTTTTACATTGACCTAAAATAATCAATTTGTTGATGAAAATTTTCATGTAAAACCCCCCATATTTTTGCACCTCCTTAATTATTTGATGACTGGAACACCATGAAAAGACAGGAGTTGTAAAACCATTAGAGACAAGAATGCCTTCATTATGTTCCCTTTCCAACACTATTTCTTAGTATTGTTATTAATATTTCTAATTCAGTCCCTAATAGGCAGTATGACCTAGTGGGTTTAGGGTCAGGTCATCATGAAAACCTGAGTTCAAGTCCTGACTCTGGCATATAATTTCTATGTGACCATGGATGTATCATGTAATCTCTCAGTACTTTAGGCAAGCCTCTATTATTAAAAGTTACAAAAGTTGCTGATAAATATATATATATATACATATATATATATATATATGTATATATATATATATATATATACATATATATATATATATATATATATATATATATATATATATATATATATATATATATATATATCATGAAATCAGAAGTCAGGACCAAACTTGCCCACTCAAAGCCTAAATTCAACTTGTAGTTGAGGATTACAGCTGTAACATCATTTATCAGTGATCTGATTATATGGTGAATTAAGGCAGCATGGTAAAATAGAAAGTGATCATGGAACCAATGACTGTTGTTTAGTCCTTTTCAGTGATGTCCAACTCTCCATAACTTCATTTGGGGTTTTCTTGGAAGAGATATTGGAATGGTTTGTTTTTCCTTCTCCAACTCATTTTACAGATGAGAAAACTGAAGTGCACAGGATTAAGTGACTTGTCCATGGTCACATAGCTAGTGGTTTTCCATTTCCTTTTCTAGTTTATCTAATAGATGAGGAAACATGTTAAAAAAAAAAAAAAAAAAAAAAAAAAAAAGATCAAATGACTTGTTCAGGCTCTGCATGGCAGTAAGTATTTGGGACCAGATTTGAACTCAGAAGAATGAATGTTCTTTATTCAAATCAAAGTGCTCTATCCATTAACTCATGTAGCTGCCCTCAGCATCAATGAACCCTGGCTTGAATCCTACCTCTTCTAGTTACTCCTTGGTTAATCTTGAACAAACAAATCACAGATCTGAAGATTGTCCTAATTTGTAAAATAAAAATCTTAAATGATGCTTGTTGCTCCCTTTTCACCTCTAACTCTGATTTGAGAAGCAAGAGCGTTAATTCTCTGGGCTTCAAATGTACTTATAGCCCTGTTTATGATATTTTTCCAAGTATTTTTTAACAGAATGGCATTAGGCTTCATTTCACTGCTTAGTTGCACAAACAGGGGGCCTACAACCTGCTATTTTGACTTTTCAGTAGATAATAATAGCTAATATCTAGCATTTGTATAGTGTTCTGAGGTTTGAACAGTGCCTTATGTTATCTCATTTGAGATAGGTACAAGTTATGGATAATGAATAATGAAATGAGGGTGAAATCAATAAATAAACTATTAAAAATGAAAAGCCATTTTGAGAAGATGAGTGTAGAGATGGGAAATTTGGTTTCAGAGTGAATTATAAACAGTGAATTTCTTGCAGAAAGAAAGGCCTTGCACCTGATTCCATTTTTCTGCCTCTTAAAATAAGAACTCCAGATCCTGGATAAAAGGCTAGACTTGGAGGAAAGGGGTCATCCACCTAAAAGAAGCAATACAAAAAGGCCAACAGAAACATATTGCTGAGAAAGGAGAATGACTCTTCAGTGTATGTAGATTTTAAAAGCTCCTTTTATCTGTCTATACCTGAGAAGACTTTTCAGTCAGCTCCAGAAGCCGCCTGGATGTATTTACCTAGGTAACAGGTGGACAAAATTAGGCATCAGTCACAGGATGTCACCGCATATTAAGTTTCCAAAATGCTCTCATTTAGCAAGCCTGTTGCAATGGGGGTGTAGAACATGCACATTTTGGTCTGTCTCCCATTACACTGATAATAAAACCATCACTGCAGTTAAAAAAAAAAAAAAAAAAAAGGAAAGTTCGTTTTTGTGAGGCATTCATCCTCCAGAAAAGATTTTTGTTCTCAGTAAGATTTCACTTAAAGAACAGATTAAGCCATATGTTGCCTTAGTCATTGATACTGTAATTTGCATTTGCCCATGTCTCGTAAAGGAAAATTGCACAAAATCAGTAGAGTAGGTGGTACTTACTAATTCAATGGAAAGGCAGATGGGTAGCCAAATGATGTAGAGTTTCTCAATACAATCTTAAAAATATCCATTTTGATAGTGTTACTTTTGATTCTACCCTTTATGTATCAAAAGGTACTTTCTTTTATCATCTTTCCCTACTTCCCAGTTCCCTCCCTCTACATATGTAGCACTGCTGAAATCTGTCAAAGTTAGAGCCAAGAAATATCAGTCTATCTCAGGAGTTTCTTGTTATTAAAGGTATCCAGGCCCAAGTTGGATAACAATCTGTAGCAGAAGACTATGTTGGAAATATAGGTTAGACTAAATGTCCTATGAGATTCTGGGATATCAAGAATCCTTTTCTCAGATTGTCAGACGAATACTAAAAAAACATGACTGATTGGGAAGAGTAAAGAAATAAGATGCAGTTACATTTTTTCCTTATTCAAATACAGAATCATTCAACAATGAAAAAAAAAAACTTCCTGAAAGGATACACTGTAGCACTATGAAAAGATAATAATTGTGAAGCCATTATAAGGTAAACGAATAGAGTTTGATATCATTCAATTTCAACTCTGAGTATTTATCAGAACATATTATAGATAAAACAGAAAACCTAAATTCACCAAAAAGTTCACCAAAAAGTTTAGAATACCAAAAAATCAGATTTTTTTTTCTGATACATAGCCTCATAATCAATCTAGCATGAATTAACAAATAGAAGGTTTCTTCACCTTTGGAGAAAACAGCTTAAGTTTAAAGAGATTTTGTACTGCAGTACCAGGAAAATTTACATGTGTATGTGTATATGTGTTATATGTGTGTATTTTTGTATGTGTTTATTTATTTCAATTAATTATATTGATGACTTCTCATCTATATCAGTCATCATCCAGTGGCAAACCCTTTTGGGAAAGTCCACCATCCATGCCATCATTACCAGCAAGTAACAAGCAATTGCCACTGACAGGGAAAGACAGTCAGACTAGCTGAAGAAGCAAGGAACCATGAGGTGGGATGGAGGTGGTATGTGTCATTAACTGGCAGGTTAGCCCAAGAGCCTTGGCAACTTCAATATCTACAGATCATCAGCCCTACTTAAATCAAGGCCCTACAGCCATGGCTCAAGGAATCAATTCACATGGAGATATAACATGACAACCTTCACTGTGCATACTGCAGTCTTGATTCCCCATCTGTCAAACTTACTAAACAACTGAAAAAAAGTTTTTCTGTCATAGTCCTTTCTAACAAGCCTTTCTTCCTTATAAATCTTATCAATGAGGAATCTCGTCATCCCTGTAATGTTGAATATGACTATTAAAGATATCTTATTAGCCTCCTCTGCCCCTTTGATTGGTTCTCTGACTGGAGGACTTGGCCATATGATCCAGAACTTCTATTTAAGTGGTCACTATGTCTTCTTCCCATTTTTCACCAGCTACAGTACTTTTGGGATTCTTTGGATCTTTCTCTCAAGCCACTATCAAAAAGATCACCTTCTCCCCCAACACTATTCAAACTTCTTTTTTTGTGTCATCTTCTTCCATTCAATTTTAAATTCCTCCAGGGAAGCAACTATCCCTGTTTTTATTTGTAGTTGTATCCCCAGTGCTTAGCACAGTTCCTGGTACTTGATAGGAAATGAGTTTCCTGGGAAAGGAATATGATGTAGAGGTCCAAAAGCTGGTATTAAATGGGGAATAAATTTTGGTGAGTTCTCTTCTTATTGAATTGATTTGCAAAGTCAAATGGCTCAACATCAGCAACTAATATGACTTTATTAACGTAAAAGATACTTAATAGAAGAAATTACCATCTGTTTTTCCACCAAGAACAATGGGATTTTTCCAATGTCTGTCTTGAGAATGCAATCTTCCATTAGGACATATGCTATTTGAAAGAAGATTAGTCTTTCTTTTCTGTTTTTTACCATCAGCATTGGTGCAACAAATTGCAAATAGTAAGAAATTAATAAATGCTTTAAATTAATTAATCTCATCAATGCAGTTGTTTCTGCTTCCAGATTCCCTGAAGAAAAGTTGTATGAGAAGAAATGGGAAAAAAAGAGAATTGAGCTGAAAAAAGAGAAGGAAATCATCTACGCTATTTGGAATGTCTATATCTAGACTATTGAAGTAGGATTGGGGATATATTTGAAGAAGAAAAAATGTGTACAAATTTAGTAGAAATTGAGGAAAATTTGGAGTACAATCTCCAAGCACAGATACTGGTCCAGAATCTAACTCTGATTAAAAAGAAAAACATAATGGGGTGAAGAGGATATTAAAAAAAAATAATGAAAATCGATGAGGATTAAGTAGTAGTATCTAAAAGGATAGACTCAGGAATTATACAAAGAAATCAGTTGACAAGATAAGGCTAGTTAATCAAAAAAGGTAAATGGGATAATTAGAGATTTAAGCAAATTGGCTGAATTGGTAGGTGGAAGCATGGATAAGATATTGGTACAAGAATAAGGGGAAAGTGAAAGTTACTATTAAATTGCTGTTGAGGAAGAAAAAAGACATTGAGTGGGATTATCAAGTTATAAGTTGGTAATTCATCATAAAAAGTTTTAACTAGGTATTTAGAATTGAGATGTTGGTTTTCAGTTTTTCATGAAATACATAAATATTTATTGATCACTTATGTTCTAGACACTACGCTCAGCACTGGAGATAGAAAGAAGCAAAAGATACTTCCTGCTTTCATTCACAAGTAGTTCAAATAAAGAAATCTGAAAGGATCATCCTTTAGGAAGGGAGAATTGTGAAGTGATTGGAAAGAATACTCTAGCTATACTGTAATAACTATTATCTGTTTACCATAGGCTGATTTCACTCTAAAAGGCATAAATGAAGGAAATGAAGACCATCTCTCCACACTCCATGTATTCCTAAAGATGGAGAGGAAAAAAAAAAAAAGGGGGGGGTTAGGTAAGAATCTCAGGCATAGGAGAAGAAACTGGAAATGTTAAGATGATAAATAGATAAGTACTATCCATAAGAAAAAAGTGGGGAGAGGTTATATTAAAAAAAAAAATTACTTTTAGAAGATGGGATGGCTAGATGTCTAAGGAGGAAAGAGCTTCTTATTTTGTATGGATGTGTGTGTGTAGGTGTGTGTGTTAGTGCACGTTTATGTGTGTGTGTATCTCTCTGTCTCACTGTGTCTCATTCTGTCTCTTTGTCTCTGTCTCTTTCAGTCTTGGTTTTGGTCTCTGCCTATTTCTATCTCTGTTTCTGTCTTTCTCTATGTGTGTGTCTGTCACAAGATAGATAGATAGATAGATAGATAGATAGATAGATAGATAGATAGATAGATAAATAGATAGATAGATAGATAGATTTAGAAATATAAAACCTAAAGAAGCTATCAGATTAGAGATTTTTGAATAGTGGTAGAGAAAGAAGATAAGAATAGCCATAGTTGGATAAGTCCCTGCTCCAGAGTATTGAGAGATCTATTTGTATATGATAACCATAGAAATGTCTGTTGTCATTATAGCATATGTATTCAAAATATAACTAAGAACTTTCCAAGAATTATAAAATATGTATGAAAATTAACCACTTCTGATAATAGTCACAAATTATAATGATATAAGGAACCTGAAAAGGTATTGAAAGTATTTATGAAATGGACAAGGGTTATGTTTTCTTTATTTTTCTATTAATGACAAAGGATGTTAAAAAAAAAAAAAAAGAAAATTAATTTGGGAAGTGAAAAGCTGGCTTAAAAAAATATCTCTGAGGATAAAATTTGGATTTCTAGACAATGCTTATAATATAAAGTTAGCAGATACCTGGCCAGTGATGAAGTATACTAAACAAAGACTAGTAAGAATATGTTTTCAAGATTAGTTGCAAATCTAATGAAAATATTTTAAACAAAAAAGGATGGGTAATAGAGAAGACTTTCTAGAGATATTCTAAAAAATTATTAATATTTATTAACCTCTATCCAGTTTTCATTTTGCCAATCTTATTCTTAAAGCAAAAATTAAGGTGCAAAAGGTTATTTTGCATTTTTCTTTATGTCAAGTTTTTTCATGGCCTGACTATTAAACATTCCAAATTTTTTGGTAAATTCAGGTCCAGTTTAGTGTTTTCTTTTGGACATATAAAAAAAAAAACAAACAAAAGAAAACAAAGTTCTATTTTCTATGTAAGGGAGCAAAATACTTGTCAAAAAAAAGAGGGGGAAGGCAAGTGAAGGAGAAGATTCATCTAAAAAGTAGTGTAAAAGCTAGATTTAATCAGCAGACTGTGTATATGTATGTTTGTAATTTAAAGTGCCATATATACATATAAATATAAGACTTTTGCCAGTCTGAGGATTCCCAATGCAGAAATTTTCTCTAATTCATAGATAGTCCATCACAACCTAACTCATTTTAGTAGACAGATTTGAAGAAATTACTTATGACACAGAGTAATTAAGTGATTGTAGTAAATACTTTTGACATGTATCAGAAGAAGGATGGGAACCTTGGTCATGCTGCATCTAAGTCCAACATTCTGTCCACTATCATGTGCTACCTCTGTCTATACCCTTAAATAAACTATCTTCACAGCTAAATTGAACTTCTTTGAATTCTGTTAACATATCTTGTTGCTCATTGTCTCTGAACTTTGTTCATGTCTTTTTCCTTTACCAGGTAAGTCCTATTTAGTCTCTCTTCACCAAAGAAGTTTTATCCATTCTGACATTATACATATAGCTCTAGAGCTAAAAGGGACCTAGAAACCATCTATTCTAACTCCTTCATTTTATAGATGAGGACTTATTTAATTCCAGGATGTTTGATTCCAGAGACAATGTGCTGCCTGAATCTAGCTCTTACACTACTTTTCAGATCAATCTTCTCCTTCACTTGCTTTCCCCCTCTTTTTTTGGCAAGTATTTTGCTCCCTTACATAGAAAATATAATTTTGCTTTCTTTTGTTTGTTTTTTTTTTTAATTCCTTTAAATATTTGTATTGATATCGTTTCCCTTTGTTAGAGGATAATCTCCACCAGGCCAGGGACTGTATCTTCTTTCCTCTCCCCAATTTAGCACAGTATTTTGCCAAGAATAAATTTATTGATTTGAGTTTGCTCTATATCTTTATACATGATTCTTAAAAGTGAAATATAACATACATATGATAACCAACTACCTTTAAAACAATGGCATTGAAATTATTTCTTTTTTCTCCTTCATAGTCAGATAAAAAAATCAATTGTATATAATTACAAAATTGTAGAATTTGAGAACTGGGAGGGACTTCAACAATCATCTGATCTAATTCATACTTTTGTAAGGCTTCCGTTATAACATACCAATAAGTACCACTATATTCTGTGCAATTCAGGACAAGTTATTTAACCTATCACTTACCTAATCTATGAAATGAGAATATCAGTAGGGGAAGGAGAGAAATTCCTTAATTTTTAAGTTCCTTCCTCTTTTTAATAATAATTCCATAAACTATTCAAATAGTACCCACTTGCATTATTTTTTCCTTTTCTAATTAAGCATATTACTTGTGAATAAGTAAAAAATGTCAATGTATTTTACCTTTGTTAAAGCAAAAAGAAGCATTAGAATAATGCCTCAAAAAACTGCAGTAGAAAAGTAGACACTTGTAAATGCATTTTTGGTCCTAACAAAATTATGTTTTCCCATTTGCTGAATGAGAAAGAAAATAACCTAAGTTCATATTCATGCACTGATGCACTCTAAACATTTTTTTATTTTGTTTTGTTTGTTTTATTTAGTTCTAAACAAGCCTTAATTTTCTATGACCCCTAGGCTGTCTGCTTTTCATTTTGTAAAAGATGTGAGCTTTATCAAAAGGACTCAGGACCACTTGGAGCTATTCAGATTAAATCTGGGAAAGTGTACAGAGGGTTTCTACTCTTAGATAGTGACTAAATTCTGAATATTTTTTAAACCTGCCTATGTATACTAGGATAATCTTACATCAGTAATGGAAATTCCTATAAAGCATCTGTTAGTCTTCTCAATATGTGTATTCTTCCCCTAGTAGTAGAAGGGTTGGGTTTTTTGCTTGTTTGTTTTTTTGTTGTTGTAGTTGTTTTTCTGATAGCCATGTGTGTCAAGAACAATCTTTCTTTAAAAGACTGATAGACAATGCAAATTATTTTGTTTTACTTAATTTTTTTCGATCATGTAAAGGGAAATTAAGTAGATTAAAATCATTATCAATATGGATTCCACTTATTATAATATTGTGATAATAGAAGTCTAAAGTACGTGTAGTACTTCTAAATGAAGGACTGTTAAAGAAAAAAATAAACTTTATTCAATATGTCAGCATATTGGACTCATCAGTATGGGCATTCTCTCAGTGTCTATGACAGCTGCTCTGAACCATGTTGACACAAAGAAAAGAGTATTACTTTTGGAGTTAGAGAATCTTTTAAAATTCTGCTTTAATTTTTACTACTTGTGTGATCTTCAGTGGATCACAATATCTCTTGATCTCAGTTTTTCATAGATGACTATTACCTTGCAATTCTAGATCTTGCTATGGCTATTAAAGTGACTTCTAAATTATATGGCACTGTATAAACAAAGATGAGAGTGTGTTCCTTGGCCTTAAACAATTAGCATCTTATCTCATTCCACTTTCTATAATGTAGAAAACTCAAAAGACAAAATTCAAATCTTATAGCAGATTTTTATTATCTGATCCTACACACCTCTGGACATATCCTTGATCCTGAATATCTGCTTGTCTATATTGTCCTCGTCTACATAGAAAAATATTCTCATTTAGGACCTTTGGTTTACATACCTTTGTTATTTTAATTATTATTCTTCATCTTAAAAATTAATCCTGATAGTTTTGAGCATTGCCAATTGATCTAAGGTTGACCCACATTTCAGTAATACCCATTTAAGTCTTAGTTTGCAAAATATCAAAGGCATTACCTTCTATGCTTCCCATAAATCCTCTGAATAGCATTTATACAACATATTGAAGTATTTCTCTTAATTTTTTTTTTGTTTATTTGTTAAGTATTCTATGAGTGGCACTGAAACAAATGTATTATCCACTTGCAATATATTGCTCACTCTCCCTGCTAGATAAGCTTACCTTTTCTAATCATACATTTACTGGATGGTACATATGTTTATCGTTAGTTTAATGTAATTCACCATTTTTAACATGCTACATATATTTGCATTTGTCATATAACTTCTTATTTACCTTTGGGTTACCTAAAAATTTGAATCTCCAGAGATAGTGTTCCATTCTTAGTAAAATTCAGTGTTCTGCAATTTATAGGAACCTAATAAAAAAGACTATAGGAAGGGGGAAGGTAAACAATCTCAAAGTAATTTTTCTTTTTAAGTCATTTTAAGTTATTTAAAGGCATCTCTTCATGTATAATTTAAATCTTTAAATCTTGGTTCTGAGTAGTTCTAAGCTATTCATGAGTTCAAGTTTTCATGGGATCTTCTCAAAAACTAAATATTTTGTTGAGCCAATATAAGTCTTAAATGTTGTATATAATTGAAAGTAGGAAAATATATTTTTTTCTTTAAATATTTTGGTATTATAAACTTTTAACCAGTCAGATTGACCTTCCTCACATTTAGCTGAAATTAGCAAAGTTTTGTTGGATTTGTAGAGACTTCTGACTATGACTCTCCTTCTTGTCTTTTCATAGTATTAACAAAGATTGACTACCCTCCCCCCCCTTTTTTTTCAATTACAATCTTTTGGATCAGTGAAGATTTACCATTATCTATTACTCTCAATTTTTTTTGGTTTTCTTGTTGGGGGGGGTGGATTTTTTATTGAATCTTCATCCAGGTGATGTTCACTAACTATGTCTCTCATCTGTCTGTCCAGGACCATCTTTTTTCTCTATATATACTATTTCAGTTAGTGCTTTCATCAGCTCCCATGTTGATTATCATTCCTATGCTGACTCAAATTAAATTTTCTAGCCTTAACCTTCCTCTCAATTAATCTCACATTTCAAACTAACTATTAGATACTTTGAATTAAAGGTTTCTCATAGGCATTTAAATTCAACATGCATGTCCACAATTGAATTTATTAGTTTTTCTTCATATCCTCTTTATTTCCTAACTTCACTGATACTTTCAGGGGTACTACCATCTTCCCAGACACTTAAGTTCACAGCCTAATTCCTCACTCTCTTAGATCCCCTTCACCTCATATTTAATCTTTTGTCATCTTTTTGATTTTACCTCTGTAATATCTCTCAAATATTCTTTCCTTCTGTTCTCTGACACTGACACCAACCTAGTGAACCTAGTGAACCTTCTTCAAAAACTGTACTCTTGCAATAGACTGAGATGGTTGGTTTTCCTATAAATCACTTTCTGCTTCAATTTTACCTCCATTCAGATATTAAAGTGATTTTCTTAAAATACATATCTATGTTATTTCTTGATTCAATAAATTCCAAAGATTCTCTATAATTTCCATAATCAAATTGATAAAAGCCTTTATTTGGCATCCAAAGCCCTTTATTACACATACATACTCAACCACCTCCATCACAACCCTTTCTGGTCTTCTATATTATACTAACAACCTTTTTTCTTCCCCATTTCCACATATACCATTTCCATATTAGATATATTGCTAAAGAAAGCCCATAAAAAGTAATAAAAATTAAAATGTTAAAAAAAAAAGGATGCTTCAATCTTCCCTAAGAGATTAACAGTTTTCACTCTGGAGGTGGTTAGTATTTTTCATGATAAATTTCTCAGAACTGTTGGATTATTACATTAATCAGAGTTGCTGAAGTTTTCATAGTTGATTATCATTATGATATTGCTGTCACTGTATATAATGTTCTACTGGTTCTCAATTCATTTTGCATTAGTTTATATGTCTTCACAAGGTTTTTTTGTTTTGTTTTGTTTTGTTTTTTTCTTTTTTATTGAAATCATCCCACAAGTCATTTCTTGTAATACAGTAGTATTCCATCAAAATCGTATACCACATCTTCAGCCAATCTTCAATTGATGGACAATGTATTAGTGTACTTATTTTTCCATGAACCCACCAGCCTTTGTCACTTACTTACTTTTTTTTATCATGTTGGTCATCTGATAGATGTGAGGTGATACCTCTAAAATGATATAATTAGTATTTTGTTAATTATTGGTTATTTAGGGCTTTCATATGATTCCTAAGAGCTTTAATTTCTTCTTCTGAAAATATATCTTTTAACTATTGCTCAATAGACGAATGGGGTGTGTGTGTGTGTGTGTGTGTGTGTGTGTGTGTGTGTGTGTGTGTGTGTGTATATATATATATATATATATATATTCTTTATATATTTGAGAAATGAGATCTTGTACAGAGAAAATCAGACACACACACCAAAGTTTTCTGCTTTCCTTCTAATTTTGGCTGCATTTGTTTTATATGTGCAATTTTATTTAATTTAGTGTTAATGAGGGAAAGGAAAGGGGGAACCTCATTTCTCTGTGCATAGACAATCCCATGAGGCGCAGTGTCCCCTGTAAAATGAATTTACAGGCCCGAAAACCTAGATTGATAAATAAAAGGTTTATTGTAGGAATTTGGAAGTAAAGTTCAGTTAGAAAGATGCCAGGTCCAGAGGTGGCCACTGGGCCGGTAGGAACCCCTACATGGCTGGAAGGATACCATGTGTTAGCTAGGAGGGCTCCTGCAAAGAGGGCTCCGGCTTGGCCCTTTTTATAACTAGAAGATGTTGGGCAGTACCCCTAAGTTCTCGCCAGGCTTTTCAGTTAGCTCAGATCAGGTGAGGGCTGGGGGATGCTGAGCTAATGATGGGGGCTGGGCCCGGATATTCCAGCCATGGGTTGGGCAATTAGAAAGGAATCTTAAAGGGACCTCAACCCCCATCAGTGTAGTTAGAATTATTCATTCAATTTAATGTAATTTATCCATTTTACCTCCTATGATTTGATCCTCTCCTCTGTCTCTGTCTCTGCCTGTCTGTCTCTGTCTCTGTGTCTCTCTTTCTCATTTAGTCATAAATTCTACAATTGTCCATAAATTTGACAAACAAATTTTCACATGCTCCTCTTATTTGCTTATGATATTACCCTTTATGTTTAAATCATTATGTCTATTCATTTTGACATCATTTTGATATATAGTGTAAATGTTGGTGTATGTCTAGATTCTTCCAGACTGCTTTCTGGTTTTCCCAGGATTTTCTTTTTCTTCTGAAGAGTAAGTTCTTATCTCAATAGTTTTCATTTTAGGATGTTCTCTCCCCCTCCTCCCACTCCCCCCCCATAAGGTTTCTGTGGTAATTTATTTTTGCATATTGTTTATTAAATGTATTCCATTTTCAATCACTTTTTCTTACAGGACCAGATTTTTATTATTAATTCTTTAACACATAGTTTGATATCTGCTATTGTTTGGTAAGCAGATCATGATATTACTATAAGCCATTTTCTCCCCTCCCCTCCAATACAATGTAAGCTCCTTGAGTTCAGCATCTGTTTAATTTTACCTAATACAGTGTCTGATACTTACCAGGTACTTAAAGTAAATATAAGCAAGTTCAGTATGTAAAAGCTTATTAAATGTATGAGTAATTCTTCTTTCCATCTGTAAATGAATAACAGAACCCAGCAAAAAATTAAAAAAAAAACAAAATCTCCCTTACTTTTTACTACAGCCATGTTAATGAACTTGTATTCCCATTTAAGACTCTAACCAATAGTATTTGTCTTTTGTATAATCTCTGCAAAGACCATACCTTAGCTCTTAAACATCCCTCTGCTCTCTGGACTTCTAAGTTCCTAATTTCTTTCAAAATCCAATTGAAAAATTCAATTATTCCAATATGTTTTCCTCAGTTAACTTTATCCAACTTTATTTGTTCCTTGACCATAACACCTCTTTAGCATTTACTGAACTTATTGATAGCTTTAAATATATTAGAACGGTAATTTGTGTTGTTACACATTTTATTCTTGTTTTGTCTTCACAACAAGATAAGTTTTTCACAACAAGAACTACTTTGATGAACTCCTCTAAAATACTTTAAATACAAAGTAAATAAATATTGCTAAATCTGTTCATGTTAGGTTTGGTTCTCTTGGATTGGATGAATTCATAATGTCTTATTTGCCCTTTTCTGCTCTAGAAATTGGGGGGAAAAATTACATCAACGCTGTGCTGGTAAATGTTTAAGAGTTTGTTCTCTTAAAAAAAAAAAAAAAAGCAGTACACAATCTAAAGTTTAATTTACTTTTTTAACATTTTAACCCATTCCGTTCTAAAGTTTTGAAAACAATCAAAGGAACAAACTAAACACTGATTGTAATATTTACCTGTTTCCAAGGTATACATTGCCCATGTTGAAATTTTTGTTGACCCAGTAGTTAGATAGAGCTAGCTCCATTCCATCCTTGAATTATATGAACATGTTATCCCAAATGATATGAGACACAGGAAAGTGTTTTAAGAAGTCACCACAAAAATATGAGATGTTATCTTTAATTTTTTTGAATAGTAGTCTTCATGTTAAACAAATAACATGTCCAGATTTATTCCAGCAATAAGACAGGAAATTGTATGTAGTTTTCTTTATTTGTTCTTTGAGTATGAGTTTGAATCATGACAGGAGAGAGAGAGAGAAAGAAAGAAAGAAAGAAAAAACAAGCAAGAAAGAAATACTACATTTTGGCTTTGTGGTATCAAATCAAGGTAAAAAAAAACTGAAGAATGTGTTGGTAGGATACTAAAATTTATCATGTAAACTATGTTGAGGAGGTATGGTGAGGGGGGGAGGGTCTTTCTCTTAGCATCCATAAATACTAAAGCTGAAATAATCATATTGAGAAAAGTACTTTTAGCACATAATTTGAACCCTTGTAGTGAACTCTCATGTTTGCCAATTTGAAATTTAAAGGAGTATAGAGTTTAATATATATGATGCTTAATACTTTTTTTTTTTTTCTCTTCTAGTACAGGATTGTCAGAGAAGGTAGCAGTGTTTATTCAGTGACATCTGTCTCTCTCTGTGTCTCTCTGTCTCTGTCACTGTCTCTGTCTCCGTCTTTCTGTGTGTGTGTGTGTATCTTCTTTGAGCCAACAATTCCAAGCTTATTTATTATAAAATAATAGAAAAATTTCCCATAGTCTCAAAAACCCCAAAACCTTCTCAATGCATCCCTTTCCTCAAACAAAGCAACATCACCATCTTTCTAACTTTATTTGTAATAGAAAAAAATGCATTTAATAGAAACATTCCTTGGAAATATTTTTATTATATTTTTAAAAGTCAAGAATTGAAAAGCAATAGATCAGAAAATTTTATAAATTCATAAACTCTGTTTTATAATATGCTCTATTACTTTAGTTGAATGTGTGTGGCCTGGAATATTTTCATTCTCTTTTCAAAACAAAACAAAATTATATTGAGTTCTTTTCTGCCAGAAATAACAAAAAAAAGAAAAAAAATCCATGCTAGCTTCAAGAAAAGGGATGTCTCCTTTATATCTTTATGGATTTTTTTTGGTGGGGAGGAGAAGGAATATAGCTAAAGTAATTCAACTCAATGAGAAGCTTTATATATATACTGCTTCTGTTTTCTCTTTTCATTATACACATGAAGATTGCATCGACAAGGACTTGGAAGGAAACTGGATTTCCATTAATAAGGGAATGAGGCCCCCCAAAATGCTGAATATGGAATAGAATATTATTAAATTATAAGAATGAATGGGAAAAATTCAGTGAAAGTTGGAAAGATTAGCATAAACTGATGAAAAGCAAAGAAAGAAAAAAAAAAAAATTCACACCATTAGCTTGCTAAGGCAATAGAAAGCAGCATTGAAAGATATAAGAAATTAGACCAATGTGGTGACAAAATTTTACAACAAATGACTGACAGTAATTACCTCCTCTCAGGATAGAGTTGTGAGTCAAACAAAATGAAGCATATAGTCTGAAACATGGTCCATATATTGGTTAGTTTCATTTATCTAATTATGTTTATTTTACAAAAGATAGCTTTCTATCTTCACTTGTTTACATGCTCAATGCAGTTGGAGGAAGGAAGGGAAAGAATCCTGAACTCAAAGTTTTAAAAACAAATTCTAAAACTACTTTTTAATGTGTAACTGAAAAAAAAAAAACAACTAAATAATTTTAAAAACTAAATAACTTAAAAAAGAATAGCTTTATGGGGAAAACAATTATTAAAAAAGGCAATATAAAAAAGGATTGATAGATTTATTTATTTTAATTTTTAAAATTATATCATCATTGTTTTTCTTCTAATACTTATCTTAATCATTATAGCTCTCAAGATCTTAATTACCATATTGCTTTTTCCTGCCAGAGCAAAAGGATAATTGTATATGGCATTTCATTTTTATTTCACAAAAATCTTGAAAGACTGCCCAATTATTCTAATCAATAGCCGGAGAGATATATCTGATTGAATACTGTACCAGAAAGGATGTTGAAAGCAATCAGGTCATTAAATTCATATAATTCTTCCCTCTTTCTAAACTAATTTTCTCCCTCTACCCTAACCTCTCAAACTTCCTACTCCACCCCTGCCAAAAAAAAAAGAAAAAAAGAAAAATCAAACCAACCCAGAAAAGAAAATTTGAACCAGGCTGAGAATTTGGTATCTTCAAGAAATTAGGCAAAAATGAATGAATGCCTCAGATTGACCAAATTATTATTCCATCAAAACTCAGCTGTAGTCATCTAGGCATGAAAGAGTTGTTTCTTGCCCACAACTCCCACACATGCAGTGACATAAGGAAGAAAGATGAAAAGGACAATGTGAGAAGCTCCTGCTCTGCTCATTCCCTCTCTTCACAAAGCCTCAAATCAAGAAAATGACATGTAGCTTCTCTTGCCATGGGATCAAAAGAAACCTCTATACAGCTGTGTTTTTGGTGCACATGCATTTCAGATTGCCTTTTTCTCTTCACTCCCCCCCCCTTTTTTTTCCTTTTCTCTTTCTCTTTTTTGGTATAGGGAATTTTGGGCAGCAGATGCCAGATGTTGGGGATAATGTAACCTACACACACACACACACACACACACACACACACACACACACACACACCAGAAGGAAGAAAAGAATAATATTGTTATCAAATGAGAGATGGTAAAATAAATTAAAAAAAAAAAAAAACACAAAATAAAACAAAACAAAACAGCTAAGCACTAAGCAGTTGTGCTGGAAGAACACTTCACAAAATATGTGAATAGCTACGATATAATTCCCTTGTTGAAAAGCAATGATATCCTAAAACTCAGATAGATGAAAAGCCAGACACTGGTCAGCAGCAGGTAAAGGTGAACAGACTTGTCAGTGAATTTGGCTTTGGATTTCCGAGTACTATGAAATACACTGCTGTGTTCTTAGGAGTGCAGAGTTATCTGAGGCACAAGAAGGGAAACCCTTTTCTAAGCACAGGGAGTGGCATGAAATAAGCTGGAAAGATGAAGAGGAGAAGATAAAAGGAGGTATTTAGAGTAATGGAATGACAGAAGAGAGCCAAGGCAGGTGGAGGGGAAAATGGAAGCAGAGGTAAGAAGGTGGGGGTCAAATCCTGTAAAAACTTGAGAGTGAGAACAGGAGAGCTTTGATGTGCATCCACAGGAGGTTTTTAACAGAAACAAAGGAATACTTGTTTACCAGAATTATAAAAATATTCTGATCCATGCTTCAAGATGTTCAAAGTACTCTTAGTACCTATTTGATCTGCGCTATAACCTTATTAGGGAAAGAAGAGAACAGAATTTTCCAAGCTGTCACAGACATGTTTAGCATTTAGCACTAAAGTTCTTTATTTTGAATTTTACAGTTTTCTTGTTCTTACACATACAACTACAAATAAAAACTTATATCCTTTGCCAGGCTTTCTGACCGTTCTTTAAAATTAGTTTTTAATATTAAGCATCTAATAAGCATCCAATACTTAAAAAAAAAAAAAACCCACAACTTTTCATTTGTTAATATAGAATCTCAAAAATAATATATAAAAACCTTTCTTAGGTTTCCTTACTGCCAAAGCCTTCCTATTGAGAAGGGAAATCAGTTCAATTAAGCATGGAAATATATTTTTGTGCCTAATTACTTGCATACTACTTATTCCCATTTGATTTTGAGTTCCTTGAGGGCAAGGGCAATTTTTGTCTTTTTTCTGTATTCCTCAGAATTTGGCACAGTGTCTATCACATATTAAATTATTGATAAATCCTTGTTTTGTCTAGAAATGATCATAAACATCATGACTAAAATATGCATACATTGAACATGCACATATATAAGCATAATATAACTAAATATTTCTTGTAAGAATAGTGCTTCACAGATGCAAAGTCCTTTTATAAACATTATTTCATTTTCAGAAGAATCCTATCAAAAAAAAATTAAGTATTATACCCATTTTATAGTTTAAAGACTGAGGTTCAAAGCAATTAAGTTATGAAATAAAAAAACAAGCTAAGTTTAAAATTTTATGTCTCCACCCTTAGTCTAGTCTGAGCAATGGAAACCATTACCTGGTCACCAGGCTTCTGAGCATGAGCTTCTCAGGTAGACTAGGCAATAGCTGCATAATCTCATAATCTGTCACACTCTGTCCACTACCCCATGGCAACTCTTTGCTAAGGTCAAAATTACTGTGTGGTACACAAAGCCCTTTCCTCAGAATAACCCTATTCTGAAGATAACATAAGGGAAATTCTCATTTTATATATGATATAAATATATGATATATTTCATATATACACACATATACACATCTTCCTCTATCAATTTGTTTTTATATATGTATATATATATGTATATGTATATACATATATATATATATATATATATATATATATATATATATATATATATATATATATGTATATATATTTATTTATTTTTTGCTGAGGTAATTGGGGTTAAGTGACTTGCCCAGGGTCACACAGCCAGGGAATGTTAAGTGTCTAAAGCCAGATTTGAACTCAGATCCTCCTGACTTCAGGGCTGGTGCTCTATCCACTGTGCCACCTAGCTGACCCTATTTATATCTTTCACTAAAACATTCCTCTAAAGTCTTATTATTGCATTGTTGTTCTTAGTTTTTCATTTTCTAAGAGGTTCAATGACTTTAGGGTAATGGCTTAACTTGCATGTGAATTGGATTTAAGTGGTGTTTTATTGTTCAAAAGTTATCAACCTTAATCTCACTTTCAGAATCATGGAAGTTCAGTGGAATGGTAAAATTCAGAAGAATTGGTGATTGCATAGGATACAGAGAATGACTTAAGTGTCTTTGATGTCTAACCAAGCTATAAATGCTCCATATCACATGTTTCAGCTGTCTTCATGCCTTTTTTCTCATTCATCTATTCTTCTTGGAGAAGTCTTCACCTCATAATAATAATATGGAACTGGGCTCTGGAAAATTATCCCAGACAAGTATAAAAAATATAAAGACTTAATATTGCTACCAAGGTCGAAAAAATAATAGGGTAAGCCTTCTGAGAAATTGTGTAACCATTGTCCAAGAACAAGCCTACTTAATTTTGGAGAAGTTTTTTTTTTTGTTTTTTTGTTTGTTTGTTTGTTTTGATTTGTGTATTTTTATTTTTGCCTTAGTTTATTGTTGCCTTTTTTCTTTTTTCATTTTGATTTTATTTTGACAGAAATTTGACCATTAAGAGATGAATTATTTTTAATAATAATGCATTACGGCCATCTACTAAGGTTTCAAGAGAGAATATTTTACTGGTAGAATAACTACCCAGAAGAATGAAATTATTCATAGTCAATAGTTGATATTTATTTAAGTACCTCCTATGTCCCACTTAGTATAGATACTAAATGGTAAAGATACAAAGAAGAAAAAGACAATTTTGCTCTTAAGAAATTTACAATCTATCAGGAAAGACAATACAGTCAAAGGGCAGTATCACAAAGCAGCCAACATATCTATATCAGTTTTGTTTCTGGGGGAGGTAGTTGTATCTATAATCTTAGGTAATGCTTTTCTTAGAGCATAAATTCATAGATTGAAATCGGAGAGAGACCTCAGAAGCTACTTAATCCAAATCCCTTATTTTATAGATGAGGAGACTAAAGTATAATTAAAGTAACTTTTTCAAAGTAGTAATAAATTACATTGGCAGAATTTGAACCCAATTCCTTACTTCCAAATCCTGTGATTTTTCCACTTTACCATATTACCTCTTCCTTTGAAAAAGAAAGGATTAAAATATAGACTGAGTTTAAAAAGTGAAGTGACAGTGTAGCAAACAAATCTGATTCTGAATCTCAAGCCACCCTGAAGCCTTGAAAACCTTAGGATTCCTGAAACTGAGCTTGAAAATGTTTGCTTAATCTTATGTCATAAGAGAAATTCAACAATCTAATTAATAGCAATCATTTAAAGATTAATTTGTCTGTCCCAGATGTCCAATTCACCTCAATGCTCCTGATATGATATAATGAATTAAATAATTGAATAGGGGAATATGGACCTAGATGCTATTTCTGGCCCCATCACTGTATAAGCCTTAAGTAAATTTCTGTTTCTTTAGATCACATTTTCTTCATTTCTAAAAAAAGATATTATTTATTCTACCTAACTGAAAAGATTATTATAAAAACTAAATAACATAACATGCAAAAACATTTCTTTAAAAGAATTATAAGAACTACATGAAGGCTAGATGGAAATGAGAATTAATTAAGAAGAAGCTCAGAAAATTTAATTTCAGAAATAGACAAAAATGTTGCCAATTTTATATTGCAGAAGTGGTGCAGACAGAGTAATGAGAGGATGTAGTAATGGGTATATTACAATTGCATAATGTCTGTGAAAAAATCAAAATTTACCTTGCTTTTAAATTCCTTTTGTATTTAATATTCATGACTTCTATCTTGCACATCAGACAACATACTGAGAATATCTCCCCAAAGCTTGGCTTGTCAAATGTGCTAAATGAAATGTGTGACTCAGTCCTATCTGATTGCAACTGGACTAAATTGCACAGATACCAAATTCCCAGGTTAGATCAAAAAGTATTTTACACTTTTCAGGCAGAATGCCATGTGATTGGCCATATTGCCTTTTCATTTTTATTCAACATTTCATCAACACCTCAGCTATTAGAAAAAGCAATTTAAACCCTATTCCTCAAGTGAGGCAGACTATCAATATCTATTGGGGAAAAATGAAAAGTAAGGAAAAGAAGAGAGGAAAAGTGGAGAGGAGAGGAGAAGAGAGGGAAGATTTGAGAGGGGAAGAGAAGAGAGAAGAGAAGAGGAGAGGAGAGGACAGGAGAGGAGAGGAGAGGAAAGGAAAGGAGAAGAGAGGAGAGAGGAAGAAGAGGAGAAAAAAAGAAAAGAGGAGGAGAAGAAGAGAAGAGAAGGAGATGAGAAGGAGGAGGAGGAGAAAGAGAGGAGGAAGAAAAGGAAGAGGAAGAGAGAGAAGAGAGGAGAGGAGAGGAGAGGAGAGGAGAGGAGAGGAGAGGAGAGGAGAGGAGAGGAGAGGAGAGGAGAGAAGAGGAGAGGAGAGGAGAGGAGAGGAGAGGAGAGGAGAGGAGAGGAGAGGAGAGGAGGAAAGAGGAGAGGTAGAGGAGACAGGAAGGGATAGGGGAAATTTCCAAACACACTTCCTCACATTTTGTCCTTCTGGTACATTGGAAAGAATGTTTTGCTTCTTCATTCTTTTATTTTTTTTTAATGAAATTAATGTTACTTGATCTGCCAACCTCACAGATTTGTTTTGAGGGAAGTTGTTTTTGTTTGTTTGTTTGTTTGCTTTTTTGTTTGTTTGTTGTTTTTTTCTTTTTCTTTTAAATGTCCAACAAATATGACCTATAGGACAGCCAGGTTGTGAAGTAGATGCAAAGCCAGACCTAGACCAGGAAAGGCATGTCTATGGTCAGATTTGGACTTAGGAAAATGAGTTTTCTTGACTTAAGGCCCAGACTCTATATGCAGTCTACCTAGCTGCCCTAGTTATATTTACAGTTGCTGTTTTTAATTTGGATAATATATTCCTAGAATAATAGAGTACTAGACTTGGAATAAGGAAAACAAATTCAAAATCTATCTCAGAAACTGACAAACAATATGACTCTTCTTAAACCTTTCAATATCTCTGTTTCATTTTCTTCATCTGTAAAATAAGGAGTTCAGACTCCAAAGTCTCCAAGGTCCCTTCCTATTCTAAATATATATGGTGTAGAACCTCTTTAGAAAAGGAGTAAGTTCACATTACTAGCACCAGGATTTCTGGATCCTTTTTTGAGGTTTTATGTTGTTGTTGCTTAATCATTTCAGTGACACCTTTTAGGGTTTTCTTAATGAAGAATGGAGTATCTGCCATTTCCTTCTCTAGCTCATTTTACAGACACACAAACTCAGGCAAACAGGTTATGTGACTTGCCACAGTCCCTAAGTGCCTAAAATTGGATTTGAATTCAGGGATTCCTAAGTTGAGGCTCCATACTTTCCAGGCTCTTTGAGGCTTTTTACTGCTTCTTCTTTTTTCTTCTTCTTTTTTTCCTCCTCTTCCTCCTTTTTTTTCCCTCCTCTTTCTTCCTCCTTCAATTCTTCCTCTTCTTCTGGTGCTTTTTCTTATTGTTGTTCTTGTTTTTAATCTTCTTGTTCTTTTTTCTTTTTTTTTTTTTTTTTAATCTTTCTTTTTCTTTCTTCTTCTTTTTTTAAATTAATACAATACCTTGGATGAAGCTCAATGTTTACCAAGAAGTTAGAAATCTTAACATATCGATATCTCTACATATCTACATTTTGAACATATCTACAATTTGTTCCCCATTTCTTATCACCATCCTATCAGTTAAGTTTCTTAAAATTAAAAGACAAACTTCTTTTAAAACACATGCCTTGAGGCTAAAGGAAAGTCAATCTCAAGTTCCTCATTTCTACTTCCATTATACAGCATAGTGAGCAGTTTTCTTTCAGATGATTTACAAAAGAATGAATTGTCTACCTTCAACTGCTTTGCAAACTGTATCATCCCCGGAATTGGCAAAATGAAATCCTTGGGGTAGGAAGGAATTTTCTCCCAAGTCTCATTTACTATAGTTCTATTGCTTTATCTCATTCCTGGTTAAAAGCACCACTTAAGCAAAATAGTCTCACTTAATTTTATTATTTTTTTTCATCTGCACTAATTTCCAAAAAAACATTAAAGTTGCTTTAGAAAACCACCCACATTCATATGCCTGGAATAACCAAAACAAGAAACACATGATCCAGTTTTTCTACTTTTTTTTTTTTTTTTTTTTTTTGGCAACAGTAACTAAAAGAAAGAGCTTTGTTAGATTTTGAAGTCTGGAATGTGTACATAGGCTTAATGGAATACAAAGCAAAACATAGGTGTGTAAACTGTATTATGAAATCACACCATTTCCCCAGTTTCAGTTAGTAAATGAATGACATCATTATCTTAGCATTTTTATAAAAGTTTGAGGAGGAGGAGGAGGCAACACATAAAAAGCACTCAAGAATTTAAGAGTGAAAATCCAAGTTGTAACTCTGTCCAATGACAGTATTTACAACACAGCTTATGTCCGTGTTTTCACCAATTTGTATTAGTCTTTGCACATACAGTCCTTTATACATTCATAGCTACAAAAGCAAACTGACTGACTCTAATGTGAGCTTTTAAATTCACAGACATATTTGGTGTGACTGGACCATCTGTATAGAAGTAAAAATAATGCTTTTAAAATGAATTTTTTTGTGTTTATGCCTCTGTACACAATAAGAGGATCTCAGTCTATTGACATTTAAAGTAGATTAATGGTATTTAACCTCATAAGCATTTAGAATCATACCCATTTCACACATCAGAAAACTGAAAGAAATCAACTCCTATATATTTATAATCTAAGCTAATCTAACCCATTTAGTATTAAAATGCCTACTATGGCTAGCATTGCTTTGTTTTTGTATGTATTTTCACATACTTACATTTTGTACAAGTGGTCTCACCGAAGAAAAGTAAATTTATTAGGGCAACAACCATTTTATTTTTGTCCTGATATCTTCAAGGCCTAGAAAAGTGTCTATTACATAGTGTTTTAAAAATATTGTTGATGGTAAAGCACTGTTAGGCATTGGTTATTCTAAAACAAGATGAAAAGTTGTTCAACCCTGTAAGAAACTTAGATTCATTCTATCAAGGTAACAAAAGTATGAAAGAAACCTGACTCTTTTGACTTAATATTTAAATATCAACAAACACTAAATAAACAACAAACACTAAAAATCAAGGGTTAGTGTTTTGTTGATTTTCTAGACTTAAGATACAGAGACAACATTAATAATAAATATTAAACTTACAAATTTATGGTTCTTAAATATTTACTAATACCACTCCTGTATGTTACAAATAAAGACATATGCACATGCATAATAATTTAAAGAGGAGGGAAAGAGCAAATATGAAATATTTCCCCTAGGAGTTGGCAAAATGAGATGTACCTTGAAGGACATCAAAAATTTCAATAAATAGAGAAGGGAGTGCATTAGTATGTGCAAAGGCTTGTAATGGAGAAGCTCATATCTTTCTACTATAATAATGACATCCTAAATAACTAATACTTTTCTTACTCTTAGCAGTATCAAGTGGACAAACATTTATTAAGTACTTGCATGTCAGACACTGGTCTAATTGCTAGGAAAACAGTGGATGTCCTCAAGAACTTTATATTCTAATGAAGGAAAGCAAAATATAATAATGTAAGCATTGCTTAACAATATAAATACCATTCTAATTTTTTTCCTTCTCATATTATGCATGACATGCTAAATTTTCCTCCTTCTTCATTATCATCAAAGCAGCATTAAAATGAAAAACAAAACTAATATTAGACAATTCACAAGAAAAATGTTATCCTAAGGAGAAGTAAGAGCTACTTTTGTTGTTATTGGGAAAATAATGTGATGAAATAAAAGAGTAGGAGGATAAATTCATCCAAATCTATATTTCACTCTATTGCTTTAGCTTAGGAATTCCTGTAGGAAAAACAAAATGAAACAAACAAATACAAAGAATCCCAACTCAATCCAGTTAAGTATATTTGTTAGTAATTAAAGAAAGACATTAAACACAATTTTCTGTAGAACCTAATACATCATAACTGGATTAAATAGGTGTGGCTATTTCTAATCAAAATAAAAGTGTACTGATAAGTAACATCTCCTCCTAGATCATTGTTTACTTGTGGTGAAGGAAGGATTTGTGCCAAGTTAATCAAGTATAGATCATGGTGAAAGTTCTGATAAAAGGTGACCCACTGGAGAAAGAAATGTCAAACCATTCCAATATCTCTGCCAAAAAAAAAAAAAAAAAAAAAAAAAAAAAAAAAAAACTATCTGTAGAATTAAAATGCTGGAAAAAATGGTTTGCTATGATCCATAGGCTCATGAAAAATCAGATAAGACTGAATGACTTAATAAGTACAAGAATTTAAAAAAGAAGTCTGGGCCAATCACATCCAATGTGTGAAGCTACTAAGTATTATTTTCATTTAAGAAGAAGCTTATCTTCTTATTCTTGTAGTATCTTAATTTGCATCACATTAAGAGGAATTAATGAAAGGACAAACATTTATTAAACATTTACTTCAAGTCATGCATTAAACTAGACTCTGAATATACAAATAAAAAAAAAATTATGGCAATTCTTTCCCTCAAGGAGCTTACATTCTAAGATTTAGATAAATAGATAAAATGGAAAAAGTGGTAAAGGAATGGAATTTTGATTTAAAGTGTTCTAGGAATAGTGATTGGAGTTTTCTTCTATGAGCAACAATAGCATTGATTTCCTTACTCTTCACAAATTAAGAGCAAGAAGTAGAAGGGGATGTGTGGGTGTGTATGGGGAAGAGAATGAAGAATATTCTCAGAGGAAGTCTGTTGACAAGACACATAAGCAGGATAGACCTTGTTTTCTGTGTAGCTGGATAGGAAAAGGAAACATAAGAAACAGGATAAAGCTAAGCAGCGCAGTTGGAATTCTTATTGACAGTTATCTCCAAGCATTGTTCATGCCTAAACAGACATTATCTGAGAAAACTGCCATATAATCCCCTAGAGATATTGACCTTTCAATTTCATCCCAAAGGCTAGTAAGTACTTACAGATCTATGTTTGACAAAATCATTGTTGCTGGTTTGAATAATTTCAAAATAAAGGCATATCATAGGACATGATTAAGCATGCCAGCAATGTGAAAATCTTTATGGTAGGTATTAGAAAGAGAAACAACAATAATGAAAAAAAAAATTGTGCCTTGCTTGGTCCTTTTTGTTCCCCACAGAAAAATGTTGTTATTGTTTCAAAAGGACTTCAGAGATAATACAAGTTATTGTTACTGATTACTCTTAATTATATCAAAAATTTTATATATAATATATATATATATATGTAGTTCATATCCTCAATCATGACTTAAAGGAAATATAATTATAATTGGATATATTTTTGAAGTCTTTTCAGCTTTGTAGGACTTTTTTTTTTTTTATTCTATGAATAGAAGTTGCAAAGAAGACCTCAAAATAAATAGGAAAGTATCAATAGCCAAACTAACAGAAATCATATGGTTACCTTAATGGATGCAGAAAAAGCATTTGACAAAATCCAATACCAATTCCTATTTAAAACGCCAGAGAGTATAGGGATAAATGGAGTTTTCCTTAATATTATCTGTAACATCTATTTAAAATCATCAGCAAGCATCATCTGTAATGGGGATAAACCAATACCATTCCCATTAAGATGAGGGGGAAAAAAGGATTGTCCTAACAACATTACTATTCAATATTGAATTAGAAAGATTAGCTTTAACAATAAGAGAAGAAAAAATAAATTAAAAGAATTATAATAGGTAATGAGGAAATCAAATTATCACTCTTTGCAGATCATATGATGGTATACTTAGAAAATCCTAGAGAACCAAATAAAACACTTAGAAATAATTCACAACTTTAGTAAAGTAGCAGGATATAAAATAAATCCACATAAATCATTAGCATTTGTATATATTATCAACAAAATCCAGCAGCAAGATACACAAAGAAAAAATTTATTTAAAATTATTGTAGATAGTATTAAATATTTGAGAGTCTATCTGCTAAGACAAAGTCAAATACTTTATGAACACAATTACAAAACACTCTCCACACAAATGAAGTCAGATCTAATCAATTGGAAGAATATAAAGTGCTCATTGGTAAGCCTAACTAATACATTAAAAATGACAATTCTACCTAAATTAATCTACACACTCAGTGCCACATCATAAAACTCCCAAGAAATTATTTTACAACCCTAGGAAAAATAATAACAAAGATCATCTGGAAGAACAAAAGGTCAAAAATTTCAAGGAATTTAATGAAAAAAATGCAAATGAAGTTGGCCTATCTGTATAAATATCTAAAAGTATATTACAAAAGCAATGGTCATCAAAATCATTTGGTACTTGCTAAGAAGTAGAGTAGTGAATCAATGGAATGGATTAGGCTCATAAGTCACAATAGTCAATGACTATAGTAAACTCATGTTTGATAAACCCAAAGACCCCAGATTTTGGAATAATAACTCAGAATTTGACAAAAATTCCTAGGAAAATTGGAAATTAGGATGGCGGAAACTATGCCTTTACCAACATTTAACATCCTATACCAAGATAAGATCTAAATGGGTTCATGATTTAGACATGAAAAGTGACACTATAAGCAAATTAGAAGAACAAAGTATAGTCTACCTCTCAGATCTGTGAAGAAGGAAGAAATTTGAGGCCAAAGAAGAACTAGAGTATGTTAGGGAATGCAAAATGGATAACTTTTAAAAATTTCTTGTACAAACAAAACCAATGCAGACAAGATTAGAAAAAAAAAAAAAAAAAAAAAAAAAAAACCAAAAAAAAAAAAACAGTAAATTAGGGAAAAATTGACTTAAATTTATAATAATACAAGGCCTTCTCCAGTTATTAAATGATCAAAAGATATGAACAATTTTCAGATGAAGACATTAAAACCTTATGAAAAAATGCTCTAAATCACTAATAGTCAGTGAAACGCAAATTAAGGCAACTGACATACTATTACATACCTCTCAGAATGGCTAAAAGGACAGGAAAAGATAATAATGAATGTTGGAGGAAATGTGGGAAAACTGGAACACTATTGCATTGTTGATAAAGTTGTGAAATGATCCAACCATTCTGGAGAGCAATATGGAACTATGCTAAAGGACTGTCACACTGTGAATACCCTTTGTTCTAAAAATATCTTTACTGGGCCTATATCCCAAAGAGATCATAAAAAAGGGGGAAAGACCCACATGTGCAAAAATGTTAGTGGCAGCCCTCTTTGTAGTGGCTAGAAACTGGAAACTGGGTGGATGCCCATCAGTTGCAGGATGGATGAATATGTTATGATGTATGAATATTATGGAATATTATTGTTGTGTAAGAAATGATTAGCAGGATGATTTCAGAGTAGCCTGGAGAGACTTACATGAACTGATAGTAAGTGAAATTGAGTAGAACCAAGAAAATATTGTACACAGATTATACAATGATCAATTCTAATCAACATGACTTTTTTCAATAGCAAGATGATTCAGGCCAGTTCTATTGCTTTTGTGATGAAGAAAGTCATCTGCACTCGGAGAGAAGATTGTGGATACTGAGTATCACAACATAGTATTCTCTCTTTTGTTGTTGTTTGCTTGCATTTTTTCTCTTTTTTTTTTCTCTTTTGATATTTCTTGTGCATCATGATAAATGTAGAAATATGTATAGAAGAATTGCACATGTTTAACATATACTGTATTACTTGCCATCTGGGGAAGTGGGGGGGGGGGAGGGAAGGAGAAAAAGAATGTTGAAAGCTATTTAAGTATATGTTTTGAAAATTAAAAAGCTTTAAAAATAGGAAAGTCAGGAAAATGAGACAGTTGGGGAAAAATAATTCTTTTCCTCCTCCTCCTCTTTCTCCTCTCCCTCCTCTTCTTAGGTGACTTTCTTTAAATAAAGAATTGAGGCCCATAGAAATCATGATCACACTGCTAGCTAATAATAGAGCCAACTCTTGGACCTAAATACTCTTTCAGACTAGTGTTGTTGGGTGTTTGATGTTATTATTATTGCTGTAGCTGTTGTTTTTTTGTTTATTTTGGAAAGAATATTTATTTATTTTTACCGTATGATATATGCTGACTTGTTTTTGCAAATAATTAAGGCACATATGTTGGCCTGTTTATTAATTCCAATTCAATAATAACTACCTCACAATATTGCTATGAAATCAAATGAGATATTTCTAAAATGCTTAAGCACATATGCCTAGCATGTAGCAGTTGCTTAATTAATGCTGTCGCCTCCCTCTTTTCCCTTAATACAAGGCATCTGGTGTTATCCAAAGTGTCTTAAGAACTTAAAAGAGCCAATCTCGCCTGACTTCCTTGCAATGAAAATTGATCTATTGGACACTTATTTCTGCTCATTTTCTATACAATGATAATTGATATTTAGAATAATGACTCTAAGTCACTGTAAGATACCCAAATGACTTCTGAATCTTCAATAAAGATTAAATTATGTCTTTAGTGGTTTAGGGTTATGTAATTTCTTTTCTCTTTTTTTCCTTTCTCTCTTCAGGCCTATGATTCACTTTGTATTTATTTTGTATAAACTCATTTATGCACTTTATGTTTATGGAATAGAATGTAACCTCCCTTGTGGATATATTCCAATAACAAACACAGTGTTTCATGTGTAGTAAATGCTTAATAGATATTTATTCAATGATGTATCTGAGAATTCCTTTTTTAGCAGCTTGCAATAACATCGAGTATTAGAGGATTGTTTGAGACAAAATTTCTTTTAATTACAATTGAAATGATAGGAGAAAAACAAAGGGAAAAATGATCATTTTTCAGATGATATATAATACAATAGGAAAATACTATAATGTTTTATGAATATGCAATATACAAATATAACATTACAAATTGTTAGATAGATATGCATTGTCTCTTAATATTGCTAAAAGGAAAAAAAAGACAAAAAAAAAAAAAAAAAAAAAAGCTAACATGAGAGGAGCTGCCTTTCTCCATCAAGTGCCTATCTTCAGCTTATTGCACTAGAGAGTTTAGGGAATTCCCCCTTTGGATAAGATATGGTACTGCCTCTTGGTTGAGCTTCGATATTTCAAACATGGTGGAGATCTCCCTTGATTTATATTGTCTATACACTCACTTTTATACTTTCTCTGGTTTATATTTTACTATGTACTTGGATAAATAAGTTTCTTTGCTTTTTGTTATATTATGTTAATTGTAGAATTGGCATTTTCTAAGGAATCAAGATTTGGATATAAAGCTTGGGTACCCCTTGGCCCATTAAAAAATATTAATCAAGAATTTAACTAGAACCTGAAAAAAATACATATCATAAGTCAATAATATTTAAGGAGACGATAATTTCAAGTTGCTACCCCCTCTCTCTGATAAGAAAAGTGTAACTAGACAGGCTCTGTTCCCAGGGTCCTACTTCCATTTTTGGCAGGAACTGAAGTTTCCCTTAGAAAGGAGTAAGGGGAGGGAGAGATATTTATCCGTTCCTGTCTCCCTATATAACGCATATGACTTTATGCAACATTTATATGATCCTAGGAGCAATAAGAAGTTTCTGGAATTTATTAAGTAAGGAAGTGACATGGTCAAATTTAATCTCAAGGAAAATCATTTTGGCAGTTTTGGGGAGGTAAATGAAATGGGGAAATAAAAAAATCATGATCATAAATAGTTAGCATTTACATAGTTTACTTAGTGTCAAATACTATGTGCTAAATACTTTATAACTGTTATTTCATTTGGTCCTCACAATCATCCTGAGAAGTAGGTATTATTATTATTATTATTATTACAGATGAAGAAAGTAAGGAAAAAGAAATTATCCAGAATCACTTGTCTAGGAAATGTCTGGAATCAGCTTTGAACTCTGGTGACCCTGAATCAGGCCTGGTACTTTATCCATGATATAACCTTACTGCCTTCTTAAGGTAAAAAGACCAGTTGGAAGATGATAGAAGGCTTGAATTAAAGTGATAATTATTTGAGTACAAGGAAAGAGTTGTAAGTGAAGGCAGACAAAATAAAATTTGGTAACTGATTGGAAATGCAGAATTTTGAAGAATAAAGAATTTAGGATTACATGAAAGTTTCAGGCCAGGAATAGAGGTGATACCATCAATAGATTTAATGAAATATGGTAGAGGTTATGGCTTGGAGAGCAGGGAGGAGAAAAATGATTCATTGTTTGGAAGTGTTTTTTGGGTTTTTTTCCTCTTGTAAAGTCACTTGATTCAACTTTAGTTTTCAAGATAGTCATTGAGTTCCCATGACAAATACTAAAGGAAAAAAAAATAATACTAACCACAAGATCTCTTCTGTTAGAGCTTTTAGGTTAAGTATAGAGGCTATACTATAATGCAAAATTGAACATGAAATTATAAGAGAAGAAAAAGTACTGAGAGGTCAAAAAAAAGAGGTAATTTTAAATGGAGAGATCAGGGAAAATTTTAATGAAAAAGTAGATATTATTTCAGAACTTCTAGTAATTAGAATTCTTCAGAATTGAACACAGCTAAGAACAGAAGGATATTTCAGGTAGCACCTGAACAAAGCCAAATTAGAAGGGAAGTTTGGGATATATTCATAGAATGGCAAATGGTTTATAATGTATATTGTACTACTGAATTTTTTTTTCCTATAAATCTTATGAAATTTTACACTACACACTGAAGCTATATGAAGAAGAAGTTAGTCTAAAATAAATGCTTTTTTATGTGGAAATTATTTTTCTTTATTATGAAAAAAGGGATCATTGAATATAAGCTGATCTTTGAAAAAATTAAATACTCTAGCTTATGATTTCATATGACATATGATAGCCTTAGAAACATTTAAGATCCATTATACTATCAAGTTTGCTTTCCTGTAGTCTACTTTAAAACCTCTCTGCCAGGCGATTAAAACTAAAACTAATAACAGGTCAGTTGACAAGTAATTATTGAGGGCCCACAGGGTATGTAGTTCAGTACTAGAGGCTTGAAATTAAAGCCACATAATTGAAAGGGGAACAAGTATATTCTCTTTCTCTGAACACATAAGCAATATTCAATGCTATTTTCTCTTATATGGGGGAAGAAGATGGGCTTTAATAATGGCATATATGGATGTCATGAATTTGTCTACAACAGAACTCTACACATAATAGGCACTTAATAAATACTTATTCAATTTAATTAATAGTACCGTATATAATGTTTTCTTCTTTTTCAAAGTATATATATCATTTATACATTGTGGTTTTTCATTACGCTAAGAAAAATAATTTATTCCTGTTATAGATCAGGAAACTGAGACCCAGAGAGCTAAAGGGCCCTCAATAATAGAATAGACAGTCTCTTAATGATTTTTCCTACTGAATGTGTCCATTTTCACATCATCTTCTAAAGTCATAGATCCAGATAAAATTCTGACATTCTCTCACAAAATATATCTATCTCATGACCCCATGTAAAGAATCTCTGGCAACATCAACATCTGGTGTGCTCTGATCTCCTGGGTTTTTTTGTTTTTTTGTTTTTTGCAAGTACTTGCATAATTGATTGATTGATTGTCACTTACAAAGTGACATAAATAGAACAGTTATTTACACAACGCATTAAAAAATTTAAAACTGAATCCATAGATACTCAGGATATTTCTCTCCTTTCTCCCAATAGAATGTATACAATCTGTCCAATTTAATAGTAATCCATATGAGAAAAGGAGTTACCGAAAAATCAAATATACTGATAAGTTTAGTCTCCTCCATCATATAGGTGGTGCTTTTAAAGAGCCATCCTTTTAAACCATATCTGCTATATCCATGTAACTTACAGCTCCACTAAAGGACAGATCTGGGCCTACTTTTATACATGTCTCTAAGATTTATTGCATCTGGTACAAGAATTATTTGCTGTTTCTTGATTTCATGCTATTTTGTCCCACCACTGTGTGTTATTTCTCCTTGGAACAGAATTCTCCCAATTCTCTCTTCACATGTTATAATTCTTAATCTCCAAATCCCATTTCAGGTTTATCCACATCATCTAGAAGTGATTTTAAGAGTCTCTTAGATCAGATCTTCTTAAACTTTTTTTCACTTACAATCCCCTTTTACCTGAAAAATTTTCACATGATCACAGATATATAGGTACATAAAACAGGAATAAAAAGCAACATTTACTAATAATAAATGATAATTTTTGTGACCTTCTCATTCAGTTACTGTACTCCAATAGTTACAGTACTCTTTACAGTACACTTTTTACCACAGTTTTTGAAGCTGGATTTAGCCTACTCTTTCTTGTTAACACTTATGAATTCAATAACTTTTTTATTTGTGTATTAATGTAAATAGATATATATGTAAATAAATGTATATATTATGAATATGTGTATATATTTCTTTGTTTTTTGTTTTTTTTATTCCTCTCCTGACATACCCTCTCCTTTACTTCTTAAAGACCTGGTATATTACATTGTATATAACTTCCCTGAGATTCTCTTTTACCCTTAAGAGGATCTGAAACATCAAGACTCTCCTCAAAAGGGTCTATAGAGGCTTTACCAATGGTGTTCCTTCAACTACCAAGTAGTTCTTGGTACTCAATTCCATTTAGCTACTTACAGATTTGTTTTTAGAAAATAATATTTAATTCAGAAGATAGAATAATAAATATACAAATTTACTCTCTTAATGCATGAGTAGAATAATCCTCCCGTCCACCCTGCTTTTTACCATGTTAGTCTCTGGGGAAAGTTAATGAGATTCAGTTAATACCTTCACTCATTTTCTAGAAAGTAAAGTTCCAGTTCCAAGGCTAAATCTTCTTCAGTCTTAAGAACCAAGTACCCTGGTTTTTCTAAGGGCAGATCAAATGGTTATATTACATTTGGAATCCTGAATCCATGGTCCCTATGACTCAAATTCCCTAATATAGAATATTGTCTCTGAAACCTGAAACTAAGGACAAATGATACAGAACAATGACCACACACTACAGGGGCCAAGATAAAAGAGCTATGAGAAGAGCTAAAGTCTTTATCCTCTCACTATTAGACTCATGGTATCTATGCAATAGGTAACTTGTTATCTTCACCTTCTGGTCTCATAAGGAAAAAAAGTCTTCAGGAAAAGAGCAACTATCCTAATCCAACCAGTTTATAAAATGCAGCCTTTTGTGGTTTGCAGCCAACCAAAAGTGCGTATCCTCACCTATTGATGGTAGGAAACTTCAGAGTGCACTCATGCAAGATGATTGGGGCATATTTCAGAGATTCTCAAATGTGTGCACACATGAATTTATATATACATGTATATATAGCCATATATAATGTACATATATATGAATATATACCCATACATGTAGAGAGAAGTAGATATATGTTTATGTATGTATTTTACACCTATAATAAGATATAATGGGGCAGGTAGATGCATTCACTAGATCTAGTATCAGAATAACTTCTTTGTGAGTTCAAATATGGCCTCAGATACTTATTAACTGTGTGACCCTGGGAAACTCATTAACCCTTTTTACTTCAGTTTCTCCTTTGTAAAATAAGAGAAGTAAATGGAATACCACTCTAATATCTTTGCAAAGAGAATCCCAAAATGGGATCATGAAGAATCTGCCATGACTGAAATGACTGGACAATAAGCAGTTATAGACCCTTTGTTTCATCTCTACTTTCTCAGCACCAGGAACCATTAATTGTACAAAAAAGATTGATAAATATTTGTTGAATATATTAAATATATAAGCAATAGAGTAAGAATAGCAAGGGACAAACATAAGTAAATGAAAATGTTCAAGAAGGATCAAGTTCAATATAAGTTAAGGTTTAAAATAAACTTTAAAGCCAATTAAAAGGATTTTAAAAATGCATTGAGAACAAGAAGAGAATCATCAAAAGGCATCAACATTCTGCATATTTAGGTAAGAAAGTGATTATAGACAAATAATAACAAAATAGAAAAGAACAATACTATTTTTTTTTTCTTTTACTTATTTTTCCTCCCTCCATAAAATAGAATGAACTTTAGCTTGAGGTGAGGACCAAGAAAGGAAAGTATTTTAAGTGGCCAATAGAAAACATAAGCCAAAATAAATAAGAAGATAGTTAAAAATCACTCCCTTGAACTGAATGAATCCAAGTTATATGAAACAGGAAAAAATGATTTCTTTTCATATTTAGATAATTTATAATTCTGAAAAGAAAAATTCATACCTTTTCATTTAAATAATTCATAAATATTTCAAATATATGCTATATAAAAGCTACACATATTACTAAGCAAAGCATTTTTTTAATATCTTTATAAAAGATAAATTTGATCTGATCTGAGACTTGTTTGGAGTTAATGAGAATATTTCAGTGCAACCTATTTGTGTGATTTTGCCTAGATATATTCAGCATGTTTATCAATGTCATGGATAAAAGCAAAAATGCACTAATCAAATTTGACCTAACTATATACATATAGGATAACTATATTATAATAAGTAATTGAAGCAACTAGATGGCATAGTGGAAAAAAGTGATAAACTTGTAACCTGACTTTGAATAGTACCTCAGACATTTATTAACAATGTGATCCAGAGTACATCCTAATTTCTCACATCCTTAGTTTCCTAATCTGTAAAATGAAAATTATATTAGTACTTACATGAGTAAGAGTCAAATGAGATAATATATTTAAATAACTTTGTTAACTTAAAATGCTATGTACATTTTAGTATTAAACCATAGAGCTCTTTCATCAATATTTATGTCTGGGATAGACATATAAAATGGACAAAAACCTGAATCCAAATTTGAGATAGGTGGGAAAAACAAACAAACAATAGTCAACAAATAACAACAAAAACCAGGTTAGTTTGCTCTGGGGAGACTTTATAATTATTTTAATGTCTTTAGCCTTCTCCCCAACACATAATCTCATCACATACACATATCTACCTATCTATAACTACATGCTTACACAAACAATGAAGTAGGTTCTGTGTGTGTATACATTTGCCAAGGCCTTAACATAAGCATATAGAAAATTGTTCTTTCTGGCTTATAACATGTGTGTGTGTGTGTGTGTGTGTGTGTGTGTGTGTATTTTATTTTGTTTAGCTTTTCCTTAACACACAAAAGAATGCCAGCCAAAGAATCTGGGGTATATATGTCTATTTGTATATGCATATAATAAAAAATATTTTTTAGAAAGCTGAAAATTTTATCTTTTATTGTCTTTAGCAATATGTGTAGCTTTTATATAGTATATACTTAAAATATTTACTGAATTAATTAAATAAAAGTAGGAATTTTTCTTTTTAGAATTGTAAATTATCTAAAATAGAAAGGCATAAGCAATTCAAATAGAATCAAAACTGGAAGCCATTTGCTAGCTACTTTAGGAATTTAAAATGCCCTTTGAGAATAAAGGTCAGTTGCTTTATAGACTAAATGGGTCAGGTTCAGTGTCTATAGGCTTCATGCTCCTTCCCCAGGCTCATGTTCTCCATCAACATCAATCTCTTGCTGCAGCTGTGAGAGAGATACTCTTTCCCTATTGCCTGATCTGTCACTGGCCTGTCTAGGAGCCTAAGTATCCATAATTCCCCTCTACTTTCTTTTCTCCTCCTTCCTTAACAATATTCATGTCTTTCCATTTAACCCCTTCACTTAGATTTATATTGTTCAACTCCTCCTAGAATGATTTAAACCAACTAATCCCAAACCCCTCTTGGAAACTGATTATGTTTTTGCAACAACTAATCAATCAATCAACAAGCATTTATTAAGGCTTATCATGTGTCAAGCCTTAGATATACAAAGATAAAAATGAAACTCCCTCTAGGAGCTTACAATCCCTTGAGGAAAGTGTGTAGACATATAAACATATAAAAATAAATATAAAACAATTTTGAGGGATGCACTAGAAGCTTAAAATAAGTTAAAATATTTTTAAAGGTCTCTAATTGTCAAGTTTTCAGTGTGAAGAAAAACTCAAGCTTTCCTTTAAAAGAGGATGGGCTATACTCTAAGATGAAAAGTAAAACAACCAAAAAAGTATTTTCATTTTTCCTTTCAGTCATCTAGCCTTCAAAAAATGGATGGGCATACAAATGAATGAATGAACATTCCCTATTTGGCTACTATCAAAATAATTTTGCCCTAGATGCTGAAGATATCAGCACAAAAATGAGATAGAGTCACCCATGTAAGAAATTATATTTTAATAGGAAGATGCAATAAATATAGGAAAATGGTGTTCAGGGAAAAGGAATTTTGGTGTAAAGATTTGTTGGATTGTTGTTCTTCATTCTGGAAGGAGATCATGACATCAAGGAGTAAATGCCATGACATGCAAGTGAATTCAGTTTAAGTGAGGGAAAGCAGAGTCACCAGCCTTACTTTCTCCTCCAGAGTCATCTGGGTCCAGTGGCCAGATATAAATCAGGATGACTACAGACGACCCTGGACCCTGGATACACAGGTATTATGAATGAAACCATAGACAAATAATAGCCACATATTTTCCAGTAAAAATGCTGACTGATTTGATTATTATTATTCTTAGAGCAAGAGCAAGATGTGCATGTATGTGTGAGCAAGGATAGCATATACATGGTAGGCAGGACAAATAGAAAGATGCTTAAGATGGATAAATGCTGATTTTGGGATGAATAGTTAGTTTAAGTATGAAGCAAGATCTAAGACCAACTAGATATAGTGGATTATTTGAGTTTTCACTTACTCATCCATCAATCACTATTGCTCAGCTCCTAGTCAAAATACCATCTGAGTGAATTAATGGGGAGGGGTGGGGATATTCTAGATTTATTGTTCCTAATGGGGAAAAAGGGAAGAGTAGCAAAGCAGATGGGAAGATATTTGTACTTAATATACTTTTGTGGATGGCTGGATAGTATACAGACTATATTTGTATCTGGATATAATCCTTTCCAGGTCTGTTTAATTAAGGAATTTGACCCAAGGGTAAAAATAGCATCCTAAGAATTCTCCCGTGAGATGGATGATGATCATCCTCATCATTAGTGGTAGTATAGTAGCAACAGTCACAATAGCATAATGAGGAGTTAGAAGGAAATATAGCAACAATATCTAATGTTTATATAGCAAATGGAGAAAGGATACTTAGGACTGGGTTCTTGGACACTTACCTATATGTCTCTGGGAAAGGGAAGAATATTATTCATCCAGATTTTATTCCTGTTTCTCTGGGCAATCTTAAACACATCCTATGAGCTCTCTGAACCTCAGTTTCCTATCTGTAAAATGGGGTGGCTGGAATATCTATTAATAGCTAGTCTTTATATAGCAGCTTGAAGATTGAAAACACTTTATAAGAATCTTATTTAATCTTCACAGTAACCCTGCAAATTTGGTGCTATTGATATCCCCATTTTACAGGTAAGGGACTGAGGCAAATAGGTTAAGGGATCACAAAGTTAGTGTGAAAAGCTGGATTTGAAGCAAAATCTTTCTGAATCTTGGTCAGATACTCTATATACTATACTTCTTATCTTAGATCTCCTCTATCTCTAAATATATGCTTCTAAATTATGGGTTTTTTTAATAAAATCCTGCCATAATGAACCTGGAGTCAAAGTAATCATTAGAAGACTAAAATAATCTATGTATCCAATTCAGTTCAGTCCTCCAGTCCACAGCATTTCTTTCCTGATTGCCTATTATAAATACAATTTACCTTGATTTTACTAAAGAAAGTCACTAATAATGAAAAAGTACTCAAGGAGTATATAATCTATTTTTAAACTGACATAGCATACCCATCATGATAATCTAGTGATATCTTTCTAACAGCTAGATGGTACATTATGGCACAGAATATACATAAATTAACAATGGTAAAATCAAGTTGCTTCAATTAACTTCAATCTTACAAGCATTATTTAAATACCTACTAATTGGCAGTGCTGTGCTAAGTAGTGGGGAAATAAAAGACAAGTATTTGCCTTCAAAGAAGCTTAAAAACATTTTTAAATACATCCAAAATACTTATAAAGAAATCATTTCATTATTAGTGCTTCTTTATTATTTCCTTTCTGTTTCTCCCTTCCCCCCTCCTAATCCAAAGCAATTTTTTCTAAAATTTATTTTCTGTCATACTGTAAAATCACCAAGGTTACTACAACAAGGCCTAAGGGCAAATATGACAACCTGGCTAGAGGCATAATTAGTGCCCAGTGTAATGTAAAATGCAGCACTTGACCATTCAAGGCAGTTCTTTCTATTTCTTAGCCTCAGGCTAAATTCCTTGGGCTCCTAGGGATATACTACTACAGAAAAGCTGAGTAAAACACTGAATGACATAAAGGCTTATGAAGAATGACATTCTCTGAGCATCAAAGTTCTCACTCAATTCCTTATACCTCCAAGATTACCACATACAGTAACAATATAATGGTTACTTTCTGAATCTTTGACCTGTATTTATGACATTTTCTCCATGGCTGTGAGTCTTTCTGAAGTCTGATATAAATAACGCTTTTTCAATGAGACTTCCCATATTCTCTCCCAATAGAAGTGATCTCCCCTTTTGAATTCCCATCTCATTCTGTCTCTCATATTGCATTTCACAGTCTATGTTGTTCTCATCATCTGGTTTACTCCCTATATTGTACTATGTACTTATTAATTTAACACTTGAAAAACTAATAAATATTTATTCAATTTTACATAATTATTATTGAAAAGGAAATTAATTCAATTGTGTTAGATATAGATAGATAGATCAATAGATTAAATAGATTCATAGATACATATATAGAAGATACATATTTATATTCATATATGCAACATCTATTAAGCTTTTATTATATACTGAATTATAAGGCCTTACTGAATTATGCCCACTGTAGGTTACCTAAATTTATCAGAACATATCACTCTGAAAAGTGAATCACTATTGCGGAAATAAATAAAATATAATGGAAAAACTTTCAGAGTAAGAGGAGAGAGAGAGAGAGAGAGAGAGAGAGAGAGAGAGAGAGAGAGAGAGAGAGAGAGAGAGAGAGAGAAAGAAAGAGAGAGAGAGAAAGAGAGAGAGAGAGAGAGACAGAGAGAGAAAGAGAGAGAGAGAGAGAGAGAAAGAGAGAGAGACAGAGAGAGAAAGAGAGAGAGAAAGAGAGAGAGAGAGAGAGAGAGAGAGAGAGAGAGAGAGAGAGAGAGAGAGAGAGAGAGAGAGAATGCTAGACAAACTAGTGGATAAGGAGTTGTTAGAGTTGGAGTAAGGAAAATCTAATTTTGAATGTTGTCTCAGGAACTAAACTCAGATCCTGGGAAAATCACTTAAGTTTTTTGAGCCTCAATTTTCTTATATATAAAAAGGAAATAATAATTGCATCTACTTCACAAGGTTTTTGTGGGAATAATATGAGTGTTTATAAAGCTTAAATTACTGCAATAATGTTTAAATATTAGCTAACATTGATCTCTATGATCTTTTTTCAGCTTTAAAGAATTACTCTTTTGGGAGCATGGTGGTGAAGAGGGTTAGGAGGAGGGAAGAAAAGCAAATTCAAAATTTTAAGTGCTAAAACAATTTAATTTTAAAATTCAACCTAAAATTAATAATATTGAAAGTAAAAAAAAAAAAAAACTATTGAATTAATAAATAAAACCAAGAGTTGGTTTTATGAAAAAAGCCAATAAAATAGATAAAACTTTGGTAAATCTGATCAGAAAAAGGAAAGAGGAAAATCAAATTGTTAGTCTTACAAATGAAAAGAGGGATCTTTCCACCAATGAAGAGGAAATAAGAGAAATTATAAGGAGTTACTTTGCCCAACTTTATGCCAATAAATTTGATAACTTAAGTGAAATGGATAACTTCCTCCTAAAATATAGACTTCCTAGATTAACAGAGGAGGAAATAAATTGCTTAAATAGTCCCATTTAAGAAAAAAGAAATAGAACAAGCTATTAATCAACTCCCCAGGAAAAAATCCCCAGGACCAAATGGATTTACATGTGAATTCTACCAAACATTTAAAGAACAATTAGCCCCAATGTTATATAAACTATTTGAAAAAAATAGGGTATGAAGGAGTCCTACCAAACTCCTCTTATCACACAGATATGGTACTGATACCTAAACCAGGTAGATCGAAAACTGAGAAAGAAAACTATACACCAATTTCCTTAATGAACATTGATGCTAAAATCTTAAATAAGATATTAGCAAAAAGACTTCAGAAAATCATCCCCAGGATAATACACTATGATCAAGTAGGATTTATACCAGGAATGCAGGGCTGGTTTAATATTAGCAAAACTATTAGTATAATTGACCATATTAATAATCAAATTAATAAAAACCATATGATCATTTCAATAGATGCAGAAAAAGCATTTGATAAAATCCAACATCCATTCCTACTAAAAACGCTTGAGAGTATAAGAATAAATGGACTATTCCTTAGAATAATCAGGAGCATATATTTACTACCTTCAGTAAGCATAATATGTAATGGAAATAAACTGGAACCTTTCCTAGTAAGATCAGGAGTGAAACAAGGTTGCCCACTATCACCATTACTATTCAATATAGTACTAGAAACGCTAGCCTCGGCAATTAGAGCCCAGAAAGAGATTCGAGGAATTAAAGTAGGTAATGACAAAATCAAACTATCACTCTTTGGAGATGACATGATGGTATACTTAGAGAACCCCAAAGACTCTGCTAAAAAGCTATTAGAAATAATTCAGAACTTTAGCAAAGTTGTAGGATACAAAATAAATAAAATATAAATAAAATAAATCCACATAAATCCGCAGCATTTTTATACATCATCAACAAAATGCAACAGCAAGAGATACAAAGATAAATTCCGTTCCAAACAAATGTTGAGAGTATAAAATATTTGGGAATCCATCTAGCAAAGAAAAGTCAGGAATTATATGAGCAAAATTACAAAACACTTGACACAAAAATAAAGTCAGATTTAAATAATTGGAAAGACATTCAGTGCTCTTGGATAGGCCGAGCAAATATAATAAAGATGACAATACTCCCCAAACTAATCTATTCATTTAGTGCTATACCAATCAGACTCCCAAGAAGCTATTTTAATGACCTAGAAAAAATAACAACAAAGTTCATATGGAAAAACAAAAGGTCGAGAATTTCAAGGGAACTAATGAAAAAAAAGTCAGATGAAGGTAGTCTAGGTGTACCTGATCTAAAGCTATATTATATAGCAGCAGTTACCAAAACCATTTGGTATTGGCTAGGAAATAGAACGGTAGATCAGTGGAACAGATTAGGTACAAAGGACAAAAAAGGGTACATTTATAACAATCTAATCTTTGACAAACCCAAAGATACCAACATTTGGGATAAAAATTCATTATTTGAAAAAAACTGTTAGGAAAACTGGAAATTAGTATGGCAGAAATTAGATATGGATCCATACTTAACACCATATACCAAGATAAGATCAAAATGGGTCCATGATTTAGGCATAAAGAATGAGATCATAAATAGATTAGAGGAACAGAGAATAGTCTACCTCTCAGACCTGTGGAGGAATTTATGACCAGAGGAGAACTAGAGATCATTATTGATCACAAATAGAAGATTTTGATTACATCAAACTAAAAAGTTTCTGTACAAACAATACTAATGCAAACAAGATTAGACGGCAAGTAACAAATTGGGAAAATATTTTTACTGTTAAAGGTTCTGATAAAGATCTCATTTCCAAAATATATAAAGAACTGACCCTAATTTATAAGTAATCAAACCATTCTCCAATTGATAAATGGTCAAAGGATATGAACAGATAATTCTCAAATGATAAAATGGAAATTATATCTACTCATATGAAAGAGTGTTCCAAATCACTACTGATCAGAGAAATGCAAATTAAGACAACTCTGAGATACTACTACACACCTGTCAGATTGGCTAAGATGACAGGAACAAATAATGATGAATGTTGGAGGGGATGTGGGGAAATTGGGACACTAATACATTGCTGGTGGAGTTGTGAAAGAATCCAGCCATTCTGGAGAGCAATCTGGAATTATGCCCCAAAAGTTATCAAACTGTGCATACCCTTTGATCCAACATTGCTGCTATTGGGCTTATATCCCAAAGAAATACTAGAGAGGGAAGGGGGACCTGTATGTGCCAAAATGTTTGTGGCAGCCCTTTTTGTAGTGGCTAGAAACTGGAAGATGAATGGATGTCCATCAATTGGAGAATAGTTGGGTAAATTATGGTATATGAATGTTATGGAATAGTATTGTTCTGTAAGAAATGACTAGCAGTATGAATACAGAGAGGCTTGGAGAGACTTACATCAACTGATGCTGAGTGAAATGAGCAGAACCAGAAGATCGCTGTACACTTCAATGTTGTATGAAGGTATATTCTGATGGAAGTGGATATCTTCAACATAAAGAAGATCCAACTCACTTCCAGTTGATCAATGATGGACAGAAACAAGTACACCCAGAGAAGGAACACTGGGAAATGAATGTAAATTGTTAGGACTACTGTCTATCTACCCAGGTTACTTATACCTTTGGAATCTAATACTTAATGTGCAACAAGAAAATTGGATTTACACACATATATTGTATCCAGGTTATACTGTAACACGTGTAAAATATATGGGATTGCCTGTCATCTAGGTAGGGGAGTAGAGGGAAGGAGGGAGAAAATTTAGAAAAATGAATATAAGAGATAATGTTATAAAAAATTACTCATGCATATATACTGTCAAAAATTTTTTATAATTATAAAATTAAAAAAAATAAAAATTAACAAATTACAAAATAAATTAAAAAATTAAAAAAATAAAATTCAACCTATTTATTTTTTAACAAAAGTTATTTTCCTCTAGCTTCTTCATTCTACTGAGAAAGCAAGAAATATATCAATTATACAGATGAAGTCATGTAAAACAAATTTCCATATTAGTCATTGAGGTGAAAAGCAAGGAAAAATTAATAATTTTAGTATGTTTTTATCTGCATTCAGAGTTTTCTATTGACCTCTCTAGATCACTTTATTGATTAGAATTAGTTAAGGATTTCATAGTTGAGCATCATTACAATTTTGCTATTAGTATGTACAACATTCTCCTGGTTCTGCTCTCTTTATTTTGTACCTGTTCAAGTAAGTCTTCCTAGTTTTTTTGTTTGTTTGTTTGTTTGTTTGTTTTTTCTGAAACCATCATGCTTGTCATTCCAGATATCACAATGCTATTCCACCACAATCATATACTACAACATGTCTAATACACATTTCTTTTTTTTTTTTTTTTTGAAGCATACTTTTTTTTAATTTTTCCTTAGGGTTTTTAAATTTATGTTTTATTTAACAGCATGACTATTATGGAAATATGTTGTGCATGACTATATTTTATAAGCTATATGGAATTATATGCCTTCTCAATAGGTTGAGTGAAGAGAAAAGGAGGAGAGAATTTGGAATTCAAACTTAAAAAATTTATTTTTAAAACATATGCACTGATAATTTGACAACATTGCTTCTTGATTAGCCTTGTGTTTCAGATTTTCTCCTCCTTCCCCCCACACCTACCCCTACATGGAAACAATCCAATATATGTTAAATTTCTAACACATACTTTAAGATCATTGCATGTAGTTCATAGTACCTACTATTTGCATGGAAGAGAAAACTGAGTTTCTGGGAAGCTAAATGATTTTTTCAGGGTTTCATAGATAGCAAACATTAGAAGAGTGATCCAAAATCAGATCCTTTGTCTATGAATGTTATCAAGCAACTTCCTTATGTGAGATGGCAATGAGGAAACATGAATCAAAAAAAAAAAAAAAAAAAAAAAAAGAGAGAGAGAAATCTACCACAAAGAGATGGGAAGAGAACAAGTAAGAGTGGTTAAGTTCATAACAATTTGAGCTTGGTTATACCCAAGAAAGCCAATAAAAAAATTATTGTCAAGGATAGAACCAAAATGGCAAAGTAAAGATAGGAACTCAATGAGTTCTTTCCCCAAATCAGCTCCAGACATGTTTAAAAATGATTCTAAGTAAATTCTAAAGAGACAAAATACACACACACACACACACACACACACACACACACACACACACACACACAAAAGTGGAGTAAAGCAATTTTCCAAGCAAAGGCACCAGGGACACAGTTAACCACAGTCCAGTTGAGCTAAATGCAGACCTACCCCCCAGAAAACCAGGAGCACATCAGGGCAACAGAATCAGTGGCAGTGGTAGCAATTTCCAGACATCTTAGCCCATAAATAGTAAGGAGATTAGACAACAGGTCAGAAGAAGATTTACCAACGACAGGTAAATTATATTGCTTGTACTTGGATCTGGTTCTTAGTAGGGAATCTGAATCCCAGTGTAAGGAAGAACGCTAACACAGCAGAACTAGCACCTGCAACAAAACAGAACCCTGGTCACAGTTTCAGGGTTAAAAATAATACATGTGCTCACTCACTGACTAGTGCACAGTTCAGTAGAGTAATAAACACACTACTTCCTAACTCATACCATCTTGGAAAAGCCAAAATCTAACAGGTGCTCAGAATTATTCCCGAAAAAAAGCTACACACTCACACTCATTCACACACATTCACATACCCATAACTACACCAAAATAAAATTAAAAAAATTAAACTTGGGATAATGTCCTCACAAATTGAGAATTTAGTGTACAGTTAAAAGTCAGGAAACAGACTGAAAATGAGCAAACTATAACAAAAAAAAAAATTATGTACCATAGAAAGTTAATATAGTGACAAGGAAGATTAAAACCCACACTAAAACATCAAAATTAAATTAAAACTACTATATCTAAAAGTTCAGAAGAAAATATGAATTGATCTCAGGCCATTGGAAGAGCTCTAAAAGAACTTTTAATATCAAATAAGATAGAGAGAAGAAAAATTGGGAAGAGAAATAAAGTGAGGCAATAAAATAATGAAATAAAAAGTCACTATCTTCCTAAAGGAGACAGCAAAAAAAAAAATACTGAAGAACATAACACTTTAAAAAATAGATTTGGCCAAATGATAAAAGAGGCACAAAAATCCAATAAAGAAAAGGATGCCTTGAAAAGTTGAATTGGGCAAATGAAAAAAGGTTTACCAAAAAAATCACTAAAGAGAAATCCTTAAAAAAAGAAAGAAAAAAAAAAAGAGAGAGAAAGAGAGAGGTAGAGAACTGGTCAAATTAAAAAAAAAAGAGGTAAAAAAAATTCACTGAAGAAAATAATGCCTTTAAAATTAGGATTGGACTAGTGGCAGCTAATGAATTTATGAGACACCCCCAAAAAATAGTCAAATAAAATCAAAATAATGAAAAAAATAGAAGAAAATGTAAAATAGCTCCTTTGAAAAATGACTGAGTAGAATATGACTCCAGAAGAGATAATTTTAAAAATTATTGTAATATCTGGAAGCCATATATAAGAGAGAGAGAGAGAGAGAGAGAGAGAGAGAGAGAAAGAGAGAGAGAGAGAAAGTGAGAGAGAGAGAGAGATCATCTTTCAATAAATTATCAAAGAAAATTAACCTGTTATTCTAGAACCAGAGGGAAAAATAGATATTAAAAGAATTTACCAGTAGCCTCCTAAATCGATCCCCAAATGAAAACTCCCAGGAATGTTATAGTCAAATTCCAGCCCAAACAGGTCAAGGAGAAAATACTGCAAGCAGTCAGTCAAAAAGAAACAATTTAAATATCTTTGAGGAAGATAAAGAATTTGGAACTCAAAATTTGGACAAAAAAGTTAAAATTGTTTTTATCTGTAATTGGGAAAAATATTACATAAGAAAAAAAAAGAATATTGGTAAGGTCAAACTGGGTTTGTAGTACTATTGTCATCCTTTATACATTCAGTAGTTTGTTTCCTAAAACCTGCTTTTAAACATAGAAGCTGACAATAGCAAGTCTGTCTTAGCTCAGCTTCTGTAGACATACCCTATGAACTTCTAAATTTCAAGCATCTGTGATAGGTTTGTTTTATAAATGTTTGGAGAACTCACCTCTTTAGTCACACCATATAGGTGGTCCTCTACTTTGCAAGACAAAACAGTCCTATGTGCAAATTCCTATGTAAAAGAATTGACTGCTTTAATTTGTTTTTCCCCTTTAGCTGTTTTGGTGAGCTGATTCCCTAGCTAATTAACCAACTTTTTTTCAGTGTGGTTCTATTAAATGCTTGAAGCTGTTGACTATACTGTTAATTATTAACCTTCTTCTATATTTCTTTTTATAGGATATGCAGAGATTTGGTAGGAGTTCAAATGATGATCTGAGAACTTCAAAAACCTTCCCAGAAAGTCCTAAATTATTTGATGTTCATCAGAACTTGTGGCCTGTCAAACATCTCTTACTTTTTTTCTGCAGCATTCATATTCAGATAAGAGATATGTAATTTATCTGAGTGTCTTTCTTCATTCTGACTAGGGTTCAGTTGGATCCAGGAAATCTACAAATTTTTAAAGAGAGAGACACCCAGCGAGAGACAGACAGGTTAAGAAAGACAGAAACAGAGAGAGGCAGAGACAAACAGAGGCAGAGAGACAGAAATGGGGAAGGGGAGAGAAACAGAGACAGAGAGGGGGGAGGGAGAGAGGGAGAATGAGAGAGACAGACAACAGAGACAGAGACAGAGACAGAGACAGAGACAGGCAGAGACTGAGACTGACAGACAGAGGTAGAGAGACACAGTCAGAGAGAGACATACACATACACATGCACATACACAGGGATAGGAAGTGAGACAGAGAGAGAAACAGTGAGAACCAAACACAGAGACAAAGACACACACACACCACACACACACACACACACACACACACACACACACTGAGAGATCAAGAGAGAGAGAGAGAGAGAGAGAGACACTCACAGAGAGAAACATACACAGAGAAACAGAATCAGACAGAGAAAGACAGAGAGAGAGAGAGAGAGAGAGAGAGAGAGAGAGAGAGAGAGAGAGAGAGAGAGAGAGAGAGAGGCAGACAGAGAGACAGAGAAAGAGAGACAGAGACAGACAGAGAGAGACAGAGACAGAGACAGAGACAGAGAGACAGAGACAGAGACAGAGAGACAGAGAGAAACAGAGAGAGACAGAGAGAGAGAGAGAGAGAGAGAGAGAGAGAGACAGAGACAGAGACAGAGGGAGAGGGAGAGGGAGAGGGAGAGAGAGAGAGAGAGAGAGAGAGAGAGAGAGAGAGAGAGAGAGAGAGAGGGAGAGAGACAGAGACAGAGAGACAGAGACAGAGACAGAGATAGACAGAGAGGGAGTTAGAGACTGAGACAGAGAGAGAGAGAGAGAGAGAGAGAGAGAGAGAGAGAGAGAGAGAGAGAGAGAGAGAGAGAGAGAGACTGAGAGAGAGAGTGACAAAAAGACTTAAATGTTAAAAACAGAAAAATAAATTTGATTTGATTTTAGAGGCATCCTGATGTAGTAGATAGCATATTGAACTTGAAGTAATAGGAACAAATATTCCAGGCAGTGGATAGAGCACCAGTCCTGAATTCAGGAGGACCCAAGTTCAAATCTGGTCTCAGACACTTAACACTTCCTATCTATGTGACCCTCAGGGAAAAAAAAAAAAAGAGAGAGAGAGAAATTAGAAGGGCAATCTATCCTATCCTCTCATTTTGCAAATGAGGAAAAAGAGGCACAACTAAGTGATCCCACAAAAAGTAACAGAAAAGAATTCACATCTATGGTCCCTCACTTTAGAATTCAGGCATCCTGTCCACTAAACTGATTCTGCCTCCTATTGTAACACTTATTTGCTGCATGACTCAGGGCAAGTCATTTCACATCTAACTGTCTAGAACATATACCTTGAATCTAATTAGTAAATCTTAAATGAGTATCAAATAACTCATGGGACTTTGACTTGTAGCAGAAACTTTCAGTATGTATTATCTGTTCTATGAATTGTCTTTGCACATAGTAAGTACTTAATTAATGTCTTTTCATGCATTCCTTTATTTATTTAATTCATAGAATGATTGCAATATACATGCTGGATAGGATTTTCCACAATGAAGAATTTGGGGTGAGGATTTGACTGGGCAGGATTTTTTTTTCTTTTAATAGTGTGATGGTTTTAGAGCTAGAAGATACTTAGTGGTATTCTAGCTCAACACTTTGATTTTATAGACATGTAAAATGAGCCCATAAAGGTTAAATGACTCACTTATGTCACTTATCTAATGACAGAAGCAAGTTTCAAATAAATTTAGGTACTTTGGCTTCAAATCCAGCATTCTTTTCACTGTTTATGCTTTTACTTGTCTTTCTTTCATTCCTTCCACTAAAAAAAGAAGCTTAATAAGTAGCCACATAAACTTATAATATAATGATATGGGAGGAAAATATTAATTTTTAGCCACTGTCTGATTAGGATCAATATAAATCTTAATCAGATAATAAATTTGGATCCCAATCTGTAAGATTTTCCAACATATCCTGGCCAGAGTTAATACCAGAATAACATTTAATGCTCTAATGAAGGAGAATTAGCACCTGTCCTGGAATTTTAGTTCCCTTAGGTTTTTCCTAATGATTATTTTTCACTCCTCTTACCTGCAGGGACTTGTGGAATTTGAAGAGCTCAAAGTGAAGAAAATGCATCCTTCCGGATTCTCTAACTATATTATTATCAATGGAGTGTTTTGCAGGAGCAATGAAGTAGCTTAAACTAGCATGGGCTCACAGAATCTAACAGGGTATTTTTAAACACACAGAGACAGGAAATTTAAAATAATTCACAAAGGGCATTAACACATGATATATTTTCAAGGAGAGGGAAGACCAGAAGTCTCTATATATCAGCTTAGCATTTTTTTTTTTTAACAAAAGTGGTCTTTAAATACAATTGTATTTGTATCTTTGAAATGGGGAGGGACCAACGTATTTGGCCTCAGACCCTGTAATTTACAGTAGTTGTCTTTAATGAGGCTATTGAGAGAATAGGGAATGTGTGCAGACATAGGAGGCAGGAAGGACGGAAGTAGTTGTCTAATAGAAAACAGAGCTTCTAAAAAGTGACTGGGGAAGACAGGAAAGGCAATAGTAAAAATTAGCATGCCAGCCTTAACTATTAGAAACATAGCCTTTAGTCAGTAGCTTAATACAAAGTGACAATTACTGAGCTACAATAGGTATATTCAGTTTTTGACAGCCCCTAAGCTCCTTACTAACAGACCTTTAAAAAAGTATTTCTCCAGTGTCATATGATGTCCCATCACATGAGGTGACTATTTCAACATATAACTCAATAAAAAGTGGAAGAATAATAGTTTCCTGAATAGCTTAATTATTTCCAGGTAATTTAAGACTTCTTTATTCTGCAGTACTAAGAATTTATTGTACCTCTCTGTATGCACATGCAGTTAAGTGGATAGATCAAAGAGGATATATATATATACATATATATATATATATGTATGTATATGTATATATACATATATATGTATATATAGCATATTATGATTATAAATGTATATTTGTGTATTTACACAGAAGATTAAATTGTAGGCAGAACTTGTTTCATCCTTCTGTGTCACCAGTGCCTCTTACAGTGTCTGACTTATAAGCATTCATTTTTAATTTTTAAATTTTTTATATGCTAATCAATTAATTAATTGGTTGGTCAGTAGGTTGAACCATGGTTCAATTTTTAATATTTAATGTTTAAGGTACAAAAATAAATTTTTAATATTTAATACTTTGAATATTCTTAGCTGGTAAATCTTTTGAGATAAAGAAATTTTGAGTTAAAGGCAATAGAAAATGATAGCACTTTAATATTTTTCATTATATCCCACCATGGGATTCAGAGACAAGATGACAAAAAAAACAGAGGCAAAGACAGAGACAGAGACAAAGACATAGAGACAGAGACAAAAAGACAGAGACACAGAGACAAAGATAAACAGAGACAGAGACTGAGATAGACAGAGACAGACATAGAGAGAAACAGAGACAGGAAGAGACAGAGACAGAGATCTTTATTTGAATTCACTACCATAGTTCAGGCCCTAACCAACTACTTTTAAAAAGTTTTATTTAGATGTTCCTGTTTCAAGCTTCTCCCCTTCTATCCCCTTCTCTCCACTATAGCCAAAATGATATTCTAAAGCCTATCTTTGATCATGTTATTTTCCTTCTCTGTAAACTCTTCCTATTACCTCTAGAATCAAATGCAATTTTTAATATTTTAATTTTTTTCCAAATTCATTTTAAAGAAACAGAATAAGAATAAAGAAAAACAAAGCAAAATGAAACAAAACAAAAGAGAACATTGTCATGTGTCCAGCAAAACATCAGGGAGGATGCAAAATATATAATAAATGACAATTCAAGAAATATGCATACATACATATATATATATATATATATACATATTAGCAGAAGAAATTATCTTCCTTAGTGTCCATCTTTTCTTTACTTCCTTGTAAATTGTTCTTTTGTCCTATTCTGCAAAACTTCTTCCCTCATCCTTTGCTTCCCTATTCACCTATCCCTTTCTCCTTTTTTTATAGATTTTTCAGGGTGCTATACCCTTCATAATATATATGTAATGTTCCCTATTTAACCCATTCCAATATGAGTAGGTTTTCACAACTATGAGCCCTCCTTTTCCCTCTAATGTTTGTGTCTATTCCTTCTCTGCACCTCATTTGTATGACATAAATACTATTTTTACCCTAACTCTGTCCCAATCTTTCTTTTGAGCTTTTGAATTGTTGATGTAAATTATAAATATATGCTATAAATTTCTCATGTTAAAAAATATAAACAATTTTTCCATGTTGAAGTCCTTGAAATTAATCTTTAATATTGGCTGTTATATGTTAAATTGTTTATTAAGTTTGTGTTTGATTTATTGGAAGTTCTGAAAATCTGCAAGTTCATTGAATGTCCATTTTTTTCTCATTCAATATTATAGAAAATTTTGCTATATATGATATTTTTGGCCATAGGATTAATTGTTTTAATTGTGGGTTTCAGGACCTGCAGTCATTTATTGTGACAGCTGAGAAGTCCTGTGCATTTCTATTTGCAGCACCAGCATATTTGAATTGTTTTTTTTTTTTTTTCTCTTGTTTCTTGCAAAATGTTCTCTTTGATCTGGAGGTTTCAAAATTTGGCAATAATATTCTTATATGTTTTCCACAAAGGATCTTATTGAGGTGGTGATCAGTAGATTTTTTTTTTTTTCTATTTCTACTTTCCCCTCATGTTCTATCACTGCAGGACAATTTTCTTGCATTATTTCTTGCATTATTATGTCAAGGTCATTTTTTTGGTCACAACTTTCATACAATCCAATTATTCTTATATTTTCTCTTCTTGATATGTTCTCCATATCTTTTTTTTTTTCTTATAGAATGTTTCACATTCTGTTCTATTTTTTTCATTCTTTATAATCTGTTTTATTATTTCTTGGTCTCTCATAGCTTCACTGGCTTCCCCTTACCCAGTTCTAATTTTCAAAGAGTTATTTTCATCTTGAGACTCTATATCACCTTTACTAGTTGATTAATTTGTTTTTCATAATTTTCTTGTTTTTCTTGGAGGGTTTTTATTTTTAAAACTTTTCCTTAATGTCTCATTAGATTTTTAAATTATTTTTTGAGTTATTCTAAAAATTCTTTCTTTGCAGAAAGCCATAAACCATTTCACATTACTCTTTGGGGTAGAAGCTTTTTTTTTTTTTTTTTTTTTTTTTTTTTTTTTTTTTACTTAATGTCCTTCTCTGAAGATGCACCCCAGTCTTCCCTATTATTGTAGTATATTTCTATGGTGATGCTCTTTCTTCTTTGCAGGTAATATACATATATTTTTTAACAAGAGGTATTCGTGTAAGCACCTCTGATTCTGGGGTGGGGGAGTGGTATCTCTGACTTCCCTTCAGCTCTCCACTCTGACCAGATATTCCAAACCAAGAGTTCCATCCTCCTACAAGGGCCCAAAGCCCACAGCTTTCTTCTCCCACCTCCTCTGAACTCAGGGGTGTGCTAGTTTCTTCTGGCCCAGGGCCATGTCCCACAGCACAGCTGGGCCTGGTGTTTCTAATCAGCCAAGGTTCCCTCAGTCTTTCTGGATTCAGACCTGTATTCCACAAGCAGTCTGGGATATGAAGGTCCCTGTGGTTCCTGCTGAAACTCCAGCCATACTCAGGGACCCCACTTGGTGTTTCTAGAGAACTAATGCAGAGGTGTTTGCTTTTCACACTGGTTAATCCAGCCAGATCTTTCTTCAGATCTCAGATTGTATATGGAGGGCCCCTGTTCTGCTCCAACTCTTCTTAATTTTTCACAAATCTATGTCCATCCTAAGGAGCAAATTTGTTCTATTTGTGAGGGAAATTGGGAGAGCTTGAAATTTACCAGTTTACTCCTCCATCTTTCCAGAATCCTCCCCTGTTAGGATTACTAAGTGAGAACTGAGGTTTTCTGGACAATTACAAGGTGAGAACTCAGGTTGACTTGATAGAGGGGGCAAGCTCATTGGCTGGGGTGGTTCTTCCCAGAAGCCCTTGCATTATCCCACGCCCATTCTCTGGGAGGATAAAAAGAGACAGCACTGGGCGCAGAGAGCAGATCGGCCTGGAGAAGGATAAGAGCTGGAGGAGATTCAGAGCCAGGATTCAAGAAGAGGACTCTGCATTGCATCAAGCTTGACGGGGCTCTCTGCAGGAAGGGAAGTCACTTCTAAGGACAAGAGTTAACAGCAACTGCCTGGAGACAACGGTTCACTAGAGGAAGAAGAATCTGTCTGAGAGATTTGAGTAGACACAGCACATCTCTTCCCAGAGAGCGATCCAGCAGCTTCTGGAGACGATAGCTCGCTACACTCCCCAAATACATTTATTTTCTGTTTTGCATTGAAAGTCTTTTACAACCTGGTCCCAGCCTACCAATCCACTCTTATTAGATATTTCTATCTTTCTTATAATCAAAGGTCTGTTATTCTTCATACACACAACATTCCATCTCTTGAATCCACCTGAGACTTTGTATAGAATATACTCATGCCTAGAATACAATAATTTTCTCTGTTCACAATTTAGGTTTATAATTTCTAGCTTCCATCAAGGTTAGGCTCAAGAACTATCTCTTATCTTAGAGTTTTCTGAACACTATTCTCTCCTAGCTTCTGGCATCTCCAAATAAATTCACATATTTTAAAAAATATATATATTCATTTGTGTACATCTTTTTCCCTCAGCAGAATGAAAACTCTTTGAGGGAAGATATTTCTTTATTTTCATTCTTTCCTTCCTTCATCCTTCCTTTCTTCTTTTCCTCCTTCCTTCCTTTCTTCCTTCCTATCTCTTTTTTCCTTCCTCTCTTTCTTTCTTCCTCCTTTTTTCTTTCTCTTTTCTTCTTTCTTTTTCTTTTTGTATCCTCAGAATCTAATACAGTGCCTGACACTTAATTAGATGCTTAAAAAATTGTTTTCTTTTACAAGTTTATATTCTTGCAAGTAATTAACCTCCATCAATCATGTGTTTCGCACCTACCAGACTCTAGATATTATGCTAGGTCTTAAGGAAATAAAAAGAAACAATCACTACTCTCAAACTTATACTGGATAACCAAATATTGATGTTCTTACATGTAACGTATAGGGCTATAACAATATGATATCATATAAAAATCCACAATCAGTATCACTGATCTTTGAACTTTCTTCTGCGAATGTTGTTTACCAATCTCCCATAAAAGGTACAGAGGAGCCAGAAAATGGTATGGTCTGCATATCCAGGTGCCTCTATAGGACATTCTAATCACTACAATTTCAATGATGCTTCCCAGCAGCAATTCTCTAGATCTTTTGTACTGACAGTCAGTTGACACTTTACAACAAGATCTGTTATTTTATCATTGTGGGAACTCCCTCCAACTGGGGAGAATTTATAACTTTTAGTTTTAGATGATTGTCTGAAAGACAGAGAAGTTAAATGTCTTGCCCACAATAGCACAACTAGTAAGTGTCAGAGAGTTGGATTTGAAATACCTGTGACTTATCGGCAACTACGTCTGATATAATAGGCAGAAAAGTGGACTTAGGATCAAAAAAAAAAAAAAAAGCTATATTTTCCATCCCCACTTTTGACACATATTGATTATGTGACTTTGGGCAAATTAACTGCTTAAAGCTTTAAAAAATACTATAAATATGTGTTTCTATTTTGGTAGGGGAAATTTCCTGAGTCACAACTTCCCTGGAATAATAAAATTATAGGCTTAGATTCCAAGTCCAATGTTATTCACTTCACTATGCTACCTCATCTTTCTCCTTTATTCAGGAGGAAGACCAAATATTTTATATTTTGAATGAATAGACACAGTCTTACTAGAAGATGTTTTTATAATGCATTAAACAACTCATTCTACATATAGCAAATTATAGTCATGCATTCATACACCCATCTATCCATTCCTTCACATATGCATAAAGCCAATATTGATTAAATATCTAACATATACCTAAAAACAGTAAAAATAAAAGATATCATCATAGAATTGTATGAGACAAAAAGAAGGTAGGAGAAACTGGTGACACAATGGAAGAAGCACTGCCCCTAGAAATAGACTTGAGTTCCAATTTGGCCTCAGACAGAAATTATCTGTATAACTTTCGACAAGTCACTTAGCCTTTGTTTGCCTCAATTTCCTCATCTGTAAAATGAAGATAATAGCATCCACCTTGCAGGATTTTTGTGAGGATTAAATGAGATGACATTTCTAAATCTTGTAGATGCCATATAAATATTTATTCCCCAATCTATACATACAACAAACATTAAGGATTAAGAATTTATTATGTGAATTCAAAGAATAGGAGGAGAGGATATCATCAAAGAATCATATGAGATAAAGAAAACATGAAAATGTTACAGTCACAGAAAGAGAGTTGACAAGTGGCCATTCAGAATGTGCTTCTGGTATCCTCTTGATACCAGACCTTTAATATGTCAAGCCTTGTGGTAAAATTTGGGAGTGGTAAGGTAGAGAAGAATTATAGAGAATGGGCAGGCATGGATGGATTTTTGTTATGTATCATTTGAGGGAATTACAAAAGGAATCAGCACACAGTGCCATTTGGATATATGAATATATTCACAAAAGGAAATTAAAAATTTAATGTGACCCATTCCCTCATCACATATGTAGAAATTATATCACAAAAGGTGTATGATAATCAAAGTTGTAATGAGTGAATTTTGTCCTAAAATAGAATATTCTAGGTCTTGCACATCACCTCCTGGGATATGGGGATAGGCTCAAATATTTGAGAAAGTTCAATGTTACTGCACAAAGTGACTATATCTGCCCTAACTTAGTGAACACAAGAGGAAATTATTCACACAAAGGCCAAGGATTCATACATATATCATGAATGAATATAGCCCTATTCTTTCTTTTCTATTATATACATATCCCTTTGCAACCTCTTATGCCCCTCATGAATAATCCTGATGTTCATTAACCCCATGACTCACCTAATGTAATCTTAAGCACAATTAAAAGTAGTGACATTATATGGAAAGAAGGGGAAAGGAGGAAAAGATATCATTTGGCTAGACTACACTCCTAGGAACATATAACATAACCTAGATCTGCCTATGTACCCCTCCTCAAACATCTTTCTATCTTTCCCTTCAATATGCTTCTAATGAAATTCAACAAATATTAACTGAGTAGTTATTTTATGCCAGTAGGGAAAGATAACGTTTAAAATCAATATATATCATTGTTTCTCCTTCAAATAGCTTTCAGTGCAATTTTGATTGGAAGACAAGGCTTATAAATATGAAATTATTAAACAACAACTTTAAGACAAAGTATAAAGCAATGACTGGTGAGTGTGCTACAAACGTGAGAGGAGTTAGGAAAGGAAGAAACCTTATGTACTTCATTTGTAATTAGGAGTGGAGGCAGAGGGTCTTAAACTGGACTTTCTTTGCATCCATACCAGTTTTCTGGAATGGTTCTATCTACTCCTCTGAGTTCAATTCCCACAATTCCCAATCTCCCTCCCCTGTAATCACTCTAATAATTGCTAACCTTCCAATCTCTGATGTTTGGCAAACCATTATTTTTTTTTGTTGTTGTTGTTTGTTTGTTTGTTTTTTTCCAGTGAGTGAGCATTACAATAATTGTGTTATCCCTATAACATTAGAGAAATGGGATAAGCAAAATAAGTCAATTTTGAATTTCCAGACTGCTGGATATAAAAGATTTGTAATAAAATATTAATCCTTAAATTTTTTTTCTTCCTTCAGGGATTTCACAATGGTTTACTCTTATCTTCAACTTGCATTTGGGAGATGGGGTGAAATTGCATTGGAATTTGATGTAAAAGTTAGTAGCCCTTATCAGAAGAGAACAGTACCCATGGCATTTCCAGAATTGATTGCAATTGTTCCTCTGGTAGCAGCAAAGGTCTGTTCTTCTGACCATGTGGGCTCTGATCTGTAACACTGTCCCACATTATTCATTGGAGCCTTTCAGAGGTGGCTGCTGGCACAAGGCCCATGCATTCACTGGAAATGGTTCAGTGGAGAGAGTCAGTGCTAATATTGAGAATTTAACTCAGCCAACTAAGACTTATAGAAAACTCCTGCCCTTGATGAGATGAAGATTAGGTGACAGGGAAAGAAATGAAAATAGGTAAAGAAAGGTAAAAAGAAAGAAACCAGAAAATAGAACAATGACATATGTTTTGGGGTCCCTGAAAGGACAGATAGAAACAAATGAATACTAGTGAAAAAAAGAAAAAAACAAGGAAAGAAATCGGGATCACTATTAGAGTCCAGTCCCTTATTTTAAGCCTTTGTTTCTTTTTAGATTATAGACCAATATAAATTTACTGCCAAGTAGATTAATTGAATGAATTAGTAAATTAATGAATAGGTGGTGAAATAGAGCTATATAAATATATATATATATATATATATATGTAATATGCAAAAACATTATATAGCTATACCCATAGATATATGCATATGGATATATTCATGTATGCACATGTGCTATAATATGCATATATGTATATATAACATTTATGTATGCATTTATATTTCTTGTGTAATATAAGTGTTGGGGATACAAATACAAAACTGAGAGACATGAAGCTTGAAATTCTTACTTATGAAAAGAAGGAAATACTACATGCAGGAGAATAGTTGACAAGAATGTGGTACTTTGGTTTGGCAAATCACATGGATGGTGAAGCCATAAGGGAATTAATAGATTCAATAAAATTAATACTGATTTAACTAGAGAATTTCAAAACTGGAAAGTGACAATCAGGAAAGCTACATGCACATTGTCGGGGCAGATGGCAATATTGCTAAATCAAAATATAAAATAGTCAGTGCAAAATAGGTATGGTGGGTCATGTATCACACCCAATATTAAGAATTATTGAAGAATCAGAGCAAGAGCTCTAGAGGTAAGACCTCCATTACATAGTTTGGAGGGTGAGCTGGGGAGCAAACTTCAATTTCCAATGAACCAGAGGTAGATGAAGCCTGGAGGGGGGAAGGGAGGCTGCCAGAATAATCCTTTTACTCTTTTCAAATTTCTAAAATGAGTTAAATCAAGGTTACCCTAAACAAAAGAGAAAACCATTTATTCATAAGACAGGTTCTAGAAATACTAGAGGATTTAGTCTCAAAAACTGAACATTTCTATTTTAAAGAGTTTTCATTCGGCTCTCAGCAAGTATGAAAGTTTTCCAAATGTTAGTGGTCTTTACTATAATCTTCTATAGAACGACCCTCCATTTTATTTTTTTAAAAGTCAATATTGTGGAGAATCCCATTGGATCATAATTAATGCTCCAAAAAACAGGATTTTATAAGAGTTCTTATGCAGAATGGTAAATGTATCCAAACTAACTAAATATTACTATTCAATTTACAAAGAGTTAGCAAAAACTGCCAACTAATAATATATATATATATATATATATATATATATATATATATATTCATCTCTATTTTTTCATGCAGTGACTATTAAATCTTGAAATTATTTTTCAACAATTAACTGACATTTTAAAGTTTTTGTTGAGTCTAAACATGCTTAAAAATGATTTTCTTCAATTTAAACAACAAAAAAGTAATTTTAATAGATTTTTGTGAAAATATATTAATAAAACTGAAAATTAGAAATTACTTTAGAGCAAGAGTTATAATAAAGAAGTAGCAAAGTAAACATCTTATTCCTTAGCATAATGTCCATATCCTCTATAGGGTGAAAAACTTCTAAGTAATAATGATCCTCAACTGATAAGTAATTATCCTACATCAAGACATCAGTGAATGGTGGGCTGCTCACAGTTCATATTATAAGAAACTACATGTAAATTAAGTTGACCTGATATTTTGTGTTATTTTAAGATAGTTGCTCTTAATTTCATTGGTTAAATTTATAATAACATGTTATATCATGCCAATATATCAAAAAATTGAAAAAAATTGAAAAGATCATATTTGCTATTTTAGGCACAGAACATGGTACATTTAAATGAATGAAGAGATAGGTAATTCAGCTTCTCAAGATCGTGTTTCCATTATCCATAAAAAAATGGAGATGTGGAGGAAATTTATTTATTCAGATTCTATTTTTAATGATCCTAGCAACCCTAAAATTCTTTGATTATCTTTTAAAAATAGTTTTTACTAAGCTCTTCCCAGACAAACTTTATTCTTCTTATTCAGTATTTTTTCAATTGTATCTGAATTTGAGGGTTTTCTTGGCATAGATTCCTCTTCATCTCATTTTACAAATGAGGAAACTGAGGTAAACAAAATTGTGTGACATGTCCAATATTATGCAACTAGGATCTGAGGTTGCATTTAAACTCAGGAAGAAGAGTTTTCCTGACACCAATTCCAGAACTTTGCTACTCTACTGCATAGTTGCCCCAATTCTACCTTATCTTTTGTAAGATAGGCTCTAAATATTATAACATTATGGTACCAAAGGATGGTAATATCATATTGCTATGCCTTTTTTCTTCTTGTTTTTTTTTTTCTCATGATTTTTCCCTTTTTTTCTGATATTTTTTCTCTCCCAACATGACTCACATCCTATGCTTTCCCTTACCTCACCCATATTCCTGTAATCCACATTTCCAACCTTGATCACAATTCCTGTTCTATTCATTTTTTGGCAGGGTAGTCTTAATCACTGTGATTCTGGAATGGACCTTAGGGACAATCAACTTAATCAGAAAAAGTCAGTCTGAAGCATTAGGGACCTTTTACCTACACTAGGATACTTATTTAGGAATTTAATCTGTAAGAAAATTAAGTCAAAGAAAATTTTAATTCATATTGAAAGAAAAAAAAAAGTATCACATATCTACTATGTGTCCTGCTTTGTTGCTATTATAATTCCCATTTAAAAATTTACAGAACTGATGCAGACAAAAATTAAGTGATCTTTTCATTGTTGTACAACCAGCAAGGGTTTAAGGCTTGCATTCCAGATATTTGAACTCAGGTTTTCCTAACTCTGAACATCACCGTTCTATAACTATCTTTAGCCAATTGTTTTATACCTCACTTACATACTACCTCATAATTCCTTTCCAACTTGTGTCTCTATTTCAAGTTCTCTTAACACTTTTTTTCCTTTGTATCACAGTGAAATACCATTTTACTTGTGGTGTTAATCATTCAGTCATATCTGATTTTTCAAGATCCCATGAACCATATAACCCTTGTAATGGGGTTTTCTTAGCAAAGATACTAGAATGGTTGGCCATTTCTTTCGTCAGTGAACTAAGGAAAACAGAGGTTAAATAATTTGCCTAGGGTCACATAGTAAGTGTTTGAAGTCATATTTGAACTCAAGTCTTCCTGATTTTATGCTCATTGCTGTATCCACTAAACTGCCAGTGACCATTTTCCTCTATTTTACATTTAGAATAAGAAGGGCATTAAGAGTATGTCAAAGATGAGCATATTCAAAGGGTGTGTGTGTGTGTGTGTGTGTGTGTGTGTGTGTGTACACTCAGAAACTATATAATTCTACAAAAGGCAGAAAATCCAAAATCCAAATCTGATCTCTGGCACTTACAGCTCAAAGAAAGTCACTTTGAAACTCACTTAAATTTAAGCCTGTTTTCTTATCTGTAAAATGAGAATAGTCATAGCATGCATCTAAAATAATTTTCATGAAGATCATATAAGATAACATATGTACAATGCTTTGCAAAACTTAAAGTCATATGTAAATTCTACTTACTTAATTATTGTTAAATTTTTAAAAATCTAAAGCTAAATTGTTCCCAAATAATTTCCTCTGAAGATATCATCTTTTATTCTTCTTCCAATTTCTCATATGAACAACCAGTTCCTTCTTCCTGCTGTTCTTACATCATCTTATGGATTTACTAAGATTGGATAATGATAAGGGAAGCATTCTCAAACTTTCTGGTTTCAAAACCCTTTTGTACCTCACCAAAAATAGTATTTCACTGTGATACAATGGGAAAGAGTGTTAAGAGAACTTGAAATAAAGACACAAATTGGAAAGGAATTGTGAGGTAGTATGTAAGTGACTTTATATTCACGAGTGTTCTGGAGATAGCTTAAAATGGCTCAAAAGATAATTTTTTTTTTTTCAGCTTGGAAATTGACATGTTATCACTCAGGATTTTTTTTATTGTATTATTCAATGTCTAGATTTAAGAAAGTGATGGAGAAATGTTAATGATGCAAAATAACCTTTAATATGTATTTTTGAAAGTCAGATACTAAATATTTACTGGTTCATACCTGATTGAAGTTATTATTATTTACCACATTAGAAATTAGAACATTTTAGTATTATTAGAAAAAAAATATTTTGGCCTTACAAAACTCCTGAAAGGGTCTCAGAGACCCACAGAGTTCTCCAGACAATACTCTGAAATCCACAGCAAAATGACCATGTTGAAACAGCCGATGACTTGCATTCCAGATATTTGGAAAAGGCAATAAAATTGCTTATTAAGATTTATGGAAAGATATTGTAAAGAATCTTATAGAGTGAAAAACTTGGTACCTTGTTTGTGATGGCAACTAGTAGAGGACAACACTCATTATTGAGATCACAGATTCTTTAAAGTCCTTCATTGAACCTTATTTTTGATGTTTTTTAATGTTTATAAACAATAATGTAGAACAAGACAAAAAGTCATGGACATTAGATATTTTGGGTAGTATGCCTAAATTGAGGTATTAATCTTCTGATCAATTAAGTCTCTCATTTATGATCTATAATATATCCCATTATCTAGATAAGATCTTGAATCTGAATCTGAATGAAAAAGGCTCAATTTCCCATTTAAATGTCAAAGCATGTTAAGTTTATGGAATAACTGGTCTTAAAGCTGGAGGTGACAGAGATATCTTTCAGATGCTGTAATCATTTTTAACCAGCCTTTGATTTGTCTGATTTCTTGTCAGACCTGAAATAGCAATAAATATAGATAAATGTCTTCCATATCCTGGACTGAGATTAAGTGGAGCATTCTTAGTGGTTCTTTCTCCTGTGTCTTTATTAAGGGTAAGGAATAAAGGGTTTGAGCCATTTACAATTTTGTTTCTTAAGCTGGTGAAATTCACCAAGACAATTCTGACTTTAGTCCTAATTATTTCTTTAACTCTAGGGTTTATAGTATCTAGGCCTTGCAAGTAAAAATTGGAGTTGAATATTTTATTTCTTTCATACAAGTGTTTGGTAGGACCAAAACAATTCACCATCTAGTGGCCAGTCTGTTGTTAATGAACCTCTCCACTTTTGCTCTAGCTATATAAGATCTTAGCTAGCAAAATCAATCTTTCCCCAAAGAATATTCAATGCCTTTGTAGTTTAATAAAATTGTCTGAAACTTTCATTCTACTGACACAACCTTTGAGAATAAAGGGTCAATTCTATATAACATTAAGGATCAGAATAGGACTTCTGTGGATTTTAGACATATGGCTAGAATTTTATGTTTTAGTATTATTAAGTAGATAGATAGAGAAAGGATCTATTAAGTAAACATTTATTATGTGCAAGACATTGTCCTAACTATTGGGAATATATATAAAAGCAAACAAGATAGTCCTTAGCATAAAAGAGTTTGGATTCCATTAGGGGAAGATAACACAAAAAGCGGTTCTGGAAAGCGGTACGGAAAGGAAAGGAAAGGAAGGGGCATAGTGAAAAGAATGGAATGGTGTCTAGTTTCTCACTGGATAATGCAAAAAGCTAATCTATCAGAGCCAAAGGTACCCCAAAATAGAGTACATTTCCTTTTCTTTAATCTTATTTGGTATATTTACATGCATTCTATAATATATATATATATATATATATATATATATATATATATATATATATATATATATATATATTTATATATATATATACACACATATATATATGTATTATTTAATAAGATTTTAATTTGCAAGTAATATATCCCTTATTATATAATCTTATATCATATTATTATATGCATGAAGTTGTTGACTTTACACTCTCTTCCAGAGTAATTACTGTCCAATGGCAGGACAGAGTCAAGAGGGGGACTTGAGATGTAGTGAATGACCTTGGAGTCTTTGATGTCCAACCAAACTCTAAATTCTCCACAGGATTTACTTCACCTGCCTTCATGGCCATGAGAACAAATTGTTCTCATCCACCCATTCCACCAAAGGAAGTCTTTACATGTTTGGGGTAGACATCTCCCCAACTCATCATAGAATTTGAGACCCCTTGGTTGCCCTCAATCTGGTTTAGTCCATCTGCCAAAATGGTTTATCACGGTGTGGTCACTATACATGATACAGCTTCTTAAAGACTCAGATGAATGTTAAGTGGTTCAAATGTGAAAAGCTGCCCTTACTCCAGGGATACTAGTCTTCCCTGACATCCCACACTCCATGTAATTTATTATATAGTAATATATTTTAAAATATAAGATATATGCATCTATAAGATTAATCAAGTGTGATATAGGGGAATATGTTTAACAATTCCTGACCAAGATCTCAAATCATTCATTCAACAAATAGTTATGAAATAACTGCCAAGAAGACTACTCTGATCAATAAAATGATCCAAGACAGTTTGAAATGACTCATGATGACAAAGTTCTAACCACCAGCAGAGAGAGAACTAATAAAGTTTGAGTGCAAATTGAAGTATAGTTTTCTAACTTTCTTTGTTTTTCTTGCTTTTTTGAAATACGAATAATATAGAAATATGTTTTGCATGATTTCACATACACAATATCATATTGCTTGTCTGTCTAAAGGGGTGGGAGGAAGGAGAGAATTTGTAATTCAACATTAAAAAAAGAAAAAATGTTAGAAAATAGATAAATAATATTTAATATGTTAAATGATAACTAACCACCTAGAGAAGTACAGATTTAAATAAGATAAGGTTCCTTATGTTTAAGGAACTAAGAGCTGAGTAGAATACCTATAGATAGCCATAAAACACAATGACAATTGCTATGTAAAAAGTCTGAAAGGAAAAAAAAAATCAGTGTTAACTATAAAGGGAAAATAAGAAAAAAAAAGTCTTAGAATTTTTGATATATTTGCTTCTCTGGAGGGAAAAACATGCCTTTTCATACATTTTAGAAGACATGGAGGAGATGATTTTTAAAACACCATGAATAATGCTCAGCATAAGCCCAACAAGAAACACTTGATCTTTCTACAGACCTAATCAGCTTTCAGACGGGTAACTTGAGAAACCTTAGCTAGTCAGAAGAGTTGGACATCCCAATTATGGAATCACTGTGTAAGTCATTTATAGTCCAACTGAGGGCTTAAGTCAAACTTTGCCAGATGTGTTGATAGGAAAGACTTCTTTGAGGAAGCCAATAAGAGATGGGGCGAAGGATTGGAGAGAATTTCAGATTGCTCTAATTCATCTGTCCATCACACTGTGCAGTCCTTATCTCAGAGAAACAGAAGAAACTAGGTCCAAGTGGAAAATTGCAAGAAACAAACTTTAAAATATTATAGTAATAACAGGCATGGAATTTGAGAACTCAGAGTGTTTATTTGATTTTCACTTTGCCTTTGGGTTCTGGGACCACCAGACAAATTATTTGCTCTGAGTAAGAGGCAATTGCTGAGCTCCAACTGATAATGCCAAAAAATTCCCTTGGACAGATGGAAGCAGACAGTGCCTGGGGATGAGTTAAAGCAGGACCAAACCAATAAAGACTGGAGGTAACTTGTAAAGAACAGTAAAATTATAAGTAGTTTTTAGCCCAAAGGTTGTATAGCCTGCCTTGACTTCATTTACTTTCACTTGGAGATCCTCTGACCCTCACCAGAGAACCAGAGTAAGATATGTCAGATTTAACAAAGCAGTGGAGGGCCTTAAACATAGTAAAGTATGGGACTGTGGCCCTTTGAACATCATGGGGGCTTTAAAAAAAGAGTTAAACTTTAAAGACCCAAAGTGAAATCAGTGACTGAGGTTGAAAACGCAGCATTCCTAGACAGTTTCCATAATGTGTAAAAAACCTTAGTTGAGGTTTGGGCAGTCTTTCTTTCCTGAATAGCCACATCACTTTCCCAGATTCCCAAGGTTCTATAGAACACTATGTATAGCAATCTAGTAGTACATCAGAGCTCACTTTGGCAAATTGTGAAGTTTGGATGTTACCTTCTAACATCCTCACTTTTTGGTTTGCTTTTTTCCTTTAATTCCCTTCCTTCTATGGAAATTTAGAGCTGGGAAAAGTCTTTATTGACCATACGATTTTTTTCTTTTTTATTAATTTTATAATTATGACATTTTTTGACAGCACATATGCATAGGTAATTTTTTACAACATTATCCCTTGTACTCTCTTCTGTTCCAAATTTTTCCCCTCCTTCCCTCCACCCCCTCCCCTAGATGGCAGGCATTCCCATACATATTATATATGTTATAGTATATCCTAGGTACAATATATATGTGCAGAACCGAATTTTGTTGTTGTTGTTGTTGTTGCAAAGGAAGAATTGGATTGGGAAGGTAAAAATAACCTGGGAGAAAAACAAAACAAAAAAAATGCTAACTCATTTCCCAATGTTCCTTCTCTGGGTGTAGCTGAGTCTGTCCATCATTGATCAATTGGAATTGGATTAGCTCTCCTCTGTGTTGAAGATATCCACTTCCATCAGAATACATCCTCATACAGTATCATTGTTGAAGTGTATAATGATCTCCTGGTTCTGCTCATTTCACTCAGCATCAGTTGATGTAAGTCTCTCCAAGCTTCTCTGTATTCATCCTGTTGGTCATTTCTTACAGAACAATAATATTCCATAACCTTCATATACCATAATTTGCCCAACCATTCTCCAATTGATGGACATCCATTCATTTTCCAGTTTCTAGCCACTACAAAAAGGGCTGCCACAAACATTTTGGCACACACAGGTCCCTTTCCCCTCTTTAGTATTTCTTTGGGATATAAGCCCAGTCAGTAGTAGCACTGCTGGGTCAAAGGGTATGCACAGTTTGATAACTTTTTGGGCTTAATTCCAGATTTCTCTCCAAAATGTTGACCATGCAATCTAATCTTAACATTTTACAAATGAAGAAGCAAGATATATAGAAACTAAATGCAAATAGACACAATAATTTAAGGTCAAATCTAAGAACTCTGATGCTAAATCTGTGTTTACACTACGAGCTGATTTTCAATTTAGTATTTTTCCCCCAATTTATTAGCTAATTGTCCTTGAGCCAATCACTTCACTTCATCTATAAAATAAGGATAGCAATATTTACACTGCCTGCCTTACAAAAATATAAACTAGAAAACAATTTATGAATGTGAATTATTTCCTTGATAATGATATATCAATATAAACTGCTCTTATTGTTCTGATAACTCACAGTTAGAAATACTTTGCTATGACCACCAAATAATGATGTAAATAGGATGAAAGTTGTCTCTTGCTAAAGCAGACTAGAGAGCATTAAAATATACTTTTCCTGGAATCAGAAGACTTACTTATTAACTGTATGACTTTAGCAAGTCACTTACCTCTCTGAACATCAGGTTTTCAATCTGGAAAATTGGAATATTGACACTTTAACAAGATTATAAAAAATTGTTAACTTTTAAGAACTTTATACATTTGAATTATGTTTCTATTATCATTCTCTCTCAGTCTGAAGAGTTGTCAAACACCCACATCTTCTCAGGATATCAGCAAATAGAGTTGCTAAGCTAGTGATAAACATATTAAGTAAACTAAGAATCTTATCATCTTCAGCTAGGATGGGAAGTTGTCTATGTAAGGAGAGAGTCATAGGTTAAGAGAACATGAAGAAAAAGAACATACCCAATACTTTGTATAAACCAGAGAGTTCTAAGTGTCTTCTTTCAAGCTAAGTAATTCCATCAGGTTAGCTTGAATAGTAAAAGTATTTAAAGATGAAGGCTTAGGTCTTCAGGTAAGAGAGGAGAGATGGAGCTATGATATTAAAACAAAGTAACTTAAATTGCTCTCTGTACATGAAAAAAGAAATGAGTTGGTAAATGAATGCTTGCCAAATTGAACAAGATTCTATCATGTGGGGAGGTGATATTTAATCTTCCAAAACCTTTTAATAAACAATCAAAATTAAAAATGAAAACTTTATTTAAAAAAGTTTACTTTCCCCTCAAGCTTTTTTTGTTCTTTCATAAAGCCCTGCTGTGTGAGCATCAGCTTCAAAGCCATACATACTATTGACACATGGTTTTAAAAACTAATTTCAAAAGTAACAAATGTGTAACTTTGAATGTTTTTGATTTGATCAAAAATGAATTGGATGTAAAACGGTATCAGAAAGGAGAACTTATCCATCCAACCCTTTACCCCTTACTGAGTAGTCTATCTGCCTTTAGTGTTCCAGAGAAAAACTTCAAAAGAATTTGGAAAGTGAAACAGTCAGAAAAGCATTTATCATACATTTGTTGTGGTATTTATTTGGCATCTTAAACATTTCTCTCGGTGTGACATCTATTTTGCACATATGGGTTATTTTATTATTAGCACATAATGAAATGATTAGACGAGCAATAACATTTCAAGCATCGGCATCTGAAAATTAATCTCGCCTTTTAAATAAATCTATACTCATTCCATAAATTCAACTTTCAGCTCTCTAATATCCAGATCTGACCTATATGGTAGGTTCAAATTCCTTTTTCCCATATGTTTGCTTATGGCAAATAAAGGCAGTACAAATTACTTCATTCTTATAATGATAGAAACCTCCTGAATCCAATGGCCAATTGACTCTTAGATAAAAGTGTTTATTGCCTTAAGGGTATTTTACAAAAAAAAATAGTCTTGAAAATTGATTTTACAAACAGACACCTTGGTTTTATAAGTACTGCAAATGGTATGTTTAACTTATTTAGTTAGGACCAGTCCAAATCTCTGAAATTTAAAGAATAGCAACATGTTTTCTACCCAGGAGTTTTTAACTTTTTTTTTTTTTTTAAACATCATAACTTCTATAGAAGTCAAGTAAAGTCTACAAACTTCTTCTCAGAATAATGTTTTTTTTTTAATTCATAAAATACATAGAATAACAAATGAAGCAAATCATATAGAAATACAGTTATTAAAATAATAAAAAATAAATTGCCTAGGAGAGGGATTCACTCCAATAAATCACTTATTGGCTATATTTCAAATAAATAAAGAACAGAATTAATAATAATGATGATGATAATTAACATTTATACCTATTTACTATTAACCTTTGATACTATCACTCATAAAGGTTTGTAGAAAATCATGGCAAAAGTTGGTTGCTCAGAGAAGTTAATCATTATTGTATGTTAATATCTTGAGGACATGCTTACATAGGTTCTAATAGTGGACAATGCTCTTGCACTTCCATAGTTATCAGTGGGGTTTGAAGCAGAGTCAAGTGCTTGTCTTATGATTTTTGGTGTGATGTTTTAAGCATTATTGATACACAACTTCAACAGTGACAAAAATGGCATCAAGGTCAACTATAGAACTGACAGTAAATTATTTAACTTGGAAAGGCTACAAGCAAACACTAAAGTAGGAGATTTTATGTGTGACTTTTTTTTGTTCACAGATAATTGTGCACTCAGTGCAGCTTCTGGAGATTAGATACAAGGTAAGGATTGATTCTCTGCTAGTTATAGTAATTTTGATTTAATAATTAACACTAAAAAAAAACACACACACAAGGCACACTTAAAATCTTCTGTAATAGCAAACAGAGAAATTTTGTTCATTGTGGATTAGGTCACTCACCTTGGCAATATACTTCCCAGTGATGTACACATAAATAATGAGGTTGATGCACACATTGCCAGAGTTAGCTCAGTTTTAGGAGACTCTGAAGAAATGTAAGAGAGAAGGTATTAAACTGCCTACAAAACTGAATATTTACAGAGTTGTTGTACTGACCTCATTGTTATATGCCTATGAAACCTGGACCAATAACTAGTACCACACTAGAAAACTGAATTCCTTCCATTTAAATTGTCTAAAGATCATATGGCAATATGAGGTATCAGATACTGACTTTTTTTTCCTTGAGCCTATATTTGTTTAAAAGGCTATTTTATGAAGAACTCACCCAAGGTAAGTGCTCACATGGAGGTCAGAAGTAATGTTAGAATACCCTCAAGCTTTCTATGAAGAATTTTGGAATAATTATAAGACACGGGAGACACTGACATAGGACAGTCCAACATGGAGTACTACATCAAAGAAGGTGCTGAGTTCTGTGGCCAAAACAGAATTGCAGTTACTTAAAAGAAAAAGTGGAGATCTAAAGACACCTTCACTTCAAATGTTCCTGTGGACCATTTCTGCTCAATCTGTAAACTTCCAAGCTCTATGGGAGGTTGGCTGGTCTGATAAGCAAGCCACAGGCCTACACACTACACACTGTACTTTGACCCCAACATAGTGATGTCAATGCATTCCTCTTTGAGAACAAAGAACAGCAACCACTAGATGAGAAGAAGAGAGGCAGGAGTGGAATAACTAGGGACACAGGACTTTGTGAACCTCTCCTTTAGGTACCAAAGCAATGACTGGTTATCCATTCCTAAAGCAATTACAACGGCAGCCCTTACCCATAGGGAACGATGAGCCACAGAGAAAGACTACAGAAAGTAAAGGAACCAATTGGCAGTGAATAGAGCTTTATACTTATCTCACTATCTTCACAACCATCCTGAGAGAAACTGAGACAAACAGGTAACATATCTTTTCCAGAGTCACTGGTAATATGGGCCTAAAGCATCATTTGGATTCTAGTGTTCTCGACTCCAGGCACGATGTTACTGTTGCCCCTAAGAGACCTGAGCATATAAAAGGTGATTGATTCGAAGCATATGAGTGCTCCCTAGTGAATAAAGAAGCCTCCAGCTTTAGAGGTGCATCCTGGACATCCAGAAGTGCGAAGTACGAATGTGTGTGTGTGTGTGTGTGTGTGTGTGTGTGTGGTGGACAGTGTTGAAAGTATGTAATCTCAGTCCAAATGAAATCTGTTGAAGACTTTGGCTTCCCAGGACTATCTCCAGGACCAACTCCAGTCATCCTGATCCAGATGGCTCTGGAGGGGAAAGTGAGGCAGGTGACCTTGCCCAACCCTCCCTCACTTAAATTCACTTGCATGTTATGACATAATCTCCCTGAAGTCTTGGTCCTCTGCAAGAATGAAGGGCAAACAACAGCTAAAAGTGGGTGTTTCACAATGTTACTCTGTCTATCTAAAACCAAGGTGTTACACTGACTTATTTTTTCCAAAGCAGAAAATATAAAGAATAAACCAAGAGCTATATCCCAGCCTGCTTCCTCATTTTTTCAGAGGGCAAGGGAAGCTTCATCCTAGAATTGCTTCTTCCCTTGTCCTGTCCTGTTCCCATCACTTGAAAGAAGAGCATTACCTGTAAGAAATGACCAGCAGGAGGAATGCAGAGAGGCTTGGAGAGACTTACATCAACTGATGCTGAGTGAAATGAACAGAACCAGAAGATCGCTGTACACTTCAACAACAATACTGTATGAGGATGTATGCTGATGGAAGTGGATATCTTCAACATAAAGAAGATCCAACTCACTTCCAGTTGATCAATGATGGACAGAAACAACTACATCCAGAGAAGGAACACTGGGAAGTGAATGTAAATTGTTAGCACTACTGTCTATCTACCCAGGTTACATGTACCTTCGGAATCTAATACTTAATGTGCAACAAGAAAATGGTATTTACACACATATATTGTATCTAGGTTATACTGTACCATATGTAAAATGCATGGGATTGCCTGTCATCAAGGGGAGGGAGTAGAGGGAGGGAGGGGATAATTTGGAAAAATGAATACAAGGGATAATGTTATAAAAAAAATTACTCATGCATATATATTGTCAAAAAAATTTATAAATAAAATTTTAAAAAATTAGAAAAATATTATACCAGGAAAGTACATTTACTTCTAGTTTTATACTTAAAATAACAATAAATTATGACTATTATGATTATTATTAACTAAAAAAAATTGATTTGAATGCCAGACCAAAAAAAAAAAAAAGAAAAAGAAAGAAAGAGGAGCATTACTTTCTTTGTGGCCTGGCTAAGCTTCTGGAGAAGATTTTAGACTATACCTGCAATAAAATTATTCCTTCTTCAGGAGTGCAGAAACCTCTGCATAGACTTTTGATTTTTCTCCAACCTTCTTTTTCCATTCTTACAATTATCAGTTATGGCTCTGCTACCTTGGTTAGGGTATCAGCTAGTGCCAATTACAGACTAATTTTACTGCCTAACTAACAAATAAAAATCCTTGTTATTTATTTTTAGGGCTCTAAATGTTTGTTCTTTCTATCCAAAGATGATGATGCTACTATTAGCAACTACTATTTGTGAGTGTGACAAAAGCAATACCAACAAACAAGCAAAAGGTCTTAACAGTTTTTCTATGCCACAGTGATATATTATCATCCTAAAGCCTGCATCAAGTATAGGCTAACCATTCTTAGAACTTTGATTCATATTCAAAAAGAGAAAAATGAAGATGTTCTCAGATGTCATATTGTAGCATATGTATTATGATTTAAGTAACTGTGGAAGTTATATTGACTCAAGTCTATAGAATATGATTAAGAAAAGAACTTTGTCCTAACATCTAGTTGACCCAGTAGACATATATCATTAACAATTAAGTAATTCAGTTCAATTTATTGATTATCCAATCCTATAGTAGATATCATGGAAGCTTGGCTGTAAAGGAAGGTATAGAGAAATCAGTCTTGGCTCAGACATTTATTTAAATATCTAAATCTACATAAATCAGTGTTATAGTTTTCTCTGGATCAGTTTCCTCATCTTTAAAGTAAGTATTGCAATAACATCTATTTCAAAGAGTTGTTTTGAGGACCAAATGCGATAATTATGTAATTTGAAATTTTGAAGCACTCTATAAAGGTTAGCTATTATTACTATTTCTTCTTTCAGAATACTAATAACTAATACAGAAAATTAGTCAGAAGAGTTGATCAGCTTGATGAGATATCTTCTTGACTTATGAGAAGAGTAAACATAACTTCAAAGAGTAGTGAGAGAATCAGAAGCTCTGGGTTTGATCCTACTTCTATTACTATGTGTGTGACCCTGAGCAAGAACCACCTTCCCTAGCATTCCCTTTCTGAATGGGAATAAAATGGTCTATTCCATATCTGATTTATGGCTATAGCCGAGGTTCTGTTCTTACTCTTCCATAGATACAATGTGTTCCTGGAGAGAAAAAAAGAATCATTTATCTGGAATTTGATATAGGGGATGGATCATAGAATTAAAGCAATAAGCCTGACCCAATGTTTAGGAAACGGACAATCCCAGAACTCAAGGTAAATACAAGATCAGGTCAAGAAAAGGAATTTGATCAGTATCCTTGACCCAGATAGTTTCAACCTAGCAATGCCTGGCTAGCCAGAGTTTTGGAGTATCAAGATGCTCAGAGATTACATAATCTTGATGAGGGTGGGTCTTTGAATATAATATTTTATTTTATTATTTTAATATATGTTACATATAAAATACATTTTGGTTATACATACACACTCATTTTTTTATATATTCCCATTGGATCATATTGGGAGAGAAAAATCAGAACAAAAGGGAAAAAACACAAGAAATTTTTTTTTTTTTTTTTTTTTTTTTTTTTTTACAAAACACAAGAAATTAAAAAAAAAAAAACAGAAGGAGAAAAAAAATGAAAATAGTATGTGTTGATCTACATTATCTCCATAACTCTCTCTCTCTCTGGATGTGGATTACATTTTCCATCCAAAGTCTATTAAGACTACCTTGAATCATTGGATTGCTGAGAAGAACTAATTCTATTATATTTGATCATAGAACAACTGAGGAAGACTTTAATTTAACAGTGCTTCAAAATTCTAAGTGCTATAGATTGAAAAATCTATTATAGCTTGAGATGATATTAAGATCTTGTGAATACCTTTTATGTCAAGGCCTCTATGACTATGAGGAAAATTGAGGAAATTCAAAGAAAGCTGAGATCTGAAATCAGATTTTGATTTGGGATGAGAAGGAATAAAATTTTTCCATAAGATTTTCCAGTTGTAAAACATGGTAAATAATATTTGTGTTTCTTCACATAGTTGATTAAAATAATGTGACAATAATATATGTATGCATAATTGATTTATCTATCTATATACACACAGATATCTATCTATATACACACAGACATATATATGATTACTAAACCTGATTACTAAAATATGGCAGAAATCTTGTGGTGTCCATGCCATGTGATATCAGTTTTAAAAGCTCCTCTATAGAATAAGTGCCAAACACTTGTTTTTTCTTAGTCTCAGAAGACCACATGCAGACTGCAACACTTTGGAGTTCTTCTGGAATAAGATTAAAATGCAACTGGAAAAATAAAGCCTAAATTAAAGCATGGAAAATGTTAATTTGTAGTTTTTCTAAGACAATATGTACACACAGAGATCCTTATACATTGCTTAATGGCTTCTACTTCTTTTTGAGTTTGATATCACTGATAAAATCATCTATCCTTGGAGGAAATCAAGAACTGAATAAAAATGTATATGCAAATAAATCTATAGCACTTCAACATTCTATATTTCAATTTTTTTCCTCTTTTTCCCCCCTTTCAGAATTGGCTTAAAGCAAAATAATTGAGATGTGATTCATTTAACTTAATATAAAACTGAAAATAGATCATTAAATTCCTGGGTCAGACATAGCAGTAACTAGTGCCTCTGTACTTTGCTCTGATCAAGCTACATCTGGAGTATTATGTTCAGTTCTGAGCATTACATCTTAAGGATATATTTGACAAGCTGGAATGTGAACAGAGAAGGGAGATCGAGATGATGACAGGCAGTGCATGTTGGAGCTGGTTCACATTGGCTCTCAAAGCCAATTGTTAAATTTAAGGAAGAGCATTTATACCTCAGAAATGGGAGAATGCCACAAGCCAGAGTTTGATTTATTGTTTTTGTTGGTTGTCTAGATTTAAAAAAAAAATGTTACGTGAAAAATGTAATAAACCAGATTGAAATTAGAAATGCATCTTGAAAAAATATTTTGTTTTCCTGGAGAATCATTTGTTAGAATGGACATCCTAAAACAAGTCTTGAGATACATATTATATGAGGACTGACTGTACAAACTTGAAATGCTTAGCCTAAGGAATATCTAAGAAAGATGTTACAATTGTTTTCAATTACTTGAACTGCTCTTACCTGAAAAGAGAATTAGACTTGTTTTTCTTAGTCTCAGAAGGCCAAAGGAGAAACAAAGGGGTCAGAGTTTCAGAGAGGTAGATTTAGACTCAATGTGAGGAAGAACTTTCCTAGTGGTTTATTAAAGTAAAATGAAACTGATTTCAAATATAACAGTGGACAATGGGACTAAAAGGAGGACGATCTTACACTTATGAGCTGTGTGACTCTGGGTATATCATTAAAACTTTCTAAGTCTCAGTTCCTCCATCTGTAAAACATAGATAGTAGTAACACCTACCTTATAGGATTTTTGTGAAGCTCAAATCACAAATACCATATGTGAAGTACTTTGCAAACTTTAAATTACTATAGAAATCCTAGCTATTCTTAATGGCTTCCCCTTATTTGAGTTCTTTATGCAAAAGCAGTTGGAACTATTGTAGAGCGATTTCTTGGATAGCACAAGTTTTATTTATATATATATATATATACACACATATACATATACATATATATATGTATGTATGTATATGTAAATGTATATATGTATTATATGTATGTATGTATATGTAAATGTATATATATGCATATGTAAATGTATATATATGTATATGTATATATATATATATATGTGTGTGTGTGTGTGTGTGTGATCTCTTAAGCCCTTTCCGTTAAGTTTAGGTAATAACGTACTCTACTTTACTAGTTTAATATGGTAGGTACCAATGACCATTATGGGCACATGGGCATATGGGCATAATGGGCATATGGACATCTTGCTGGATCAATGTATAGTGTACTGAGCCTGGAATCAAGAAGACTCAACTTTCTAACTTCAAATCTGTATTGTGTGAACCTGAGAAAGTCACTTAATCCTCTTTGCTCAGTTTCCTCATCTGTAAAATGAGATGGAGCAGGGAATGATAAGGCACATCAATATTTTTGCCAAGCAAACACCAAATGGAGCCATGAAGAGTCAGACACAAATGAAATGTCTGAACAACAAGAAGCACCAAACCAATGGTCATACCACTAACTATACCAATTCATCACCAAAATTCATTTCTATTTCTAGAAAAAGTCATCAAGAACTTTATTTAGAATTGTTTCATCATATCTTATGTAATATCTAGGAGTATAGAATTCTACTAAAGAAGGAATATACATACACAAAATGTCCCTAAGTATGGACATTTACTTAAGTTCTGTTTTCACCTTTTCTTCTCTCTGCTCCCTCTCTTCCTCAGCAGTTCATCTATCCCCATGGATTCACTTATAAATTGTTTCTTTACTTACATATATGTGTTCTCATACAATAGGTTAAATCCCTGAGGGAAAGGACCACTTCTTAATCTTCATGGAACTATATGAATTACATGGAAATTGTTTTGTATATAGTAGGGATTTGAGAAATATTTATTAAACTAAATAAATATTTTTTATCATTCAATACAAATCCATTTTTAAAGTTAAGTATCCTATCATGTTTATTTGTGGAAACCTTCCATTAGTAAAGAAAAACATACCTATAGACTTGTTCATCTTTGCAACTATATTTCCATAAAATATATTTTCATCTCAAAGGAACAAAAAAAAATCTTCAGAGCAGAAAGGATCACTATAAATTCAGGACACACTAAAACTTTAACTATTCATAAAAGTCTACATTTTATTAAAATTTTTCAGATAGATCTATAATAACTCAGCACCTAATTCCTCAGTCAAAACCACACAGGATATTATGAATATGTTGTATGTGTATGGTTATTCACACATAGGTATATACACATATGTGCACATGTATCTTATACATATATATACACACATGTGTGTCTGAATCTCATTATTTACATAAGAATTTAAATAGCACTTTATTCCCAGCAAAAAATATTCTACTTCAGTAACAGTTGGTAATCTTATAATTGTCTGTAATAATAAATATATATTTCATTAAATTGGGATCACAAGAAAATATAACAACTTTAATCTATATTGTAGATCACCATTAATTTTTCCTAGTGTTTTCAAATGTGTTCATTCATTCCATCTTCCTCACAATTCATAGAAAATATATCTGAATATATGTTTGTTTTTGGAAAGAAAATAACAGAGAAAACTGAAAAAAAAAAGGCCTTTCCCCCTTTTCTTTTTAAAAGAGGCAGATTATATCTATGAAACATTATATGTGCTAGTAGATTCAGTTGATATGTTGATTACTCTGTTGATTTGTTATTTATTTTCTTGTTTAATTCTTTGTTACAATAGATATCTCATTGAAAAATAGAAAGGAACATTCAGAATTATAGATGATATAAATAGAAAATATATTAATAAAGTATTTTCAAAAATAATTTTCAGGGAACCATAAGGGAGGAAAATCATATTCCAGTGACTCCTGATTTTTGCTAGAATTTCAACACTTTTGTTCTGGTGAGAATGGCATATTAAAAGCTCACCAGAAATAAACTCATCATTATAAGGATTAAAGTTCCCTTTTAAATATATGCAAATTTTATTAAAGATATAAAATTTCCCATTAATTTGGTCTGATCCATAATCTCTTTAGTGTAGAGAGTATGATTTTCCTCCTTATTTCCCCAGGAGATAAAGTAAGTACTTAAAATATCCAAGTTGCCCTCAATAACCTATTGTGAATCACCCATGAATTATCCAAATCTTTCTTTAACCTACTTAAATGTTTAGCCACCTCTTAGAGTCAAAAGTTCTGTCAGGAACTAGATCCTTATATTTGCATTTATTTCAGCCAGGTGTTTCTGGTTAAAATGATACCAACAACAATAATAGTTCACATTTATACAATTCTTTAATATTTTCAAAGTGTTTTTTTTTTTTTTTTTTAAATAACAACCTTTTTAGAAAGATACTACAAGTATTCCTATATTACCCAGTGAGGTTCAGAAGCAATACCACTTAACCAAGGTCATACAGGAAATAAATGTCAGAGTTAGTTCTTGAACATGAAAATTGACACTTATAAATTAGTAGAACAATCAATTTAAATGGACAAATTAGGATAAGGGACAGCTTGTGGAAGGGTAAGGAATTCATTTTTGTACATATTGATTTTGAAGAAATAACTTAAGGAATATAATATACAGCATAGTTATATTTTTAGACATCTACTGTCTTGAGTAGTTTTAAAGGCATACTGTCATTGACAACAACTTATTTTGATTGTATAGAGATAATGTTATTGTTTTCTTCTCGTCCTTCAGATTGTCTTTTTCATTTCTGTGTATTTTTTCTCTTAAGCAATTTTTTATTCTCTTTTGTTTCTTTAATGAGACTTACTTCCATACATTCAAGATTTGTATTTGTTTTCTTTTTGTTATTCTATTCTGCTAATTGTTTCTTCTGTGAGACCATAATTTCTACTTTTACTGTTCATACTTCTGTATGGAACCTTCAAAAGCATTCTTCAATGATTCCACTTTTTGCTTGAGAATCCAAAGGGTCTTCTGTCTCATCATATCTTGATTCATTTCCCTATGTTTTATTCAAAGGCATTTGAATGTATAGCATGCTCTAAAAGGCCTTTTTTTCCAGCTATTCTTAACACCTTTTTTTCAGTTGAATTATTTTTTTTTCTCAAGATTTTTTTTTCTTTCTCCTGAAATCTTTGATAATTTCATCATTATTTTTCTATTGTTCACTTTTTGACTAATGGAGCATTCCCCAAGGACTAAAACTCAATGTTGTTTCATTTTTCTTCCATGTTAGGGAATTCACTTTTACCAGTCAGTCCGATCTGTGACTTCTAGGGGAACAGAACAGTACTCAGTTGATTGCCACTGCCCCTTCCTTTAGGTCTGATGAAGTTCCCCCCAAAACACACACACACACACACACACACACACACACACACACACACACACACACACACATGCTCCAAGTACTAGAACCCTGCCCTAATATCCTCTTTTCCATAGTTCTTTCGGGGTTAGCAGTACTACAGGAGCCTCCATCTTCAAATAAATAAATTAACTAATTTCTGTACATACATCTCCTTCATACAGGGGCAAGAAAGGAGTGGCAAAGTTGATTTTATTGCTTCTTACAAGAATGATGGAGTGAAGGCAAGGGCAAAGGATCATGTTGGCAGAGAATAAAATAGAATGAAAAGTATTGCTGAGTAGACCTCAGAGCATTGATCCATGAGTGTTCTCATAAAATATTATCAGACTATTCAGGTTAGTGAGAGAGGGATGCTGAATGAGCATGTTATAGATTAAGATTTAATCTTTGTTTGTTGTTGCTACCTCTTTAGAGTTTGCCTCTGGGGAGAATATCAATTAATGTATCTCTTGCACAAAATGTTTCTTTTAGAGATGTTTAAAAATTTTTGAGGATTAGAAAAAATGTCTACTCAATTTTGTTGATGAAGTGATTGATACTATTTGAATTAGAATGGTTGGGATGAGATTATGGATGTAAATACATATTTAGGAGCCATTTATCTACATATAATAATTGAATTCATAGAAGTGGATGATAATACTAAGAAGAAAAGTGTTTAGAGATAACAGAAGGCCAAGAGGAGAACCTGAGAGAGTGATCATATTTATGTGACAAATGGAGATGAGTCAGAAAAGAAGCAGAAGTGAAATAGAGAGGTAGCCTGAGACCCAAGATATTGCAGTTTCATAGATGCCAAGGAAGAAGAAAATATAAGGAAAAAAAAAAAAAAAAAAAAAAGATTTGTTCAGTGTTTCAAATGTCACAGTGATATAAGTACAATCAGATCAGAGTCAGGGGAGGGAAAGAAGCCTATTGGCTTTAGTGATAAAGCCATTAATGACCTTGGAGAGAACTGTTTCAATAGAGTGATTAAAAAGGAAAAAAAAGAAGCCAGAATATAATTGTCTTTCAAATATTTGAAGAGAGCATCATGGACCTTCCTAAGGCTTTTAACTCCAATGGTTTTAACTTTCTCAAATAGGACATAGTTTTTTTCACCCTTCTTGATCACTTAATCTCTAAAAATATAATTTTTAGAACTGAATATGTCCTAGATATTGTTTAACCAAGTAAAGGGGAAAAGGAATTATTATCTCTTTTATCCTAAACACTTTATTTCCATAACTTCTGCAGTTTAAGTCATTTGTAATATCTGTGGGATAGCATCTAATTATAATGAATTTATTTTTAATTAAAAACTCAATTAAAATCCATGAAATATCATCAAGCAGGTGTCTGACAGTTGTGCAGTTTATTTTTAAAGCAAAATTTCAAGATTTCATATTTAGCATATTGATGTCACATTATTACTTTTGACCAATAATTTCAGCCCCTATGAATAATTTTGTATCTTGATTATCATGCAGCATATCAACTATCCATCTTAGTTGTCTATACTGTGATTTTTTTTTATATTCTATACAACTATGTGAAAAACTGTATCTCCGCATGTAGGTTGGCACATCCTTTAACATATTTCTAAACAGTTTCCTTTAGCTGAGAAGTTAAGTGACTTTATAAATGTCAGATATATAGTATGTGTGTGTCTGTGTGTATCTGTGTCTGTGTTTGTGTCTGGTCATAGGGCCATTTCCAGTCATTTTGATCTATATCTGGCTATTGGACCCAGATGACTCTACAGGGGAAAGTGAAACAGATGACTTTACATAGTCCTCTCTCACTTAAATCCATTTCACTTTCATGTAATGGCAAGTAATGGTCTACTTGAAGAAGGAAGGAATAACAACAACATAGATAAATAAATAAAATACATGTTAATACATGCATATATATGTAATTTAATATAAATATGCTCATCAATAAGTACAGGTATATTTAGAAATTAGTATAACATGAACACACATTGCATACACATGTATTATACACAAGCATATATTGTACACATACATATTTTTGTATTTCTATAATATGTTACCTATAATTTGAGCTCTCTATCCCACAGTGATATATATGTGCTTTCTCATTAATGGCCTAAAGCCCCAAAAATATGCAAAATTTTATTTTATTTTGGAAGGCTAGAAAAATATATCCAATATAATATTCATTCTCATTAGGCTCTTCTTTATTCATATCTTAACACTTTCTCAAATGTTAATTGATGACAGATTTCTTAGATTATTGAACTAGAATCAGGAAAGAAGGCCTCATTGTGATCTTGCAATCCCAGACAAGTGCCAGCCCTACTTTCTTCATCTGTAAAATGGAGATAATAACACCTACTTCTCAGCATTACTGAGAGGATCAATGTAAATAAGATCTGTAATGTGCTCCATAAATTTATCATTATATTATTCTAGTTATTGATATTATCCTGGATTTAAAATGAAGATGGATTAAATATTTATTAATATCTTGAAATATGTTATTTTATTTGAATACCCTGATCTTTTAATTCCTCTGAATTAAAATTTAATTAATTAGGAGATTTAACACATTGGATGAAAGTTAAATTAAAAGCAGCATTGTGTATTATAAAAAAAAAAAAAAAACACAGTGAAATTAGATTTAAAAAGTTAGAGTTCAAGTCCCTATTCTGACATCTATAGCCATGTGATTTTTTTGAGACCAAAGAAATTCAGTTTCTTCATGTGTAAAACAGAAGTTAAAATACTTAAAAGATTGAACTAGAAGGCTGTTGTGAAGATTAAGTTATTAAAAGTGTACCAAAATTTTAATACATTTTTAAATTTATAACTTAAAACTACACAAAGACTTTTAAAACATCTGATGAATGTATGTGTGTATATACATATACAATGCATGTATGTATGTATTCATGCATATACATATGCATCTTATAAACATATGCATATATAGTAAGTACAATGTATCATATAACACATGTATACCATATATTCCTATTTATACATGCATTTCATATGAATTACATATCTCTGCTATATAATGTACCTATGATGATATATACACAAATATATACATAATATATATCTACGTATATACTATCTATATAGATATATACATATACATAGACTTTTCAAGCCCTAAAGTAATAAATTTGAATGTAAGCTATTACTATATTATTACTTCTTTTTGGTCTTTGGAACAGGCCTGATTGCATAACTTTCTCAAACTCCTTCTTTAACTGTCAATTTTGCATTGATTTGGTAGGAGTGGACAAAAGAAAAACTAGAGAAAAGAGAAACATTATTTCTGCAATTCTTGTGCAGAATGTGCAGAAATAAAATGAAAAGTTTTCAAGGAACATCACTTGCAAAGATTGAAACTCTCTTGTGATATCTTATTCTTCTTCCTACAACACATACACAACGGGAACTACTAAATGAGTAAGTTCAATTTTAGCATTATCCAACAGTCAGGAAAGAATGAAGTATGTTAGCTTTGATCCTCTTTGAGTGAGAGAGGGCCAGAAAGGACGGAAGGTCCTATTCATCATGTGTTTACGACGAAGGCATTAATCATGATAGCACCATGCCTTATGTAGTAAAAGCTATGGATCAGGAAACATACGGAAACAGTTTTCAGAGAAGTACATTTTTCTTGCGATCGTCTACATTCACAATCAAAACACCCCTCTATCCAGTGCACCTCGTATATTTCTAACCCAACATCTCCATTTATGTTTCCCAGTCCTGCAGTTAAAATGAAATATTAGCTCATGTTAGATTATGTTTAAGAGTCTTGAGAAATATTCCGGCAGCTGTGGCCTTTCTAGAAGAATGAGAAAAAAAGATTTGCCCTTGGAGCATAAAGTCAACCCAAACTACCAAAGACTTCCTGTACAAGTGGTTGCCTAAAGCTTATTGTTTGTGTCCTCAAATTGGTATAGTTTGGAGGTCACTTGAGAGGTGGTCAAGGGTTGGGTATCTTTTATATATGAAGGTTTTTAATTCAGGGACTTAACATATTGAAGCCAAAAGACACCTAAGATATAATTTAATCCATCCACTTTATTTTACTGTTGAGGGAATGGATCCTAAAAGAAATCTGTTCAAGTTCAGGCAATTCCATTCAACAAGTACTTATTAAATCTTTACTGTTTCTCGGTCATTAGACTAGCCACTGACAATACCAAGACAAAACATGGCAGAACTAAGCTTAGAATCTGGTTCTCCTGATTCGCAGTCTTTCTATTCTTTCCTCTATCTCATATAGTCACATAAAGTCAAAAGTAATATTCTTAAAAAATTGAAAATTTTTCAACTTTCAAGTACCAATTTCTAACATCTGCTAAGTGTTCTTATTAAAAGGAAAATAATTCTTACTAAATAAATTCTAACTAAAATCTTACTAACATAAATTCTACTAAAGGGTATCATAAAATGAAGTATTAACCTATATGAACCAAAAGATATAGCATCTAAATTGTCAGAGGGAAATTTAAATGAGTTGCAGGAAAAAACAGATAGCAAAACTATACCAGTGGGGAATCTCAACCTAACTCTCTCAGAACTAGATAAATAACCACAAAATAAACAAAAAAGAAGTTAAAGAGGCAAATAGAATTTTAGAAAAGTTAGGTATGATAGACCTCTGAAGAAAATTCAATGAAGATAGAAAAGTATATACCTTTTTCTCAATGATATATGGCACCTGAACAAAAATTGATCATATAAATATAAAACTTCATACAAATATAAAAACTTCAAAATCAAATGCAGAAATAGTAAGTGCATCCTTTTCAGATTATGATGCAATAAAAATTATGTGTAATGAAAGACCATGAAAAATAAACAAAAAATTAATTAGAAACTAAGTAATTAAATCATAAAGAATTGGTGAGTGAAACAACAAATTATAGAACAATCAATAATTTCATCCAGGAGAATGACAATAATGAGAGAACATACCAAATCTTATGTGAGGCAGCCAAAGAAGTTCTTAGGAAAATTTTATATATCTAGATGCTTATATGTATTAAATAGAGAATAATGAAATAAATGAAGTATGCAAATAAATTAGGCATGCAACTAAAGAAGATTTTTAAAACTTAATATCACCAATTAAATACCAAATTACAAATTTTGAAAATCAAAGGAGAGATTAATAAAATAAAAGTTGAAAAAAAATGTTGAATTAATAAACAAATCCATGAGTTGATTTTATGGGGAAAATAGATAAACCTTTGATTAATTTGATTAGAAAAAAGAAAAAAGAAAACCAAATTTCCCAGTATCAAAAATAAAAAAATACAAATTTATCATTAATAAAAGAAACTTAAAGCAATAAATAAGAGCTATTTTGCCCAATCCTATGTCAATGCATGACAATCTATGTGAAATTGATGAATAATTACAAAAATATAAATTGTCCAGATTGACAAAAGAAGGAATAAAATACTTAAAGAGTTCCATTGTTAAAAAAGAAGTTGAACAAGCCCTTAAAGAATTCCATAAGAAAAAATTTCCAGGGCCACATGGATTTTTAAGTGGAAAACATTTAAAGACTATTTGGACTATTTGAAAAAAAAAAAAAAAAAAAACAAGTGGAGTATTACTAAATTCCTTTCATGACACAGCAATTGTGCTGACACTTAAAAGAGAAATAATCAACAGAGAAAGAAAATTATAGAAAAATTTCCATAAAATTTAAATAAATATTTAAAATAAAATATTAACGAGGAAAATTATTACAGAAACATCAAGATAATATTCTATGATAAGGTAAAATTTATAAGAGGAATGCAAGGCTCATTCCATATCAAGAAAACTTTTCAACTTTTAAAAACCAATTTCTAACATCTATTAAGTGTACTATTAAAGAATAAATACATTCATCCATACCTTCTCATTATTATCAATACATTTTTATTAGTTTATTATTACCATTAACATGTAATTTCCATGGTTAAGATATTATTTTAGCCATTTAGGAAAACAGCAATTGTGTATTCATGTCACAATTCATGAGAGATAGATCCAAGATGGCAGAGAAAAGGCAGCAACTCAACTGAGCTCTCCTCAAAGCCCCTCCAGACTCCTTTAAGTAATGGCATAAAATAATTTCCAGAGCAGCAGAACATACAAAAAGAGGGTGAAATAAATTTTCAGCCAAAGAAGACTTAGAAAGTCATCAGGAAAAGTCTGTCTCGTTTAGGTGATAGTGAAGCATAATCCACTGCAGACTTTGCCAGATAGACTCAGACCAAGTAAACCAGTAGTGCATCTTAGAAGCATTGAATCTACAGCAGCAGCATCTGCTCAGTTCTAGCCCTTTACAAATGAGGATGTCAAAACTGAATACAAGGAGATTACAGAAGTAACTGCTTTCACTGAGTTTAATATTGCTTCTTTGATCATCCTCATATCTCAGTGGCAATCCCAAGATTAGAAAGAGCACTAGCACACAAAAGCCTGCAGCTATGGTTGAGTAGGGATCATTCTCATAGTTCCAAGACATAAAAGAGCCCTTATGGTCTTTCATAGACCAGACTACTTGCTAAGAAAGTAGTAAACACACCTGTCCCTAGATAATACAACCAAGAAGTAAAAACTTACAGAACCCTAGAAATATCTCTGAAAGCAGTTGCACAAACCACCTGAAGCTTGAGACACTGTACCTTCTACCCTGGAAGCAGAGACCACAATACAAAAAGTTAAAAACTAAGAAATGGACTAGAAAAAAATTAGCAAACAAGAGAAACAAAAATGTCTGGCCATTGAAAATTACTATGGTGAAAGGGAAGATCAAAACACAAACTAAGAAAAAAATTCAGTCAAAGTCCCTATATCCAAATCCCCCAAGAAAAATATGAATTGGTGTAAGGCCATGAAAAGGCTCAAAAATAATTTTTAAAATCAAGAAAGATAGAGGAACAACTAGGAAGAGAAATGAAAGTGATGCAAGAAAATCATGAAAAAAGAGTCAGAGGTTTGTTAAAGGACACATAAAAAATATTGAAGAAAATAACATCTTTTAAAAATTGACTAAACCAAATGGTAAAAGAAGTAACAAAAAACAATGAGAAGTATGCATTGAGAAAAGAATTGGACAAATAAAAAAGAGACACAAAAATTCACTAAAGAATGTTTTTAATTTAAAATTTTAATTTGTTTTAAATTTTGAAAAAGTACAAGTGGTCAAAACAAAAAGGAGCTACTGAAGAAAATAATTCTTTAAAACTGGAATTGAACAAATGGAAACTAAGGAGTTTATGAGAAATCAAGAAAGAAAACAAAATTAAAGAATGAAAAAAATAGAAGTTTGAAATATGTCATTGGAAAAATTACTCATCTAGAAAGTATATCCAAGAGAGGTCATTTAAAATTTATTTGCGTTCCTAGAAGCCATTTTAAAAAAAGTTCCTAGACATCATATTTCAAGAAATTATTAAGGAAAATTGCCACAATATTCTAGAACTATAATGTGAAATAAAAATTGAAAGAATGCACTTTTCATCTCTGACGTTCCAATATGAAACTCCCAGAAATATTATAGCTAAATTCCAGATCTCCCACATCAAGGAGAAAATCTCCCACAAGCAGCCAGAAAGAAACAATGCACACTTCATGGAGCCACAGATATAATAACACAAGATCTAGCAGTTTCCAAATAAAAGGATTAGAGAGCTTGGAATATGATATTGTGAAGAGCAAAGGATCTAGAATTACAACCAAGAATCAACTACCCAGCAAAATTACCCTTCAGGGGAAAAATAAATATTCAATGAAATAGGGGACTTTCAAGCATTCTTGATGAAAAGACCAGAAAATTTGACTTTCAAATACAAGACTCTAGAGAAGCATAAAAAGGTAAACAGGAAAGAGAAATCAGAAGGGACTTAATAAAGTTAAACTGTTTATATTCCTACATGGGAAGATGACACGTGTAACTCATAAGAACTTTCTCATAATTAGAGTGGTTAGAAGAAATATATAGAGAGAAAGTACAAATGTGTGAATTGAATATGAAGGAACAATATACATAAAAATTAAATGGTGATAGAGGAATGAACTAGAAAAAAAAAAGAAAAGGAAAAAGTAGAATGGGCAAATTATCTCTCATAAGGAAAGGCATGAAAAAGGTTTTTACAATGGAAGAGAAGAAAGGAGAGATAATAGAGACTGAGTGAACCTTACTCTCATTGGAATAGAAAACTATATCTGCATTATACACTTCAACAACAATATTATATGAAGATCAATTCTGATGGAAGTGGCCATTTTTTAACAATGAGAGGATCCAAAACAATTCCAATTGATCAGTGATGAGCAAAACCAGCTACACCCAACAAGAGAACACTGGGAAATTAGTGTGGACCACAACATAGCATTTGTATTCTTTCTCTTGTTGTTTGCTTACATTTTTGTTTTTTCTTCCCAGGTTATTTTATCTTCTTTCTGAATCCGATTTTTCTGTGCAATAAGATAACTGTATAAATATGTATACATATATTGTATTTAACATATACTTTAACATGTTTAACCTATATGGGACTTCCTGCATCTAGGGGAAGGGATAGAGGGAAGGAGGGGAAAAGTTGGAACAGAAGTGTTTGCAAGGGTCAGTGTTGAAAAATGATACATGCATATGTTTTGTCAATAAAAATCTATAATAAAAAAAAATTGGTATAGATCTTGTATACCCTACAGAAAAGCTGGAGGGAGAGGGGATGAGAGAGGGAGCGAGTAATAGAAGAGAGGGCAGATTGGAGAGGATGGTAATAAGAAACAAAACACTTTTGAGAAGGGACAGAGTGAAGAGAAAGAGAAAGAGAGAGACAAAGGCAGAGAGAGAAAGAGACAAAGACACAGAGAGACAAAGAGAGAGACAGACCCTGAAGCAGAGACAAAGAGAGAGACAGAGTGACAGAGACAGACAGAGACAGATAGAGACAGAGAGAAAGAGAAAGAGAGAGAGAAAGATGAGAGAGAGAGAGAAAGATGAGAGAGAGAGAGAGAGAGAGAGAGAGAGAGAGAGAGAGAGAGAGGTAGAGACAGAAACAGAAACAAAGTCAGAAACAGAGAGACAAAGAGACAGAAAAAACAAAGGGAGAAAGAGGGAGAAGAGAGAATAAAATAAAGAGTGGTGGGGAATAGAATATTAGGAAATACTGTTAGAAACAGTAATTGTGAAAAATAATTCGAAGGAGGTTTTTCTGATAAAGGCCTCATTTTTCAAACATATAGAAAAGTTTCAAATTTATAAAAATAAGAGCTATTTCTCAATTGATAAATGTTCATAAAATATAAACTGTTTTCAGAAAAAATAACCAAAGCTATATATAGAATATGAAAAAAAAATTCTCTAGGTCACTATTGATTGGAGGAGACATTCAAGTTAAAACAATTCAGAAGTACTTCCTCATGTCTATTAAATTGGTTAGTAGAAAAGAAATGGAAAATAAATGTTGAGTGGAATGGAAAGGGGAAAGAGATGAGACATTAATGCACTAGTAGTAGAGTTATGACTTAATTCAAACATTCTGTAGAACAATTTGGAACTATGCCCAAAAGGGGTATAAAACCATGCATTCTCTTTGAAAACCATTACTCTAACAGTATCCAAAAAAAAATAATAAAAATAAATAAATAAAAAAGGGAAACAATCTTGTGTACACAAAAATATTTCTATCAACTTTTTTGTCTATTAGTAAAGAATTAGATTTTGAGGAGAATTCAAAAAGGGAATGGCTGAACAAATTGTGGCATGGAATTGTAACAGAATATTATTGAATTATAAGAAACGATGAGCAAGATGCTGTCAGGAAAAAAAATGGAAAGTCTTACAGAAGCTTGCATAAAGTGACATGTACTATGTAGAAAGTAACAGCAATATTGTAAGATAATAAGCTGTGAATGACTTAGGTATTTTCAGCAATTCAATGATTCAAAACAACTCTGAAGGATTTATGATGAAAATGCTATCCATCCCCAGAGAAGAACAGATAGCATCTGAATATAGATTGAAGATTTCTTTTAACTTCGTTATTTTTATTTAAAAAATTTTGGGAGGTGTTGCTGTTGTTTTGTTTTGTTTTGGTTTTGGTCCATGTCTTCTTTTATAATATTACTAATATGGAAATATGTTTTGCATAACTTCACATATATAACCTCATACAATTGCTTGCCTTCTCGATGAGGGCAGCATGGAGGAAGTGAGAGAATTTGAAACTCAGTTTTAAAAACAAATACTAAAAAAAATTATATGTAAATAGGAATAAATAAAATACTAAATGTAACTGCTCATGATTTTCCTCTACAGCAAGACCAAATTATCTAATAATATATTTTATGCAAGAGCTTTTAGGTTATTAGTGAAAATAAAGACCTTGAAGAAAAGAGATTTCTTTGAGAATTTTGTTCCTCTTAAAGGGAAGTTCTTCTTTTAGTAAAAATCAATATAATTTGATTTAGAACATCCTGTGGATAGAGCACCAGTCCTGAAGTCAGGAGGACCTCAGATCAAATCTGATCTCAGACACTTAACACTTCTTAGCTGTGTGACCCTGGGCAAGTCACTTAAACCCAATTGCCTCAGCAAAAGAAAAAAAAAAGAACATCCTGAAAGGAAATTTGTGAATGTATTTTGGATTTTTTCTTTCTTTCTTTTTTCTTTTTTAAATCAGCTTCTACTACAAATACATAGTAGGTAGTAATAAGTTTTTGTTGATTTGTTGCCTAAGAAAAAATGAGTTCTAAAAGAGTAAACAAAAACAAAAACAAAAACAAACAAACAAAACAACCTATAAGTCTATAACAGGAAATTGAAATTGGTTTAGTGAAAGTGTCAATTATTGTTTTATCTGAGAGACAGTAATCTATGCCATGCCCACAAAATGTAGCAGATAAGATAATTTTAGTAGCACAGTTGTCAGATCTGTGGAGAGTTTCACGCATAGGAAAACACAAATAGAGGAAACTTTGTCCCATTAGTCAACCCCTCCATCCTTTCAACAATCCTGTAATGGTCCATTTATCTATGCTTGTGTATTGTCCCTGGTTTCTTGTTGTTATTTGTCCTTCATTCTTGAAGAGGACCATGACAGTAGCATATATGACACCATGACTTGCAAGTGAATTAGATTTAAATGAGGGAGGACTGTGCAAAGTCACCAATCTCACTTTCTTCCCTTGAGCTTTCTGTGTCCAGTTGCAAGATATAGATCAGAATGACAGAAAAGTAGATAAATTGTTGAATATAATGTCAGGAAGAAAGGTTAAAATCAGGCCTCAGATAATTCAATAGATATGTAAAATTTAGACAAATCATTCTTTCTCTTTCTTACTCTGTTTCCTCCTCTGTGAAAGGTGATTAATTACAGCATCCACCTCACAGAGTGACATAACATTTATGAAATATTCTGTAAACCCTAAAACATTATAAAAATGCTAGCAATTATTGTTGCTGTTTTAGGAATAAAATCAAGAGGAATTAAGTAAAATTACTACATCCTAGAACCAATGGTCAGAGAGAGGAGGAGGAGATATGAGCAGGAGTTAAATGGATAAAGACAAAAGTAAATTGGTCAACCAGGGATTGCTCCCAAACATCAGGGAAGAATGAAAGATATGGTTGTGAAAATCAAGTCAGAGACAGGATGATGAACAGTGGCTTAGTAACTGCATAAAGGCAGGAATTAAGCTAACTTTGCCTCTTTTCCTTAAGTAGTAGGTGGATGAATGTAGAAATGAATAACTGAAGAACCTAGTCTCTCCTTAAAATCTATAGGTGATTGGGATTCATAAACATCTGAAAATGAATATGGCAAAAAAAGTGATTTCTTTTGTGACCAGATTTCCAGATTCTTCCCTTTTATAGATGAAATGAAAAGGAGTCTAAAGAAAGATTTAGCACATTACTTCAGAAAAGTTTAATAATAGACTTTTTTTTCTTAACATTGATTTATTATTCACATTTTAGTCTATACTTATGTCTGCATGTCTTTGCAGCTATGATTAAATAAGCCACAGAGATCCTTAGTGAATTAGTAAATTGTGACTCTTACAAAGCTAGTAAACTGTGACTCTTATAGTATAACATATGTTTGTTTAAATGAAGTATTTAGTACATTGAAAGAAAAGCAAAACAACCTCAGCTTTAGGAAGATAAGAAAAGAAACATTTAAGACTGCTCCATCTTTATTCTCACCATCTTTTTGACTTCTCAGATTATAACTTTCTTCCCTCTCTACCAATACCCTGTGTGTGTTTTCTTAGTTATCAAAATATAAGGTAGTTCTGGGAAATACATTCTTACTCTTCTTTTTGTATCCTCAAAAATTAGTAAGAGCTGTTGATGTATAGTAAACATTATATAGTAAACACTTGGTAAATGCTTTTTATTAATCACCAATAATGCATTACTTTTTCATTCTCCAAAAATTATTTTGATGTATAAATAGTCTTTAATAAGGGCAACAGTTGCTCTTGTTCATTCATGTTAGACTTCATATTCCTCTCCTATAATTCCAATCATTTGGGCTTTTCTTGGAGATCCTGGTTTACTATTTTCTTTTCCAGCTCTTTTTACAGATGTGAAAACTGAAGTAGAATTATATGACTTGCCTAGGTTCGCAGCTAATCTGAGGACAGATTAGTTCTGTCCAGACAACTCTAGGCTCAACACTTTACCCACAAGGCCTCCTGACCTTAATTAGGACAATATACCTCAATAAAATAATTTGAGAATGTATGTTTTAAAATAGGCCTATTTGTGGATTAATCATGGACATTATATAATCAAATGTGTGCCTGCAGCCTGAAAGGCACATATATCTGCTGAACCCCTGTAGTGTTCAGTCTTTTCTGTATCACTTCAAGATTAGAAGCATCTCAGTTATTAACCTCCAGATATTATAAGAGAGGCAGAGTATTGTTGTGTCATGGACTCCAATATGTGATTTAGGGTGTTCATAGCATACTTTCAGGAAATTCTTGAGGCCAAATTATTTCCTTCTAATGCTATGACATTTTGATTTCTAAGATGATATATATCAATAGATATAATCCAGATAAACGAAAACTTCAGGACTTCAATAATTTTTAATAGTATAAAAAGGTTCTAATACAATAGAGAACTGCTGTACTACTGAAAAGTACTAATTATTTCTTTTATAAATATGATTTTTTCCAATTACATATAAAATATTTAATATTATTTTAAATTTTGTAAATTTACAAATGTACAAATGTTAACATGCAAAATTTTGTAAAAATGAATATTAAAGTTATCCTGACATGCAATTGGGAAAAAAGGAAATAAGATTAGGAGCAGACTTATTTCTGGGGAGCTTGAAAAAAAGAAATATTTGGGAAATGGGTAAATTTAAAGGCAACCATTGGAAGGAATTTCAAAGTGCCTTATTGTTCCAGCAGACTGTAAAATTAGGGAGAATACATCTTTTTCCCAAACTAGAGTCCTCGAAGGGACAATAAATGAATAGGCAAATATTAGAAACTTAGTATGTGACAATTTCAGAAATAAGATTACATCTCAATGTTGAATTCTTAAATGTATTTCATAATGACTGAAAGTGTAGAACTTCCATGTCAATTTGTAAGATGAATTCTGGCAAGTTACGAAATGGGTGTTCTTTATAATTCATCCATTCATTTCTGTGTGTTTTGGTTAAAACAGACTTTATCTCAACATATGCTTTTAATATTTTGTCTTCCTAAAGAAACGAAACTGTAGAGAATAAAGAATATGATCATTTTTTAAAAGAATTCCAAATTTTCTCCCTTCTTCCCTTTCCTCCCTCCTCTCTAAAAAGTTAAGCAATTTTATATAGGTTATATGCGGAACAGCACTAATTATTAGGAAGTCTCTTCATGAAGTCTATATTTGTCTCTTCCAAAGATTTGCTCTTTGCTTTATAGTTTAGCCTCTAAGATCAAACTAACAAGTCTAAGCCTTTTTTAAGTACTTTAAGATAGCTCTAATGGTCATTATTTCCAATTTCTACTCTTCTTTTCAAATCAAATATTCTTAGTTTCCTTGACATAGTCTTATATAATATAGAATTAAGGACCTTTATTATCCTGCTTGTCCATTGGACACACTTTAGCTTTTCAATATCCTTCCTGAATTTCTTTACCCAAAACTTGACACAGTACTAAAGTGGTTGGCAGTGTACAACAGCACATGGATAAGCATTTTATTATTTGGGAAGTCATACATCTCTTAATGCAGCCTAAGAACTTTTGAATCTGAAACATCAAACTGTTGCCTTTTATTAAACTTGGAATCAGACTTGGAGTTGTCAGTGATGAAAAGAGAAGAGATCCTATTCGGGGAGTGTAAGTGGTTAGCATTTGGGAATTCTGATTGTGTCTGTAATACAGGTTTCCTCCAGGGATCCCTCCCAGAAGACTTCTTCCCCTAAATGGCATGGAACTTTAAGCAATAACTTTAATGATGAGAATCTTATGCAAAAGGATTTGCATCCAGATTAGCAATTTATTTGTGATCCCATGAAGACTTCCCTTTCAAGCATAGATCTCAAACCTCCCAGTGCCACTGGTGACCATATCATCCTCAGCCTTCTAACTTACCTTTAGTTATCAACGTGAACTAAAAAGTATCAGTCAATGATCGCATTACTGTTATCTTTCCAGAGGGTATTTGCATTTTAATAAGTGATTCTTAATGACTATAAATCCTTCAAAGAAATGAAACTTTAATGATAGTCTTTTGGAGCTCTGTTTTGCTTTGTTTTTGAAGATGCAGGCAAGGAAATCTGTGTCATTTCTCCTTAATTATTAAAGTTAATTGAAGTACTTCTAATAAGGAAAGATCCAACCTGACAGATTTTTAGAAATTCGTATTCCTAGCAATTGGGCCAATTCTGTACTTATATCTGAATTTGAGAGTTTCTAGGTCTAAACTTCAAACTGTTATGAAAACCCATTTCATAAGAATCTGGTAAGTCACCTGGTTTCTTCACCCTACCTGTACCAATTTCACAACTTGCTACAGCCCATCACCTTTCAGATGCAAACTTTCTGGATCCAGGGGAGGCAATTAAGTGTTTTGGTTTCAAAAAGCTTCCTGCTGGGTTCCCAGCTGCATTCCAAAACATCAACAGACCTAAAGTGAGATTATAAATAAAGGATTTAGTTAAGCAAAAAGATTGCTTTTATACAAACCAGAAAGGTCCACTTTGGAGAGAATAAACTGCATGAAGACAAGCCACACACTAATAATTCAAAACTGACACTATTTTGTCTTGCCAACTAGAGGCAATCTTTAATACACACTGGAGTCTAGGTAACTAAAACCTTTATTTTCACTCTTAAATAATAATCTCTTTGAAACAAATGAGTCTTTTGTTTTGTTGTGTTGTGTTTCAGTGTTTGTCGTTGTTGTTTTGTTTGTATGTTTTTAATGGGCTTGCATACAACTGTAATTCCTTCTTTGCAAAGTTCTTCCAGGTATAAAACTTTTCCCTTTTCCAACTTGATATTCAAGTTTTCTGCAAATGGTTCCTATACTGGATGTAACTGATTTAGCTCAGAATTTTTAACCCTCTGAGACTTCTACATTCACATACACGTACCTAGTCACACACACACACATGTACCTATTCATGCACCGAGACAGAGCATTTCCTTGATCACACCCAGCTTCACTAGGATGCTTGGAGCCAAACCTGGCAGCTGGTTAATCCAGGTTTCAAATGAAGCTCATTGCAAACACTTGCAGCCATAAACTCGTCAGATTTGATCAATGAAGGCCTTTTCCTGAACCATTTTAAACATTCTGGACAAGTGCTGGGAACACTGAGAAATAGGAGCATGGTTTTGGTTAGGAATTTAGAGGAGAGTGATGGGTCAAAGATTTCCATGAAGAAAACAGCAATAAATAAATAAAAACTTGTAGATGAGAACAACCTAAAGAAAGATGTGCCATATGCCAGGTTGAAGATTCTTCAGAAGTAGAAGGGGCTAAATAGTTCTTTGATGTAGTTTTTCATTCATAAAGAGCTGATAATCATAATGATCAGGCATATTTCTGGATACCACTGTATTCCTAAAAAAAGGGATTTTACTAAGTTTCACCTCTCCTTTTATTGTACACCATGAGAAACATGGAACAAAAATATTGACTTTTTGTAGTCGAGTTGGACTATACTTCCTAATATATAAAATATCTAATGTCTTTATTTTTAGCATGCACAGTACCTATGTAAAAAGATTCTTACATGTTGAAACACTACATTTTTCTTGACCAGTTGTCAATCAAATATTCAGCACCACACTAGGCACTAAAGATATTGCTTTTCTTGTCGGAAATGAGCTTTCAATCTAAGTGAAAAGACCCACAAAAAAAGCTAAATAAATTAAAGAACACTGCAAGATATAAATAATACAAGAAAATTGAAGACATCACAAGGTCATACAAAGTGAACTGATAAATGAATAGTAAGAAATAGAAAGTGGGAGACCAAGAAAACTTTAAATTGCACTATACAAATTTCTAAAATCTCTAAGTCTAATAGCAAATATCATCTAGAAGCAACTCTAGAGCATTAATGGTGGAGGTGAAGTCTGATAATGTTACTAATTTTGTAAATCATCAAATGAATGAATGATTTCTTAAGGAATGAAAATACATTTAAGCTTGCTATATGAAATTCTATAATGTCATTTTTGGTGGGTGAGGAGGAAAAGAATTAAAAAATGTTTCAATATTGCTTCAAAGCCTAAATGAATATCCAGACTACTATTGTCAATTGCTTTGTTTACCTTTGCCCAGATTCTTTAAAAACAGATGCTAAGTAGAAATAATTCAAGGTGTTTGGAAATGAATCTTCAGTAAAATAGACTCAGGGATGGCTCCAGGCTCTCTTCCTTTCAATCTATCTTGCATACAGCAATCACATTAATCTTCTTTAAATTTTGCTTTCATCAAGTCAATCCCCTGAGTTTTTTTTAAGTGTAATTATATCCTATTGCCTCAGACACCTATCTCAATACCACTGTCTAGTTTTCATGGTTCTCTGTGATCCAGACCTACCCTACTCATCCAACTTTATTTCCTGATACTCATCAAAATGTTTCTCTGTTAAACTCTATCTGTTCTCTTCATGATCCCTTGCACGTCCCTTCCTAAGCTAATGTTGATCCTTTCACCTGAAATATACTACCTTCTTTCATCCATATAATATTTTTACAAATACTCCTCATCCTTCAAGACCCAGCCCAGTTATTTATGAACTCCTCCAAGATTTTTTGGCCTTTTTCACACAACTCATTAATTAAGCATAAATAGCTTTTCATAGATCATTGAAGTTTCTCTTCTGTTTATTGTTTCTCTACAACTAGAATAGAAATGCAGCAGAAATCAGGGGTCAAATCTTCTGTTTCTTCTGTATTCCCCACACTATTTTGCAGAATATGAAGACAATAAAAATATATTGATTATTTTTGGGGGGGTGGTACTTACTTGTATAACTCTTTGACTATGTCAATGGATAAGAATTCAGCATTATTAAAATATTAAAAAAATATTTATGCATTTAATTTTCATTTCATTATTAAATTTAACAAGTATCTCTACAGAGGGGATTAGGATGGGCTATTTTTGTGTACCCCCAAGTAACTTTTTTTCTGCACCAGAATACTTCCATTTCCTAAACAAATACCCAGTCTACTGTTATAAATGGCTTTGTTTAACTTTACCAAGATTCCTTTAAAAAGAGATGCTAAATAGAAATATACACAAGGTACTTGGAAATAAATCACTAGTGAAATAGATTTAGGGATGGCTGGTTTACAATCCTATGTGAAAAGGAAAATAATACTTTCCTCTTACTATCCATCTTCTATTTGTGGCTGTTCCTATCCCTTAAAGAAAGGGTAATTGAGGCCAAAAGCCTTCCATCTGTGCCAGCACAAGACAACTTTTTCTTCCTAATGCCATTCTGATCTCCCAACTGGAATGTGGTGAACTTCTGGTTCCAAGAGGTACAAACTTCCTTTTGACCTCAGTCTTCCCATCTCCTACTCCTCCTTGTTTTCTTGAAGAAAAAGGAAGAGAGGAAAGTTCATGGGAATGTTCAAGATTGACTTTCTTACAATTTTCTGCCTAATCTTCAATCTTAAGAGAAAAAAGAAATAATGAAATGGGACCGCTGATATTAGCATCTGCCTTCCATCTTGCCTTCCACTCATCTTTACCCTGATCTTCATTCTCCTCTGAGATGTGCAGAGCTTTGTACTCAGTAATGAACATTTTTGCCGCTAGTTATACCCTATATGAGTACTTTTTCAATTTTGACTGTCAGCAAATCAATCCAAGGGGTCTCCAGACCTTATTTTGAGAATTTCTATGATACGGATACAGAGACTGAGATGGAACAGTCCATCATACAGATTAAAATGGAACAGTCTATCCACTGGACCATCTACATCACAATCCTTTTCAAATACACAGTACTCATTTCATACATACATCAAGTGAACATTTTCTTAAATGAAAAAAAAAATAGTTAAGCATAATCAACTGACAAGGTGACAACTTGCAAGGTATCCATCATTTCAGAATCATAGTTTCCCATCTCTCCATTGAAGAAAGAATGTAAGAAATATCAATCTTTTTTTTTTCAGATGAAAATTTTTAAAATTAATTTTATAATTATAACATTTTTTGACACTACATATGCATAGGTAATTTTTTTTTTTACAACATTATCCCTTGTACTCCCTTCTGTTCCGAGTTTTTCCCCTCCTTTCCTCCACCCCCTCCCCTAGATGGCAGGCATTCCCATACATATTAAATATCTTATAGTATATCATAGGTACAATATATATGTGCAGAACCGAATTTTGTTGTTGTTTTTGCAAAGGAAGAATTGTATTTGGAAGGTAAAAATAATCTGGGAAGAAAAACAAAAAAATGCTCACAGTTTACACTCATTTCCCAGTGTTCCTTCTCTGGGTGTAGCTGATTCTGTCCATCATTGATCATTTGGAATTGGATTAGCTCCTCTCTATGTTGAAGATATCCACTTCCATCAGAATACATCCTCATACAGTATCATTGTTGAAGTGTATAATGATCTCCTAGTTCTGCTCCTTTCACTCAGCATCAGTTCATGTAAGTCTCTCCAGGCGTTTCTGAAATTATCCTGTTGGTCATTTCTTACAGAACAATAATATTCCATAATATTCATATACCATAATTTACCCAACCATTTTCCAATTGATGGGCAGAAATATCAATCTTAAATAAAATGCTGAGGCATAGTTTATTCAACAAAGAAATATATATACTACTTAAGAGGAGTGGAAAAAAGTGGAACAAAATAAGCTTTCATATAGTACCAATTATGTTCCAAGTACTGTGATAAGTGTCTTATAAATATCTCATTTGATCATCACAACAATCCTGTGAGGTATATGCTATTATTGTCTCCATTTTACATCTCAAGAAACTGAGACAAACAGAAATTAAGTAATTTGCCCAGAATCATAGCTAGCGAACATCTGAATATGTATTTGAACTTAGCTCTTCCTAACTCCACATCTAGCACTTTCCTTAAGATTACCTTCCTCTTAACGTAATTTCCTTTAACATCTCAGAGTCTATTCTATAGCTCAGGTTAAGGTCTGGCCATTCTTCCAAAGGAATAGAGAAAAAAAAAAGTAGTAAATAGGCATACTCATTGATACAATCATATTTCACAAGAAGCTCCTCAGACCTTCCTTCCCTTATTATTTTACAATCAGAATATGACCATTCTTCTGGGAATCCCAAATCGACAAATAGAAAAAAAAAAAAAAAAAAAAATACAAAACTTTCCCCTTAAGTTTCAGAATGTTTTAAATGATAATCAACCATTTCAGGAACCAAGGAATTCAACTGTAGGATTCACAAATGGCCACCAGGCCCAAATCTGGCCCCCACCAACTTTTGCTAAATTATTTAAGTTTATTCATTTGGCTATATTCATTCCAATCAAACTGAACTACCGAATTTTCCTGAACTGTTATTGATTCAGGATAGATTGAAAAAATTCCAGTTCTAAATTGGAATGAAATAAGATATTCCTAGCATACCAAAAAAAAAAAAAAAAAAAAAAAAAAAAAAAAAAAAAAAAAAAAGGCTTACTCAGCCATAACATAGAAGGAATATGCAACAAGAATATGGCACTTGACTGAGATTATTGTGTTCCCATAGTCTTCAACTTCTCTGGTCAGAAGGAAAGGATATGGTACCTCATAAGATTTTGGTTTATAAAACAATTCTGAATGTTACTGAATCCTCATGGGCAGGCCTCCTTTATATCCTTAAGTGATCATAAAGTCATGAAAATTACTTGAGCCTCAATATTTGGGAACATTTTTCTTGCCTTTTAAGGACTTTTTAATAGTCTATATGGCTAGGTAGATATTGTTATGGTATGGTGGATGTTATGTAATTTATGTAAATGGGATGTTAGGTAGATATTATATGGCACAGTAAATGCTATCCTATGACAAGCTACTTCCACTCAGGAAAGCCAATCCTTATTCTTAGAATATTATTTTTCCTCCTCTTTCTCTTTTATGAAGCTTTGTCTTTATTTAAGCCCCAATTCATGGTTTCCTCCATTAAGCCTTTCTCTATCACCCAAGTTGATAGGATTTTCTACTTCAATTTTCCTTCATTGTTATTGTTGCATTCTTCCAGCAAAATGTAATCTATTTTACAACAGGCTTTCTTTTGTTATGTTTTTGTTTCTTTGTCTATCTCATAGAAGGCATTTTTTTATTGTAGCATTAAATTGAAGTGGAAATGTGATTCCCATAAAGATAATTCCTAGCTTTTTTATCTGTGAATTAGATTTCCTGTCCTAATACTTTTATACTTTCTTCCCCACAATTCAGCAGCTATTCACATTAGCAACAGTTGAGTTAAATGAGAATCATCTCAGAAATCATGGAATGTGAAAGTCATGTACCTAATTAATTCTATGTGTTTTAGGCCTTATAAAACATAAATCTATCTTTTTTTTTTTTTTTTTTTTTTTTTTTTCTTGTGCCTAAAAGACTTCCCATTTCCCCATTCATAAGAATAGGAGTGTTAACCATGTGTCAGGACGGATTCCAACAGTGGTAATTACATTTTGTTTGCATGCATCTATTAAACAGCTGCCATGTTCCATAATAGAGGGGGCAGAACTTCAGCAGCTGATGAAGTGATCCCAAAGTCTCCCTTCTGACTGGGTTTGTTACCTAGTGAAAGTGATTTTCCCCACGGGCAAAGCCCACATGTCAATACCAGCTCATTTACTCTCCTTTTTACACTATGGCCGGGTGTAGATGGCCTGGAGGAGGGAAGGTTTACTGTACATGTGCCAAGATTCCTACTGTGCTCATTCTCTTGGTAAAGAAAAAGTCTCACTTTGCCTTCCTCTGTTATATCCTGTAAATGTCTAGGGGGAACTAACAGAAATGGCCATAGGAGTGTTTTTGTGCTATCTCTGATCTTTGGGCTTATGTTTATGGATACCACCAGCAGGACACCCACCATGTTTATCTGCTTGTTTTTCAGCAGACGTTCTTGTTTCTAGTGCTCTAAGGAGCAATTAACACCATCCATAACCTCAACTGGTTTCCCTGATCAAGATTTCATCTACAATTCTTCTATTAATGCATTGTTTCAGGAAATGGACTCCAGTCTCTCTGGAACATTGAATATGTTTGGTATAAATATAAAGTATGGATGAATTCATTTCCACTTTTTCCAGCAATGCTACAGTGGATTTCTCATAGCAAGGAAAATAGTGTGTTCATCAGAAAGAATGAAAATTAAAAAAAAAAAGAGAGAGAGAGATACTTTAAGCTTCTTGGAAAAGTAGGCCATGAATGGGAAGCATTATTGTACTCTGTGCCATAAAATCACAAAGAAGAGCAACAGTTGACCCAGATTCTCCCAATTTGATTTACTCTCTGACAGTAATACAAGCTCTTCAGAGCATGCATTCACTATTTTAGACCACTAGCATAATGCACTATTGTGGAAATGATGCCCTCGTGGGCCATCCTGAGGAGTAGCTAAGCCATTGGGGAACCTGGTTGACTGTGAATAAACTGTAGTAGGAAACTACAGGGATATTCTGTATGTACATGGAATGATAAACATCCAGAACTCCAGAGAATATTTGTCTAGCTCCATAACTATTTTTTTAAGTTCAATTGAGGGGAAAGCAAAGAAGGTACAGTATCATTAATTATAGCTATCATCAGAGATGTCTAGAATTGATCTTTGAATGAGATCAATCGTTGTAAGTCAAAGAATTCTGCTTTTTCAGGATGGTTTCTCAGTTCTATATAGACCCTACTCTTAGTTTTAAAGGTCCCAAATTGCCTTCTGGATTCTTGGCTTTGATCTCCATACTGCTCTAACTGCTTGGACTATACCCACCCACATTTTTGTGGCTTGCTGTTGTTGATACTCTGGTGCTAGCTAATCACCTGCTAATCCTATTAATCCTCTGGGTGCTGCTGCCCCTACCCTCTCTCAGTAAGGGAGAGAGCCCAATATTGCCATAGTCTAACAACTCATTCACAAAGCCCATCTGTATTTTACTTGAACTTTCTGAATCAAGGGGAAAAACATTATGAGATCAAGTTAAAGATTTGCATTTTTCCATTGCATTTGGATCCCTTAATTTCTAAATCTCCAAGCAAATGATAAGCTTCAAGAAGAAGAATATACTCTTTGGAAAAAAAAAAAAAAAAAAGAGTATCTGGGATCAACAGAATTCAGAGTCCAGTCCACTTCCTAAAGTTTCAACTGGAAATGGGGGAAGGAAGGCAGGCTCATTTTTTTGCTGGGTAAAGAATTTACCCAGAGGTCAAACAAATGTTCCACAGAGATTTTAATAGATGAACCTTCAAGATTTGAGGTAGGTAAATATGAAAAGATGACTAATTATTTGGATGATGAGATACAAAAGTCACAGACCAGAGTAATGAAGAAAAATGTTATAGCCCAAAGCCTTTTCAATTAGTCATTAGATAAGTGTAATTTTAAGTATTAATTTGATATCTGTAATAAAATCAATCATTATCTCTCAAATAGAATCTATTGCTCATTTATAGATAATGATTATTGACTCTTCATTTCCAAAAAAAGAGAAGAGGCTTTAAAAACATCCGGTCAAAAAATTTGGTCAGTTATCAGGGAGAACTTTTTAATAGTTAGGTTATAGAACTAAAAACTGCTATCTAAATGTGATCATAGCAGTGGAGATCTTAAAAAAAAAAAAAAAATAAGCCAAGAATTATCTTAACTTGGAGAAGATTTATTTGAAAGTTTAAAAAAATGTAAGACAAGAATTACCTTAATTTGGAGAAGATTTGTTTGAAAGTAGGGATAATCAGTAATTTTTTAGATTGTTGCATCAATATGATGTCTACATTTATCATAGTGTCTACATTTATCATATAATACTACTTTTCTTTTCAATAGATAAGTTATTATTTATTATTCTTCCTTCCCCCTTTCCCAACTTCTCTCTCCATCTTGAGAGGTTGTACATTCTTAGGAATCTCATCCCTACTCCTGAATTGGCAAACTTTAGTCCTACTTGTTAGAATCTGCCCATTCATCATTATTGCCCTCCGTGCCTAGCACAGGCTTGCCAGATGACCAGAGATTGGGACCTTGACTAACTATTTTCTTATTATTATTATTATTATTATTATTATTATTATTATTATTATAGCTTTTTATTGACAAAACATTTGCATGGGTAATTTTTCAACATTGACCCTTGCAGACACTTCTGTTCCAACTTTTCCCCTCCTTTCCCCCACCCCCTCTCCTAGATGGTAGGCAATCCCATACATGTTAAACATGTTAAAGTATGTGTTAAATACAATATATGTGTACATATTTATACAGTTATCTTGTTGCACAAGAAAAAAGCAGATTTAGAAAGAAGGTAAAAATAGCCTAGGAAGAAAAACAAAAAATGCAAGCAAACACCAAGAGAAAGAGTACAAATGCTATGTTATGGTCCACACTCATTGCCTAGTATTCTTTCATTGGGTGTAGGTGGTTCTGTTCATCATTGATCAAATGGAACTGATTTGGCTCTTCTCATTGCCGTAGATAGCCACTTTCATCAAAATATATCCTCATACAGTATTGTTGTTGAAATATATAATGATCTCCTGGTCCTACTCATTTCACTCAGCATCAGTTCATGTAAGTCTCCCCAGGCCCTTCTGAAATCATCCTGTTGGTCATTTCTTACAGAAGAATAATATTTCACAACATTTACATACCACAATTTACTCAGCCTTTCTCCAATTGATGAACATCCATTTAATTTCCAGTTTCTAGCCATTATGAAAAGGGCTTTAGCTAACTATTTTTGAAAATTTGTCAAGCTGTGGACATGAAGAAGCCTGCTTAAGGAACATTAGTTGACTTCTTGAAGTCTCTTTCAGTTTTTGCACTTCATATTACTATTGCTTCTGCTAGTTTGTTCATTTGACACAAGTGTGTTATCCATTTTATCTTAATATCCATCACAAACCTAAAATATTTTTTGAATTTCAATATAAAAATATTTTGAGCCAATAAAATTATTTGGATTAAATGATGCTATAGATTTTTTTTGTTTTGTTAATTAAAAATTTTGAGATAATTATAAACTAAAATCTTTAAAAATTGACTATATTATTATTGACAATTACAAAGTGTTTTACAAATACCTCATGTGATATTCATAATAACTCTTTGCATTCCTAGCTGTGAAGCAGGTACTACTTCAATATCATTAGTATGGTAAAATTAGGGCATTATTCCTTCTCTGCTTTTAATTGTTTCAGTCAGGGGACTGTAACAATATAGGGGAATTAATATTTAGAAATCCTGTTTATGAAGATGAGTTCCTGTTTTCAACTTAAAATCTTAGGGAACTACTTATAGGGCACTGAGTTAAATAACTTGACCAGAGTCATATAACCAGAAAGTGTCAGAAGCATGACCTGAACCATATTTTCTTTTCTTCAAAGCCAACTCCATCAGGGTACCTATTATTCCACCATCTTGCTTTGGAAATGATTTGTCCAAATTTATACAACTAATAAACTTCCAGGGCAGCTAAATGGTACAGTGCATAAGGTTCCAGGCTTAGTATCAGGAAGAATCATTTTCCTATGTTCAAATCTGGCCTCAGACACTTATTGGCTGTGTGACTCTGGACAGGTGATTCATTCTTATTTGCCTTATTTTTCTTCACCTGTAAAATTAGCTAGAGAAGGAAATAACAAACCACTCTAATATCTTTGCCAAGAAAATCCCAAATGGGGACACAAAGATTCAAACAAGAGTGAAACAAAAGAATAACAACAAGTCTCAGAGACAAGATTCAAAGCACAATGCTGTTTAGAGGAGAGTAGTGGGAGCAAACAACAATAACAATAATTGCTCAAGCATCAAAAAAATGCAGGTTCTAGTCCTGGCTATGTCATTAACTGGTACACATTGGACAAGTAATTTGCTTTTATTGTGCCAATTTGCTGTGGAAAATAATACCTTCCTATAAAAACCAAATGATATAATCAATGTGAAAATGCTTTGAGAAAATATACTGGAGACTACTATACAAAAAACAAGATATTTTGTATTTTTGTAATTAGTATTTTGTAATTTTTTCCATTAGTAGTACTATCACCAATACAAACAACAATGATAATTTTCCTTTTCCTCTTGTTTTTTTTTTTTTAAATTAAAGTTTTTTTATTTTCAAAATATACACATGGATAATTTTCAACATTCACCTTTACAAAAGTTGTGTTTTAATTTTTTCCCCTTCCTCCTACCTCCTCCCCTAGACAGCAAGTGATCCAAATATATGTTAAACATATGCATTTCTTCTATATATGTTTCCACAAATATGCTGCACAAGAAAAATCATATCAAAAAGGAAAAACAATGAGAAAGAAAACAAAATGTAAGTAAACAACAGCAAAAAGAATGAAAATACTATGTTGTGGTCCACATTAAGTTCCTACTGTCCTCTGTGTGCAGATGACTTTCTTTTTTTTTTTTTTTTTTTTTTTTATTTTATATATATATATATATATATATATATATATATGTTTTATAATATTATCCCTTGTATTCATTTTTCCAAATTACCCCCCTCCCTCTATTCCCTCCCCCCGACGACAGGCAATACCATACATTTTACATGTGTTACAATATAGTCTAGATACAATACATGTGTGCGAATATCATTTTCTTGTTGCACAATAAACATTAGAATCCGAAGGTACATGCAACCTGGGCAGACAGATATTAGTGCTAACAATTTTCATTCCCCTCCCAGTGTTTCTTCTCTGGGTGTAGCTACCTCTGTCCATCATTGATCAACTGGAAGTGAGTTGGATCTTCTTTATGTTGAAGATTTCCACTTCCATCAGAATACATCCTCATACAGTATTGTTGTTGAAGTGTACAGTGATCTTCTGGTTCTGCTCATTTCACTCAGCATCAGTTGATTTAAGTCTCTCCAGGCCTCTCTATATTCCTCCTGCTGGTCATTTCTTACCGAGCAATAATATTCCATAACCTTCATATACCACAATTTACCCAACCATTCTCCAACTGATGGACATCCATTCATCTTCCAGTTTCTAGCTACAACAAAAAGAGCTGCCACAAACATTTTGGCCCTTTTCCTCTTGTAATAATAGGTGACATAAATACAAGGTCTTAGATTTAGAGTTTGGGAAGTTAAATTTATTTTTAAGCCTCCTAAGAATCCTGTTAGATTGGTACAATAGTTATTTCCATTTTACAGATGAAGAAGTTGAGAGTCTGAGAATCTCTAAATGATGAGAGAATAGTCACATGTCTAATATATAACAGGATTGGAATTAACACACATACAGGTTACCAAATCTGATCTGATTAGTTTTCAATGTGAACTTGGAATATAGTCTTAATCAGTGTTGCAAGGATCTGTCTTTGATGCTGTACTATTTTTTTTTTTAAATAACTTAGTTGGAGACAGCTAGGTGGCACAGTGGATAGAGCATCAGTCCTGAAATCAGGAGGACCTGAGTTCAAATCTGTACTCAGACACTTAACACTTCCTAGTTGTGTGACCCTGGGCAAGTCACTTAATCCCAGTTGCCTCAGGGAAAATAAAAGTTACTTGGATAAAGGCATTGGATGAATTTGTGGAACTTGATGCAAATGAAATAAATCTTGGGATAGCTTTGTATGAGAAAATTGGTCTTGAAATAGATTACAACAGGCTAGTTGAATCTGAAGTGTCATATTCACTCATGGGCTCTACTTTTTACAATTGTCATTGACAAATGTGACAGTATTTAGAGGAGAACAAATAGAATTGGGGACTATAATTGCTGAAAATCATGGTTGTCTTATAAGAGGAAATATATGTGTTTTGCTATGGTCCTGGAAGATAGAAAAATGGATAATGGATGGAAATTGCCAAGGAGAATATTTGAGGTAAATATAAGAGAAAATCCTCCCTAGAAATTAGAGCTATTCAAAAATAAATTCATCATCCTCAAAGGTAATAGAGCCACAGAAGCTTTGTGACCACTTGGCAGGAATGGATAGTTTGGAATGGAGATTTATTTTTAGACAAGGATGCTAAGACATCATTTAGAGTTGAGCAATCCCTTCTAAGCTGAAGATTCTATAATTCAAAGATCAAATAAAGTGATGATTGCAAAAGTAATTTGGGAAAATAGTGATATACATAATGTAAGGCTTTTTCCATCTACAATAAATACTTCATTATCTTTAAAAGTCAGGACAGAGAAATGAAAAATATGTTGAGTTAGGAGTTCAAAGATCTGGGTTAAATCTTGCCTTGACTATTAGTGAGTAACTATAAGACTCTGAAAAAGTGTCATCCTCTCAGAACTTCAGTTTTTTTTCATCTAAAATGAGAGCAGTTGAACTCCATGGCCTCTAGGTTTTCTTCAGGCTCTTCTTACATACTGGGATATATCTCCTTTGGGATTCCTTTGAATTCTAACAATTTATTTGAACTATTCTAACAGTATTCAATGGATACTGTTTAATGTATTTCTCAGAAATTAATTTGTCACTAGAAAAAATATTCATGCTAGCCAAAAGGTGAGAATTTTACATGTCTGATACCCTACATATAGCTTTAAAATTTATTTTCAAACAAAATATGTAGTTATAAAAATTATCTATGCCTGCAAAACCTACTCAGTACATTGAACAATACTGAAATGTCATGTTATGATATTGTGTAACTACCTAAAAGGCAGCTTTTCATCTGGTAAAGCATCTCTTTCTGGAATATACTTTTCTCCCTCTCAAATACATCATTGGTTCCAACTGAGAATGCTTTAGAGAATGTGCAATAAAAATAAAAAATACTTAGCATTTACTAAATGAATCTGTTTTAAACTGTGTATAGGTATGCAGGAATCTGCCATATCTGGATTTAGAGAGAGCCCTCCAAACAAAACCTAACTCCACTAACGGATGTTACTGAAACAGGGTCACTGGAGGAGATATTTAGTCCCAGTGCACTAAATTCTTGTGGTCATTAACCTCAGCTAGATGTTCTACTTCAGGAGATTCAGAGCAGTCTTCTCAGAGCTCCTTCCTCCTGGTGTTTATGGCTAAATCACACAATTCAACTAACAGACTTTTCTTAAGCACCTACTTAACTTATTATGTATAATAAGGTCTGGCACTCACAAAGCTAACAATCTAGCAAGAGAGATAAGGCATGCACAAGAGCAACTGCAAAACAGTCACACAATTCAAATCAGCAGGCTTTTTATTTTTATTTTTATAAACATGTATTTGTCCTACTGTGATTGAGATTGTTTGCGGGCCTGTCTTCAGATAACTAAAAATCAAAAAAGAGATAGGCCATGCAAACACACACACACACACACACACACACACACACACACACACACACACACTCAAAATGTAATCCCAGCACATAGAGAAGTACACAGGAGAGGCAAAAAGTGACATGGGAGCACTGATGATGAAGGGCTGTTTAAAGTCTACTAAGGATAAGGAAAAGCTAAACGAAATAGGCATCTGAACTGATCCTTGAAGCTTGAGGAGGATTTTTAGGCAGAAATTGGAGGTAGGGTACAAGTGGAGAGGGAGGAAGAAATGAAAGTTAGGAAATATATGACAGGAAAGGGAATTGGAGGTTAATATGATAAAAGTACGGAGCTGAGGAAGGGTGGATGCGATTCCAGAAACTAATTTTTTTTTTTTTTAACTTTGGACTGACATACAAATAATATATATTATATATATGTAGTCCATATAATATATGTTATGCACATATATGTTTACATAATAGATAAAGGTAATTCTATACTGAATTAGTGGATCTTAACTTAAGAGGCAATTTATTCTATTTTTTGACAGCTCTAATTATTTGGAAGAATTTTTTTTTTTCTTATATTGATTCCAAATTTTCCCATTTATGGTTTGTATGCATTGTCCCTTGCCTTCTAGGCAGGACACTATTCTATCCTTAGACAATGATATAGATGGTGGAAAGATGGATAGTTAAAGAGATAGACCCACATATGTATAAATATGCCTTTATATATTAATATGTGTATGCATATTTAAATAGGTATAGATATATAGATTCTAAATACTGGCATTTATATATATATATCAACAGACAGGAACATTCATATATGTGTATGTTTGTATATAATTTTAAAAAAAGAAAGGCTTTTTAGATATATTGAGCCAAACTGAGAATGTTCTTGAAATGCAGAAAATCCTGTGAAGACTAGCTATAAAGATTCATTGTCTATACCTTTGGTTCTCACTTTAGAGCTATATGTGGATCACTTTGAGGGCAGAGCAGGGGGGAAAATAAAGACACAAATCTCTGCTTCAGACCATTCTTTATTCAGGTTATCTTCACACACAAAAATTGATCCTCTCACACAGTTTTCTTTGGATGACCCTTTTTTCATGATGTTCTAAAGAGAGAATTTTAGGGGCAATTGGGATGGGAGGCAGACATAAGGGACAATGCTTAAGTATCTGGAGTGTCATAAAATCATAGCTTTCCAGTTGGAAGAGATGTCTGAGGTAATCAAGTCCAGCACTATCATTTTACAGCTAAGGAAATAGAGGCCTAATAAGGTTAAGTGTCTTGGTTGGAACTACAAAGCTAGTAAGTGGCTGAGGTAAAATTCACATCCACTTTTTTTGAGTTTGTTCTTACATTTTATCTAATACATCATAATTCCGATTTTTAGAAGGTAGAGTCATTCTTTAAACTTCTTTGCATTTCCTATCTGTTGCTTAATTTCAAAACTAAGTGATAGTGGGTTTAAGTTTCTACTTCTCCAAATTTCTTGTCTCTAGTATCTTTGTTGCCTTTAAGACAAGATCCAAAAGTACTAACCAATCACATATTCCACTAATCCTCTAAGTGTACTTATTGCCCTAATTAAAATAATCCATGGATTCTTTCTGAACATGTTTTTGTACTTTCCTGCCTCCATTCTTTCTTTCTTTTTCTTCTTTACATTGACAAATTCTGCATATAATTTAAGGGCTAGTTTGAATACCATCAAGGTTCTTTTTACTACATCAGCCTATTTTGATCTCTTCTACTTGAAAACTTTACTAGTATTTAGTGTGGTATCAAATCCTTTTGGCAAACAATAATTTACATGCTAACATATGGTCATTTGTTATCTTAAATTATCACTTAATGTTTCATGTGAGTGTGAATGTCATCTACCCAGCAATATTATAAGCTATTAAGATTGCTTTAATGTTCCATACTTCTTCATATACTTGTACAGTATTTAACTTGAAACTTTCCCAGATTCTTTAAGTTAATAATCATCATAAAATGACAGAACTGAAAGTAACTTTACTGACCAGTCATTCTTACCTTTAACTGACCAAGTATCCTTTCAGTCAGTTTATTGACAACAAGTTTTTCAGCCATTTCTTGATAATCAATGGTGAGGAGAACAAAACTTTTTGGAGTTATCTTTTCCACTTTTGGACAACTTTTAAGTGCTAAAATGTTTTTCCTCACATGCATTAGAAATCAATCCTCTGCAACTTCTATTGACTATGCTTCCCCCCTCCCCCCATCAAGAAGAAATACTTAAGTACCTTTTCAGTTTAACAACTTTTCAATGCAAACTCCCAAAACTTCTCTTATTTAAGTAGTGTTTCCTTTGATTTTTCATGTTCTTTAGTTCAGTTCCCACCTATATACCCTACTTTTATATATATATGTTCCAGCTTGCTAATGTCATCCCTAACATCTGGCACCCAGAAATGAACATAATATTCCAGATGTCTTTAAGTTAGGGCACATATTATTTTGGCAGGATTACTTATTTCATTCTGGATACTATGTCTTGCTTAACACAGCCTAGAATAGTGTTTTTTTTTTTTTGTTTGTTTTTTTGTTTTTTTTTTTTTAATAGCCACCAATGTTGAAACATTTTGAGTTTCATTCTTCCAACACACTACAATTATTTTTTTACATGAACATCTTATATAAGTAAACTTGATTGTTTCAACCCAAATAAATTTTTAATTTACCCATTTCAGATTTCATCTTCAATTTCACCTATTGTTTTACTCACTCCTCCTATCTGTCTATTGTCCCTCATTTCTATCCTTTATTACCTTTCCAACCAGTTTGTCACCCACATCATAGACAATGTCCTGGAGGAATTTTCTTTTTTTTTTTTTTTTTTTTTTCCTCAGGAATTGGGGTTAAGTGACTTGCCCAGGGTCACACAGCTAGGAAGTGTTAAGTGTCTGAGATCAGATTTGAACTCTGGTCCTCCTGAATTCAGGGCTGGTGCTCTATCCACTGCGCCACCTAGCTGCCCCCAGGAATTTTCAGTCTTAAGTTTTCTTGATTCATGACTGCCTCTTCCAAATATATATATATATATATATATATACACATATCTATACACATATATGTGTGTGTATGTGTGTGTATGTGTATAGATATGTGTATATATATATGTATATATGTATGTGTGTATATATGTACATATATATGTAGCTAAATTACAGTCATGTTTCACTTCAATACCTCCTTTCTTTTTTTGTTAATAATTTTTATTATATCATTTTATTTACAAGATATATGCATGGGTAATTTTCAGCATTGACAATTGCAAAATCTTTTATTCCAACTTTTCCCCTTCTTCCCCCCATCCTCTCCCCAAGATGGCAAGTTGACCAATACATGTTAAATACGTTAAAGTATAAGTTAAGTACAATATATGTATACATGTCCCTACAGTGATTTTGCTTCAATACCTCCTTTCTAAACATCTTTCCTAAAGCCCTGACAACTCCCTCTCCTCTGCCTTCCCTTCACATACTCTCCATTTCTGGAAACATGAATTGTGATCCAATAAAATATGCCATTTTTCTGGGTATGACAATCCATTACTTTATGGCCTTACTCAAGATCCCTGAAACTTTCCTGAACTTTGACATCTATTTTCCTGTGGATGTTGTTGAAGGCATCAATTATTTTGTCTTTTGAATTTTTGTCCCTGATACTTAACACAGTTCTTGGAGCCTCATAAATTCTTAGTAAATATGTTTTGCATTCACTCTTAGTCTATGGAGATTTTTTTTTAGATTCTCTTATTCAATATGCTCTCTGAAAACTTGAAAAGCACAAAGTCTTTGTCTTCTAAGTGAAATTAATATGATAAAACTGTCATTTATGCCTTGAATATAGGAGATACTTATGAATATTTTCCAATTGTTAATTAGTAATAGAATCTGGAAGGTAATTCTGTTATCAAAAGTCACATTAAAGTATTAAGTGGCATTTCTATTTGCCCAATATTTCCCTCTGATAGATAGAAATTTCATCCATATACAAATATTGAATTTTGAACTAGACCTTGGAACTGGCACTGGGTTCCCTGATCTCAGAATATCCACTAATATGGATATGGATATGGATATGGATAACCACTGATCTATTCTACCAATTTTGTTCCATTTGATACTTCCCCTCCAGCCCTCCCCCCCACCAATGAGTAAATATATAAGCATCTAAGAATGATGATATCTAGGAGACAAGAATGGACAATCCATCAAGCACTATTAGAGGAGGAAAGAATATTTTAATGTTCAATGGAGAAAACCAGTGAAACAGCTGATTGGATGAATCCATTATTTGTCTAAGACTTCCTAGCCAGGGAAGAGAAGAATTTAGTCTTTGAGGCTTTGCCACTTATATATTGCCCTATGAAGCATGTTTAATGTCTCTCTTTTAAAAAAATAATAAAATGTCAAAAACAGTTGTCAAATTTGCCCTAAACTAAGGAACACCCAGCAGGTCTGATCCTTTTTTGAACATTTTTGGTCTGGAAATGAGGCTGCAAATCTCATAAGACCAGGAATTTTCCAGGACTTACAGGTTTTCTTTGATCCTTTGATCAAGAGAACAATGCCACCTTTCTTAGAATATTTGGGATGATTCCATCCCTGGTTCCAAACAGGAATCGGAGAAATGTGCACACAAAAGCACCAATATTCAGGACCTCCCGTACAGTTTGGAGTTTGCTTTACAATGGGGCAGCAGGTTTATTTTAGTTTACATTTTCTTCCAGCTAGTTTGACCCTTCCATAAGCATCTGAGTCATATGCAAAAGGAGATTTTTAATAACTGCCCTTGCCCCAAGTTCCACATAGGCAAAAAAAGAGCTAAACAAAAAGAAAATGAAATTATCAGTATTTTTTTTTTTACTTGCACACTTAGAGGTGAAACCTGACAACTGAGGATTAATGTTCCTAATTTCTTGGCAGTGCAGTGGCACATTTGTGGCAAAAAGATTGAAATCTACCTTTCCCTTAAAAATAAAACTTCCCATGTGAGACTGAAAAATAAACATTGCTTTTGGTTTCCGATATTTGTGTTGGATATTGCATCATCAGAACACCAAATGAATGATAATAACCATCTGACATTTTCTTTCTTTCTTTAACATATTGGAGATATGCAGCCTATGAATATGGATTAAAGAATCCAAAAAAGGCCAAATTTCATCTCATAACTCAATAAATCAGAGGCTTCAGAGTTATAGTGTTGGATAGTGATAGAGACAAGTCTCTTTAGCTACTATTTCTAAGACAGGGATAAGGAAGCAAAGATTCACTGTATGTCAATGGATATTTATTAAGCACTTGCTCTGTATATGTACCTGTTGTTTCCTTTAATAGACTATAAGCCCTTTGAAGAGAGGAACGGTTTCTGTTTTAGTAATTTAATCTTTGGGATTTTCCAAGTCTATTTTTATATCATTTGAAAAAAAAAAAAAAAAGAAAGAGACAGTTTTATTACTTCGTTTCTGATATTTCTTTTTCTTCTCTTATTGTTAGGATTTCCAATATAATACTGAATAATATCGGTGATAGTGGGCATCCTTGTTATCTTGGGATCTTATCAGATCTTTTAGCTTATCATCATTATAAATAATGTTTGCTGATGTCTTTAGGTAATAGCCCTTGTATAGTTATAAAGAAAAAGTCATCAATACATATATTTTCAATTATTTTTAAAAATAGAAATGTTGTGAATTTTATCAAAAGTTTTTTTTTTTTTTTAATTGTATTATTGGTGTAATCAATTAGGTTAATAGTTTTTCTTATGTTAAACCATTCCTGTACTCCTGGTATACATCTCATGTGGTCATAACTTATAATCTTTGCAATATATTGTAATCTTTTAGCTGGTATTCTATTTAGGATTTTTACATCCATATTCTCTAATGAAATTGGTCTGCAAAATTCTTTCTCTGCTTTGACCTAACTGGTACTGATGTTTTGGATTTTGGTGGGTAAGGTATTATTTGATTTGGTTTGGTTTTGTTTTTCTCCCCTTAGGCAGCTCATTTATGTCCTGTTCAATTTGTTTTTCTAAAATAAATCTACTAGATATTATATTCCCTTTTTTCCTAATCCGGGAAGTTTATATTTTTTGTAATTTTTCTTATATTTCATTTAAATTGCTAACTGGCATATAAAGGGGCAAAATAATTCCTTATCATTATTTTGATTGCATTATTATTAGTGGAATATTCACCCTTTTCATTTTAATAGTAGTGATTTGGTTTTCTTCCTCTATTTTTAAATCATGTTAATTAATGGCATAACTACTTTATTGTTTTTTTTTTTAATAAAGACACTTCCTAATTTTATTTTTAATTCAATTTTTAACATTCAGTTTTGTTCATCTCCTTTAAGTTTTAGTATTTCTAATTTAGTATTTAATTGGTGATTTTAAATTTTTTCTTTTATTTCATTCCCAAAGAATTATAAAATTGCCTATAGTCTTTGACATACCAATACCACTATTAGGAATGTTTCCAAATATAATTAAGTAAGAAGGAAAAATACGTTATATGTTCTAAAATTCTTATTGTAGCTTTTTCTGTGGTGGCAAAAAAACTGAAAAATGTGGGAATGCCCATCACAATGGCTGAACAAGTTGTAGTATATGATCATGAAGGAATACAATTTTACTATAGGAAATGATGCATTTGATGATCTTAGAAATGCATGAAAAGTCATACATAAAATAATGAAGAACAAAGTGAGCAAAACAAAGTGAGCACTATATATAGTAACAGCTATATTATTTTAAGATGTTCTTAAAGTGACTCTTGAGTGACTGCCATTTTAATTATTATGTAATTCTGGAGAAACTGAGCAAGATAGAGATTAGATAGTATTTTAATAAATTTTTAAATGGGAGAGATTTACTGGGAACAAATGGGACTGAATGAGACTATCCTCTCCAAGAATCCAGCCAACAATCCAAGTTCTCAGTGACATATATACACATTGCTCAGACTCGGGGGGTAGACTGAGGCAGGGGTGAGTCAGGGTGTTGAGAGCAGGAACAGGACTCTGACAGAGTAGGGTGAGCCTCCGGAGATGAAATGACAAAATTGGGGGAGGCATCTGGAGATGGGGAGAAGCATCTTGATAAGAGGGTAGCTTGGGATGGGGAGAGGCTTTCTGATATTCAAAAACACAAGATCTTTTATCTTTATCAAATGTTCTGATAAAGAGGGAGGGAAGGTTTTACAGGACTGAGAAGCAGAGAAATTGAATCAGGTCAGGAAAATTAGAGAAACTGAGAACTGTGACATAACAATTACAAATACTCAAATTAACTACAAAGGATTTATTAAGAAAGATACTAACTGTATTGAGAAAAAGAACTAATAAATAGATTAATGGAATTATCTTACATGAACACAATATTTATTTCTAATGTTGGTGATATATAGGATAGTAGGCAAGGAAAAAGGGAAGAAAAAAGAGAGGGGAAGAAAGTTACAAGATAACTTTACGCTTAAAAGGAATTGAGAATTGTACATAATAGATTTACAATTTTATTTTTAATCTTCATTTTCCATTTTACTATGTTATGGAACATTTGTTTTATTTCTTATGTTCAGAATAAAATAAATAAAATTTAAAAATAATAAAATTGATTTGAAATTGAACTTTTATGTTTTGAATTGTCTTCAAGAATATATATTTTAAACTTTTTTTTGCAGTTTGTAATTTTTATCATATATTTATTAAGCTCCAATTATATCAAATACAATGCTATGTTGGGGGGGGATAAAAAGATAAGATAAATCAAATCAGGTATTTAAGAGAGAACATGAGATCAAACAAGTACAGGGTTAGGTATGGGGGGATGTTGGAAACAGGTTGAATCCAAATTGCAGAAATTTTTAAATTCTAACATATAAAATCTGAACTTTAATAGGTAATAGAGATCATTAATTATTTAGATCAGAAAAGTATAACATTTGAATTAGAAGGTCATCACAGGCAAGGTGTTTTCTGTCTTCTATACCTTTTAAGGAATGGTATTTTACTTTTGGACAACTCTAATTCTTTAGAATATTTTCTTAACATGAAATTGAAATTTGCTTTTTCTTTAAAACTCCTATCCAATGTTCCTTAGTCTCCCCTTCAAAGAAAAACAGAACAACTCAAATCCTCCTTTTTCTAGGTTGATCTTCAAATATAAAAACATCAACCAAAGCCATGCTTGCTATTCTCTTTTATAACTATTACCTTTTGTATTAATCATATACTTAGTGTGCTATAGCATGATTTCAGGTTCACCAAACATGTGCATATTAAAATAGTGGTACCCATAATTGAACATAAAACTCCAGATGTTAACTAACAGTCAAAATAAAGCAGAAATATCACCTTACCCTGAACACAGTATCTATTAATGCAGCCTAAAATTGCATTTTACACATACATACACACACACATACATAAACACACACAAGCTTTTAGATCTTCAGATCACATGCCTGACATATTGAGTTTGCAGTCTTCTAAAAATCCCACTTTCTTTCAGACTGTTATCCACGACTCCCCATTCCTGCACTTAGAAAGTTGATTCCTGGAACCCAAATGCAAGACATTTATCTTTATTACATTCCACCTTATTAAATTTAAACCAGCAGTCTAGCCTGTCAAAAATATTCATGGGTACTATTTCTTCAAAAGTGTTAGTAACCTGTCCTAGCTTTCTTTGTATTGTCCATCAATTTGGTAACCTTGCTATCTTTCTTTTCACCCAAGGCACTGATTAAAATGTTGAACTATATGATTTCAAGTACCCTGGGGGAACTCTTGTAGAGACCTCTCTACAGAGTATTATTCCATTAATCACTAGTCATTCAACCAGTTCTGAATTCACTTAACTATACAATCATCATGCCCATATTTTTTAGTATTGTCCACAAAGCTATGTGGCAAGTGCTTTCCCAGATATATAGCACAGGGGTTTTACTATGGGGCTTAAAAAGAGCTTTTTTTTTTTTTTCTTCCCCTACTACCTTTCTTCAAGGGATATTTTAATTTGTGCTAGGAAGGGAAGCAAGAAATTTGTATCAGAAGCTTAGTCACTTTACTCTCCTCAATGAGAGAGAGTACTTAACTAGAATAAAATCTATATTTTCCCTCAAGTGTTATTAATCCAAGGTATACATTTTTATGTTCAATCTGACATTACTGATCATTATTGGAGGAAGTGGTACCTCAGGCTTCATATCTAAGCCTTCCCACCTCCCTTCCTACCAAATACCAGTTCCATAACAAATACACATAACAAATAGTTAGGAAACTCCTTTATCTAAGTCAAAAGAAAAAATAAAAATCAGAAAAAGTATATACAGGAAAACATTATCAGATAATACAATACAGCACGAAAGAGGGAGAGACAGAAAGAGAGAGAGAGAGAAAGGGAGGGAAGGAAGGAGGGAGAGGGGGAGGAAGGGAGAAGAAGAGAGAGAGAAAGAAAAAGAGACAAAGATAGAGAGACAGAGAGAGGCAGAGAGAGGAAAAGAAGAAGAAGAAGAAGAAGAAGAAGAAGAAGAAGAAGAAGAAGAAGAAGAAGAAGAAGAAGAAGAAGAAGAAGAAGAAGAAGAAGAAGAAGAAGAAGAAGAAGAAGAAGAAGAAGAAGAAGAAGAAGAAGAAGAAAAAGAAGAAGAAGAAAAAGAAGAAGAAGAAAAAGAAGAAGGAAGAAGAAGGAAGAAGAAGAAGGAAGAAGAAGAAGGAAGAAGAAAGAAGAAGAAGGAAGAAGAAGAAGAAGAAGAAGGAAGAAGAAGAAGAAGAAGAAGAAGAAGAAGAAGGAAGAAGAAGAAGAAGAAGAAGAAGAAGAAGAAGAAGAAGAAGAAGAAGAAAGAAGAAGAAGAAGAAGAAGAAGAAGAAGAAGAAGAAGAAGAAGAAGAAGAAGAAGAAGAAGAAGAAGAAGAAGAAGAAAGAAGAGGAGGAGGAGGAATAAGAAGAAAGGAAGGGGAAGGGGGAGAGAGAGAGAGAGATTACAATGAAATTCCTCAAAAATTTTACTGTAAGGAGCTAGAGATGGAGAGATGTTGGAGATTATCATTTCCACTCATGTCAACTTTTCAGATTCTTTTCATTAAATAACTTGAAGAAAGTTTGGCATTTCCCCATCTTATTCCCTAAAGTTGGAAGTTTAAAAAAAAAAAAAAAAAAAAAAAAAAAAGTTGACACAACTACAGAACCCAAAAAGATTATACATGCTTGACGATATTAGATACAATTGAAAAAAAGAAGACTCTAGAAAAGACCTCATAGGAGAACATATTAAACCTCCCCTTTCTCTAGCTGTTGCTAAATCCACCCTTCCCCTCCTGAAAAGTATAGGCATTGATATTCAATGTGGAGAAAATCCCATACCAATAGCTTTAAGATTTGGGTTATAAGCTATAATGCAAAATTTTGTCAAGAGACTTTTGAAAATCTAAATGTAACAGAAATTATCACTCTGTGACCCTTGGCAAATGACTTTCTTCTTTGGGGGGATTCCTCATCCATAAAATGGATTTAAAGTTCTTGCAGCTCTAATATGTGCTCTTATAAATCTTGGCAACTACTTTGCTATCTAAATCAACATTTGTTTTAAATAGAATTTTAAGATTTTTTTCTTTCCCCCCATTAGGTTTTCTTTTCTGCTATTTTTCATATGTTGTCTCAGATAATCATATGAAAACAGGCCAATTTGAATACACCCTCCCTCCTCCCCTGAATTGTGAATAGCCTCAAAAAACATTGAGTATTTATTACAAATTGCAGAATTATATCCTTGACAAGTTATTGGAAAACAATCTTAACAACTCAGTAGCTTTTAATGTTCACAAAGGACTTCACCCCTAATCATGTGAGAATTGTAGAAATAGCATTATTTTATCCATTTTTCTGATAAGACAATAAGGGAACAAGGAGGTTAAATGAGCAGAAAACCAAAGATATTTGAAATCCTTGACTATAGACTCCTAGTCTCTCTCTCTTCCTCACTTCTCCCTCTTCTTCTCCCTGACCTGGTCCTCTCTCTCTGTCTCTGTCTCTGTCTCTCTATGTCTCTCTCTCTCTCTTTATGTCTCTCTGTCTCTGTCTCTGTCTCTCTTTCTCTCTCAGTATGTGTCTCTCTATTTCTGTAGCTGTCCTTCTGTCTCTGTCTCTTGTACACATACACACACGCATCTATGCTTCCCTGCAATTTGTTGTCCTTTGGGCTTTTGAATTCTTTTGATATGTAATAATAATAATTTACAATTCATCTTGTGTTCTGGGCTACACTTCCTCCTGGGGTAGGAAGCACTAGTACTATCTCCATTGAAGTGAAGAAATTAGGATTGAAAACCTGAAAAGGCATTTACACGTAATCACACAAGTAATAAATTGAAAATGGAACTGGAAAGGAATGGGGGGGGGGGAAGGAATAGAGAGAGAAACAAAGAGACAGAGGAGGAACAAATGAAGGGAGAGCAAGGCTGAAGTGCAAAAGGTAAAGTAGAAAAAACATGGAGAATATAAGAAATCTAAGAGAAAAAATAAAATTTCTCTGCACTGTCCATACAATGGGGTTCTTCCACTTCCAAAGATAAATCACACATATTGTCTTTAAAAGCAGCTAGGTCTAATTGTCAGCATTTGTAACTACAGAAACTACTTCTGTTTTGTTCTTCCTTGTGAAAATTTCCCAGTGAACCCAATTTCTTCACATTACAGGCCATTATATGATGTTGCTTTGTGGCAAACCAGCAATAACACTATTTCAATTTCTGAACTCATGAAACAGTCAGAGTATTAAGCTGCCTGAAGGGTATCTTTGCCTCCTTTCATCTAAACCAGTGTATTCCCTGGGTTAATGCACAGGAACAATAAACCCACTGACTAAGCAATGCATAAATAAACTATTTGGAACTGAAGAATGATATTTTTGTCCTACCCTCATCACTTGCTATGGGATTAGCTATCCAGGTTTAGAGCTGTCTGCTCAGAGTTCACATAAGGTACTTTCCCTGTTCACTAGCTTGAATGTTTGACTCAAGCATAAAAAACGTTTTTTTAAATAAGACTTTATTCTCTATTCATGGTCCATTTGCAAGTGTGAAAATAACTATTTGCACACTGTAGGAGAAGAAAAAAGTATCTTGTGCTGTTCCTTTGAAGTATACCAGTTGGCCAACTGTGCTTTACCTGAGACTATATCACCTAGATTACAAGAAATCTAGGAAAACACAAGTTGTAAGGATTGTGTTGCATTATATATGATTTGTTCAGGTGCTTTACACTTCTAAATAGTGTTGAAAAAAGAAAATCCCAAAGCTGGCTATTTGCTAAAATAGGGAGTTCTGCCAATATGTTGCCCTAGTTTCAGGACAACATCCCAACCTTCTGTCCACACCATGTGGACCCCAGCATACCACCAAATTAGATATGTGTAATACACAAAAAGTCAGAATTCCCATAGAGAAACTTTGATTGGAACAATTTCACCATTACCAAAGGTAATTTTGAATTTTCTCCTTCAACCCCAAAGAGGAAAAATGAAAAAAGAGAAAATGAAAGAAAGGATAAAGAGAAACCTTTTCCCCCAGAAATTAAAAAAAAAAAAAGTCACTTTTAAGTTGACCACTCTCATTATATAGAAGAAAAGAGATAACCTGCATTATTCAAGTTCTCTTTGAAATATTGGAGCAGAATAAGCCAGGTTAGCATATTTCATTCAGTCAGATAAAAGAGTAGATAGAATTCTATTAGGTGTTAGGAACACATGAATTCAAATCCTACCTCAGACACTTGCTAGCTATGTGAACCTGAGCAAAACACTTAATTATTTTCTATCAGTTCTCTCATATGTAAAATGTGTATAATAATAATGTCTACCTCATGGTCTATTCATAAGGACCAAATAACAAATGCTAAGTGTTTTTTCAACCTGAAAATATTATATAAATGTCATTTATTATCATTCTTATTAATTTTTGCTTCTTCTGATTTAGACACTTAGCACCTCAGATCTTAAATATTGTGATCCTCTCTTAACAGTTGCCTTTGTCTCTCCTTTATTCCCCCCTCCAATCAATTCTCTACACTGCTTCCAATATAATCTTCCTAAAATACTGCTTTGATCATGACTTATCCTGAGCAAAAAGTCTTAAATGTTTTCTTCCACTTATAAAAATAAGTTCATATTCCTTAACCTGACATTCAAAGCCTTCTTTCATCTGGGCCTAATGTATTTAGAATCATAGATAAAGAGTCTAAAGAGACCTCAGAAGCACTTTGTGTCATATTGCATGCCCCTTAACTTCCCTAGTCCTCAATTTCCTCACTTTTTTCGTTTTCTGATAAGCTCTTCTTACTTTGCTTGTTATTGTTCAGTCCTTTCAGTCATGGTCAACTAACTTTTTGTGACCCCATTTGGGGTTTGCTTGGCAAAGGATACTAGTGTGTTTGCCATTCCCTTCCCCATATCATGCTATATTAGGATTTTACAACCCTATGATCTGGAAAATGAGGGAATTTAACTAGATAACTTCTAAGGTTCCTTTCCACTTTAAATTTATTATCCTGTGATCAAATCCAATCTGCTTTTAAAGATAAGAAAAAAGAAGGTCAAAGAAACAACTTTCCTAAAGTTTGTTAGGTAAGTGGAAAAGCCAACATTGAAAAATAAAGCCTCCCATTCTTTTTTGTTATTCTTTTCTAAAATTATAATTAAAGGTGTTTATTTTCAAAACATATGTAAAGATAATTTTCAACATTCACCCTTGCAAAACCTTGTGTTTCAATTTTTTTTCCTTCCCTTCAGCCATCCCCTCCCCTAAATGACAAATAATCCATATTTCCACAATTGTGCTACACAAGAAAAATCAGATCAAAAAGGAATAAATGAGAAAGAAAACAAAATTCAAACAAACAACAATAAAATGGTGAAAAAAATGTGATCTACATTCAGTTCCTGCTGTCCTCTCTTTGGTTGTAGATGGCTCTCTTTATCACAAGTCTATTGGAATTGGCTTGAATTACCTCGCTGTTGAAAAGATCCCATGTCTATTAGAATTGATCAACATACAATTTTTCTGTTGCAGTTTACAATGTACTCTTGGTTCTACTCATTTCACTTAACATCAGTTTATTTAAGTCTCCCCAGGCCTCTCTAAAATCATTCTGCTAATGATTTCTTATAGAAGAATAATATTCTATCACAGTCATATACTATAATTTATTTAGCCATTCTCCAACTGATGGGCATCGGTTCAGTTTCCAGTTTCTTACCATGACAAAAACTTAGCTACTACAAGCATTTTTTGAACATGTGGGTTCCTTTTCCTCCTTTAAGATCTCTTTGGGATACAGGCCCAGTACAGACACTGCTAGATCAAAGGGCCTGCACTTTGGGCATAGTTCCAAAGTGCTCTCCAGAATGGTTGGATCAGTTCACAACTCCACCAACAATATATCAGTATCCATATGCCCTCCAATATTTATTATTATCTTTTCCTGTCATCTTAGCCAATCTAAGAGGTATATAGTGGTATCTCAGAGTTGCCTTAATATGCATTTTTCTGATTAATAATAATTTAGACTATTTTTATATGAGTATTAATGGTTTGAATTTCTCCATCTGAAAAGTGTCTATTCATATTCTTTGACATTTTATCAACTGGAGAAAGGCTTGTATTCTTATAAGGCCTCCTATTCTTAGACCCAGTTCTCATTTTAGTGTAATGAATGCTTCAAGTCAAAATCAATTAGCTGAGATCTTTTTCAAATCACTATTCCAGATAAACAGGTTTAGGAAGGGGTGCATTATGTTTTCTAAAACCTTTTTCCAGACAAGTTGTTTTATCACAGACATCCTGTGGGCCAAATTGGGTAGTCCTCTCAGCTCCTAGCACAGTATTCTGTAAGCAATAGAAATATGATAAACTTTTCTTTCATTTTTTTCTCTTTTACTGAATGTTTTACAGACATATTCTGTGCTTTTCTGGCTCCAAGGTTTTGCTCCAGTCCTTTCACTTACATGGAGTGCCTCTTCCCTTGGATTTTTGTTTATATTCTAGACCTAGTATCCAGTCTCTTCATTCCTAAACCACTAGAACCTACAAGGTTCTCTCTTTCTTCTAGAGTGTAAAAAGCATTTTGTAATTTTGTTTAGAAATTTGTTGTTAATCATGATGAGCTTTGTCACATTTCTTTTAGTGTTGCATTAAACTGTAAATTTAACCTCATATAAATATTTCATTTTTCACATTTTCTAACCCTATCATGAGCATTTTCTCTGAGATAAAATAGCTTTTATCTTAATCTCCTTCCTCCACAGTGCTTCGTATTTTTACTACTTCATTGCTCTTCCAGATATACTCCTGACATTTTTTCCCCACCATGATTCAATAGCTTCCTAATGCTATAGTTGTACTCTTAATTTCTCTCCTACTAGAACATCATTTAACACTTGTAAACCTTTTCTCTGATTGGTTGGCTCCTCCCAGAATTCCACTTTTTGTACATCCATGTCATTCTTGCTTTCCTCTCTAGCTTCCAATACTAGCTCTACAGAATTCTTTCTCCACCAAACCTCAATTTGGGTAACTGTGATGCCTTTTACTTTCCTTTTATAGATTGTCTTTCTCCATTAAAATATAAGATCCTTGAGGTCAGGAACTGTCTTTCTTTTTGCTTGAATGTGTATTCCCAGATTTTCATTTTGTCTGGTACATGGTAAGTGGTTAATAAAGTATTATCATCACTTGGCTTGATGTTGGCAAAGAGAATTACTTAATGAGAGAAAGGTTGGGATATATGACCTCTAAAGACTGCTTCTAACTCTATGATTTTATGATTCTAATATATAAAATCTATTTTATGGGTCAATTATGCACATTTTGAAAGGATTAAACAGGAGGTTGGTTTCAAATAGAGTTTCCCTAATGCACTTAAAATCCGATTTCCTTTACAATAGCTCAATTTGCATGTAACTCTTCTGGACTCAATCTACTTAATAAAATAGGACAGGATAGTCTTAAGAAAACTATGAGGGCTGAAGGGACTTACTGATCATCTAGTTCTTGTAAAGCCATCAAGACTCTCTCTATACACACATACACACACACCCACATATGTATACATATAGACAGATACACATTTTCATGTGCTTTTACATGTATATATGAATAGGTGTTAATACATGCATATGTATTAATATAGGTATTAATATATGTATATAGAGCTATATTGTATGTTTTTATATGCACATTCATGCATATGCATAATTATGCATATACATATTTTTGTGTGTATTTTCATGAATGTTTGTATGTTTTGTTTTTTTTTTCCCCATGTCTTTGAACTTTATTGATTTCATTAGATTTTAAGCAACTCAAATACAAATCAAAGACAATAGTAAAAGAAATCTATCCCTTCCATGAAGCAATATGAAAGGTTTAGAAGATGACACCTCTTTTATCCAACTTAAAAAAAAATCCTCCATTTGTAAACTGATGCTTGATTTTATTTATGTTTTTATTAAATCATTCCAGTATCTTTGCCAAGAAAATCTCAAATGTCACAAAAAGTTGGACAAGATTAAAACAACTACACAACAATTGAGATTATGGTATGGAATTCTCATAATATGGCCATTCACTCCAACACAGAATTTTTATATTTATGATCATCTCTTTTATCAATTGATCCCCTAAAAGATATGTATATATATTTGTATATGTATACATGCATATTGCAAATGTACTATATATATATATATAGTACATTTGCAATATGCTATAATTGTACTTATATTCTTAATCCATCTCATCATAGAACATCATTTGACATGTATATTTTTCTACTGGGGATACTAAAACAAACAAATAACCAACCCTGATTTCAATGAATTTATAGTATCTCTATATTTATCTCACTTTATAGGTGAATTTTATATATATATATATATATATATATATATATATATATACACACGGATAGAAACATGCATACATATATATCTGCATATATGCATACATATTATATATGTAAAATATTACAAATTCATACAAGGTAGGTTTAGGAAGGACAATTCTAGAAGCTGGGAGAATAAGAACAGGTTTTATATAGATGGTCCTTGATATGATTCCTGAATAAGAGATTCTAATAGGTGGAGGTGATGAAGGAGTATATTCTAGTAATAAAGGACAACTAGGGCAAAAGTATGGTGTCAGGATAAAGTCTTGAATGTGAGGAATTTCAAGAAGAAGGATTTGACTAAACTCTATAGAATGAAGAAAGAAACTAATGGATAATGAATGAGGCTGCACTGGTCATTTGGAGTCAGACTACTAAAGGTTTTTTTAGATTTTACTTAGTAGGGCAAAACTTAGATCTTTACTTAATGAAAATTATTCTGTTTACAAAAAAATAGATAAATTAGAAGAGGCACTTGATACAAGGAGATCAATAGGGGACCATTGTAGCAATTTGGAGAAGAGATTGTATGGATCTATTTACTCTCATTGCTTGACTGCCTATGAAAACAAACACAATAAGTAAAGAGGGGACATGAAAATACAATTTGAAATGGGAAGATGAGAAAAGAATGAAATCAACCTGAAAATCACAACAACAACAACAACAAAAAGGAATCTAGATAGCATTCTTCAAGAAATCATGAATGAAAACTTCCCTGATATTCTAGAAGCATAGGGCAAAATTATTATTGAAGGAATCCATCTATCAGCTCTGGAAAGAGATCCCACAATGACACCCCCAAGGAACATTGTTGCAAAGTCTAAAACTAAAATCTTAGAGAAAAAATACTGCAAGTCTCCAGAAAACAATGACAACAACAAACAATTCAAGTATTGAGGAGCCACAGTCAGTATTATCCACTATCTGATAGTTTCTACAGAGGGGCTGGAATACCATATTCCAGAAGGTTTGAGTTACAACCAAGGATCAACTACCCAATGAGTCCGGAATTCATCTTTCAGGAGAGGTGATGTATTTTCAAAGAAGAAATGGATTTTTTCAATAATTCCTGTTGGAATGACTAGAACTAAACAGAAAATTTGACCTACAAAAACGACTTAAGAGAAACATGGAAAGGTAAACAAGAAAGAAAAAAAAATGTCATTTCAAGGTTAAATTGTTTTTAACTATAGATGGGAAAATAATACTTGTAATGCTTAAGAACTGTATTTTTTTATTAGGCAGATAGAGGCAGTATACATAAACAGAGGATATGGCTGTAAATTGACTCTGATGTGTGATAATATTAAAGAAAAAAGATAGATTTTAAGGGGAGAAGAGGAAAGGGAAAAAATGGGACAAATTAAATCACTTGGAGAGGCACAAAAGAATTATTACAATAGGGAAAGAAAGGAGTTGGGTGAGCATTGTATGAAGCTTAACTTATTAGTTTTGGCTCAAAAAAAGGAATAACATTCACTCAGAAATTTGCCTTATATAGGGAAATAGGAAAATAAAGGGGAAAGAAATGAGAGGTGCTGGATAGAAGGGAGAGCAAAAACACCAGGAAAAAAGAGTAAAAGAAGAAAGGAAGGGATTAATGGGAAAAAGGGAAGTTACGGGTAGGGTTAGTCAGAAACAAAACATTACAAAGGAGGGACAGGGTAGAAAGAAAAAGTATCTGTAGTGGAGAAAATAGGGTGCAGAGAAATACACAGCTGATAATCATAACAGTGAATATGAATAGAATGAAGTCTCCCATAAAATAAAAGCAAATAGTGGAATGGACTAAAAATGAGAATTCTATAATATATTGTTTACAAGAATCTCTTTTGAAAGAGAAATATATATATAGAGAGAGTAAGGGTAAAGGCTGAGAGAAACGTTTTTATTCTTCAACTGAAGCAAAAAATAGCAGGGTAGCAGTTCTATTTTCAAAGCAAAAGCAAAGATAGACCTAATTAAAAGAGATAAGGAAGGAACTACATCATGTTACCATAGATACCATAGACAATGAAGTGGTATTAATGGGGGGAACCCTGAAACTGTCCTCACATTGGGGTAAACATCTGAGAAACTCTACTTTGGAGAAACTCTCCAGGGAAAGGCCTGCCTCAGGGAATCAAGATTTCATTCTGTTATCTTGGTGGGACTAGCTACATCCTCTATTGCATTGAGTCCAGGACCACCCCTACTTAGTTCAAACTTAAGTGGTCTCATTTATCTTCTATCAACCTCTATTGAGCTGAAAATTGGATCTTCAAGGCCACTCCCAATAAATGCTCTCTTTCAACTGGAAATCTAGGCCTGGGGACAGTAATCTCATTCCATTGAAACATCAGTCTCAAATCTCTTTTAAAAGGGCAACTTTGGGACTCATTTCTTTGGAGAGGCCCAAAGCAGGAACATGCCAGGCCAAGGGACCTCTCCTTGGCCTAGCTGCCTGTGAGGACCCCCTGCCCACTGAGAATACACCCTTTTCTCAGTGTCTCTGCCAGGATTTCTCTGCTAGACCTATACTTTTCTGTCAGGACCTTGCCACTGAGGTAGTTAATCTCCTAGCAAAAGCTTACTTCTCAGTGCCAATAAACTTCTTTTTGCCAATCTAACTTTGTGGGTTGGTAAATCCTTTTATGAAGGACCTGTGCCAACCACAACTTTCTGCCCTGCACCAATCCTCATCATTATCAATACTATATAAAAGTCCATGCACCCAAATTCTTAGAGAAGTTAATTACAGGGAGAAATAGATAACAAAACTATGCTAGTAGGGGACCTTAACTCTCCAAAACTCTCCAACCCTTAGAATTAAATAAATCTAACCACAAAATAAACAAGAAAGAAATTAGAGAAGTTAATAGAATCTTAAAAACAAAACAAAACAACAACAATAAAAAAATCACTTTGATAATATGGTAGACCTCTGGAGAAAACTGAATAGGGATACCATCTTGTACTAAGAAATAGAGTGATGGATCAATAAGATAGGGTAGATAGACATGACACAATAATCAATGACTATGATAATCTATTGTTTGATAGGCCCAAAGTCTCTAGATTCTGGGATAAGAACTCACTATTTGACAAAAATTGTTGAGAAAACTGAAAAACTATCTATCAAAAACTCAGCATAGACCCACATCTCACTCCTATCAAAAATAAGATCAAAACAGGTGTTTGATTTAGACATAAAGGATAATACTGTAAGCAAATTAGGAGAGTGGGGGATAATTTATCTATTCAGATCTTTGGAGAAGGAAGGAATTTATGGCCAAAGAAAAACTAGAAAATTTTATGAAATACAAAATGGATAACTTTATGCTAAATTAAAAAGATTTTGCACAAGCAAAACCAATGTAGCCAAGACTAGAATGGAAGCAGAAAGCTGGGGGGGAAATGTTTGCAACCAGTATTTCTGATAGAAGCATTTTTTCTAAAGTATAGAAGGAACTGTGTCAAATTTATAAGAACACAAGTCATTTCCCAATTGATAAATGGTCGAAAGATATGAACAAATGATTTTCAAATGAACAAATTAAAGCCATCTATCATCATATGAATTACTAACTTTAAATCACTGTTGATTATAGAAATGCAAATTAAAACAATTCTGAGATACCACCTCATACCTCTCAGATTGACTAAAATGACAGAAAAACAAAACAATAAATGTTGGAGGGATGTGGTAAAACAGACACTAATGCATATTGGAGTTGTGAAATGATCCAACCATTCTGGAGAGCAATTTGGAACTATGCCCAAAAGGCTATATAATTGTTCACAGCCTTTGATTCAGCAATCTCATTACTGGGTCTGTATTCCAAAGACATATCAAGGAGAAAAGGATTTACCTATATGTGCAAAAAATGTTTGTAGTAGCTCTATTTCTGGTGGCAAATAATTGGAAAATGAGTAGATGCCCATCAATTAGGGAATGGCTGAATTAGTTATGGTATATAAAACTAGTGGCATATAATTGTTCTATTAAAAAATGATGAACAGGCTTATTTTTAAAATGCCTGGTAAGATTTACATTAACTGATGCTGAATGAAACAAGCAGAACTAAGAAAAATTGTGCAAAGCAACAATAAGATTGTGTGATGATCAACTATGATACACTTGATTCTTCTCAGTGATCCAAAAGCAATCCAAATAAACTTTGGATGGAAAATGCCAACCACAGTCAGAAAGAGAGCTATGGGGATTAAATGTGAATCAATACATACTGTGATCAATTTTTTCTGTTTTTTTTTTTTTTCTCCAGATTTTTACCTTTTATTTTGATTTTTTTTTCTCCCAAAATGATTCTAGTGGAAATATGTATTTAAAAAAAATAAATATTCATTTATGATCTCCTAAAAATGTTTTACACATAAAAATTTTTTAATATTTTTAAACAAAGTGGCATTCTCTCTCTCCTTCCTTCCCTCTCTCCTTTTCTGTCTCTCTCCCTCTCTGTCTCTGCCTCTTTCTATCTCTGTCTCTGTCGTATCTGTCTCTGTCTCTTTTTCTTCTTCTTTCTTCTTCCCTTTCCCTGCTGTTGCTCTCTCCTTCCACAAGATCTAGGAAGTTATAGTTGTATTAGTACACTGTGGAGAATTCATGTGTTCATCTAGCTCTCAATTCTTTAATTCTTTTCTTTTGTATTACTTTCCTAGAGCACAAGTGACTGAATAGGAACTCTGAGGAAAAAATTAAAAAAAAAAAAAAATCTGCAAACATGGCTATCTCAAGAGTATGTAAGGTGTTGGTTGGCCAGCAGGTAAAAACCTCTGAAACAACTTATCAGATATGACTACCACCAGGAATATGTGACCAACCTGTGTCTTGATTTGCCATAACACATGGAACTCAGATGAGTTCTTTGGACAATAAAAAAACTGAGATGATTTTGAAATTCTTACTTGGTAATCCTACAAAGCATATTGTGTTTTAATTTTTTAAACATCATCTTTTTGAAATAGTCCAATAAGGTACTATCGTTTAATGTTTTCAGTGTTTGCTGATTTATGCTTAGGTGTTTATTGTATGCTAAGCATATTTTTGTGGTGACAAAAATAAGCAATTCACCTACATGTGATTTCTTTTATATACCTGATTACAGAATGGAGACTGTTAATCTTTTGGGGCTTTGTTTAATCAATTGTTTTTAGAGAAGGGATAGGGGACTAATAAATATAAAAACAAAACAAAACAAAACAAAACTGAATTCTCTCTTTTAAAGTTCCCCCAAGACTATACCTAGTCCACATGAAACTAGACCTGGAGCCTTTTACTCAAAGTGTGTTCCCATCCCCTGAGTCTGTGAATTTGTTATGCCAATTTAGAATATTGAACTAAAAATCAGTAATACATGTACCAAAAAATAAGCTTAATATTAATCAATATCAGAAAACTTTAGAGTTTGACAAAGGACAACTGAAAATATCTCTCTAAGCAACCTATTACAAAAACATCATCAAACAAATAAAACCAATGAACAAATTTGTTCCCTGCCTAAGACATTAGTATCTTTCTGATAGAGTATGGATAAAAAAACTAAAGATTACACAGAATGCCAATTTAAATGTTGATAACTCAAAAATCAATAAAAACTTTGTACTCTCTCTCTCTGTCTCTCTCTGTCTCTGTCTGTCTCTGTCTCTTTCTCTGTCTGTCTCTCTCTGTCTCTGTCTCTCTCTCTGTCTCTGTCTCTCTCTGTCTCTGTCTCTCTCTGTCTCTGTCTCTCTGTCTCTGTCTCTGTCTGTCTCTCTCTCTCTGCATATATATATATATATATATATATATATATATATATATATATGTATGTGTGTGTGTGTGTATTACATATATATGTTTTTGAGATGTATAATGCAAACTTTCTTAAATTTGTAATTTTAGAAACTTAAAGAAAAGAATTAGATCATTTACAATTAAAATCTTATTTTTATAATTCTCTAAAATTTGCACAGAGTTGTACTCACAATGACCTTTAGTCTTTAACTGTGATAGTATCATGAACAAGGGGAACTCACTGGCATAAAAAATTCCCTTTACTTATTCAGATTCCCAATTCAGTTTTACTTTTTATCCCTAGATTATTTTCTAGTTTTATCATAGATTAAATGACTTGTCCAGGATCATAGTTTAATCTGTATAAGGACTTGAATTCAGGGTATCCAAATTCTAAGAATAAACCTTTATCCATTTTGCCAGGCTTTTCTAGCTTTCAAGCTAGAGGTCACTCAAGTTCAATTTTATTCTTATTTTCTAAATGAAAAAAAAATATTCAGAGAAGCCTAGTGACTTATTATATGCATGTCATATTTAAACACAAGTCTCTCCTGTCCCCAAATCAAGTATTATTCTATTATACTATCTTTATTTAGCATAACTGGAATATTATTACCTTGAAGGAGAAAATCCATCATGAATTTGTGATTTTAGAAAATTCTGACTTGACATCTGTACCCTGAAGTGACCTTATAGACAAATCAGAGCACATACACATTTAACATTTTTAAAACAAACAACAGCTTTCATAAAATTATTTTAACATGAGAAAAAAGTAATTATTAAATCAGAAGGACTTTATAACATGAATAATTGTACTTTACTAATACTATAATCTAAAAATGATTTATGAATATATAGTGTCCTTCACCAAGCATTGTAAAAACATAGTACAATTTCCATTGCACTTATTCTTGTGGGAATGAGCTAGCTTTGGGAATAGAAAGCTGTCTGCAGTCCTCCCCACAACTCTCTTCTTTCCCCATGAGGTATATGCGTAATTTGTCTTTATTTATCTTGGTGTTGGGTACTTTGCCTTGCTACTTTGAGCTTTCTAGACTTTTACCTGCCTATTAAGGAAGCTAAGAAAGGTGTGAGCTCCTTAGCATTACAGGGAGCACATGTGCTATTTTTCACTAATGTCCTAAAACTGGTTATAGGAATGACAGAATAAGTAACATTTTCTGGAAGGAAGTTTCTTAGCCCCTTCACCAATTAGAGGAGATCCTCTCAGAGAATTGAACTGATTTCCCATTTTCATAATCATATATAGAGTTGTTTTAGGACAAATTCATTAAAAATAATCCTTTATAAAGGTTTTTTGAGGTTTACCATTTAATGGGCAGGGGCCTCATTTCCTCATTTGTCTGGTATTTTATTCTTGGCAAACTAGATGAGGATAAATCCTGCTGTGATGTTATGGCAGTTAATACTACATTTTTAAGGGACTCATTAAAAATAAACAGTCAAGGGAAAGGCAATTACTGTTAACAAACATAGGCATAAAAAACACAAATAAAGGACGATTAACATTGAAAAATAATTGCCCAATCTTTCATCTAACTTCTTTGTCAGTTGCATATGCTGACACTGAGGAACAATTTAGTGAACAAGTCTTTGCAATTTTGGTTCTTCCATTCAGTGCTTTTCCCCTTGTGTCTTACAGAGGAGAAAGATGATCAGTGACTTTGGTGAATTCTAATAAAATCATGAATTGTTTCTATTTTAAATTTCATATTATTATTTTTCTTTTTTCCCTTTAGTTTCATATTACCAAAGAAACAAACAGATGACAGAGCTCACCAAAAAAATAATTCTCTTCCAGCAAGCACTTACTTCCAATACTTTGCCATTAACTCTCTTTTCTTTTCTTACCTTTGTTTTTTCTGTTCTTTCTCTCTCTCTTTCTCTCTTCCTTCCTTCCTTCCTCCCTCCCTCCCTCCCTCCCTCCCTCCCTCCCTCCCTCCCTCCCTCCCTGCCTGCCTCCTTCCCTCCCTCCCTCTCTTTCTTGGTGTTAGGTACTTTGCCTTGCTACTTTGAGCTTTCTAGACTTTCTGAACTTACAACTAGGACTATATTAGATATGAATTAAAGTATGAACCTAATTCCCTTCTACTCCCCAGAGACTGAGGTGAAACAAGGGGAGAGGAGGATTATGTTTTTTACATATTAGGGAATAAGTTTGTTTATTTATGACCATAACTTTTGAAGCAAATATTCTTTGTAAAAACTAATCTGACTGTTAGTGGCTAAATGAAAATGCAGTGCAGGAGACCTACCTCCTATAATGAAAGAAACATCCTGTGCCTGAATATCCCCAAATCCTTTTTAAGGCTATGAGAGAATTCTAGGAGAGAAGTGAGATATAAGCAAGTCTGGCTTTCCAGGCAGTAGGGAGGGGAGAAGAGGGAAGGTGAGCATTTTTCATACAACTTTGATTATTGTGTAATTCCTCCCATTATTGCAGTAATATCTATCTATCTATCTATCTATCTATCTATCTATCTATCTATCTATCTATCTATCTTTCTATCTATCTATCTATCTATCTATCTATCTATCTATCTATCTATCTATAGCTTTCCTGGTTCTCCTTATTTCATTGTATGTCAGCGTATATCAATGTCAATTGTATGATTCTTTCTATAATTTTTATTGTATTTATTATGAGTTTGGATCTCTATTTCTTTAATTTCTAGTATTATTTCATCATACTCTAAACAACAATTTGTTTAGACATTCACTAATTAATTGAATGACATCTGTTTCTTGGCCATCTCCACACCAAGCTGCCTATACTTTTGCCATCACTTTCATCTCCCTTCCACTACAAACTTAAGTTCCCCTACCTTTAGGAAGAACTTAAGTGGAATATATGAATTTTCAAACTCATCTTAATCCAAACCAAACCTTTACACTCCTTTCCTTTCATCTTCATTCCATGTAGCTATATGTTTATGTTCCTTTCTCCCCCATCTCGTTATTTATTAATGATGATTGTTTCTCTCAATAGAACTGTTTTACTGCACAGAACTTTCACTATTTCTCTCTCTGTTTATTTCCATATTTCCAACTCTCTCTGTGTCTGCTCTCACAGTATCTCTCTGCCTCTCACTGTTTTTCTGCCTCTGTCTCTCTGTTTCTCGTTCTGTTACCAGAAAAAAAAAATGTTGCCACAAGTACATTTTTATCAATGGGTTATAGATTACATTATCAATGATTAGATATAGGTAAGATGGTAGAAAAAAGATGGATTTTTGAATAGAGAACTAGAACCTCTGAACTTTGTAGTTGTTTGAAAGTTGATCTCAAGGAATTAGAGTAGGGAATGAGGAAATCAAACTATCACTCTTTGCAGATGACATGATGGTATACTTAGAGAACCCCAAAGACTCTGCTAAAAAGCTATTAGAAATAATTCAGAATTTTAGCAAAGTGGCAGGATACAAAATAAATCCACATAAATCCTCAGCATTTTTATATATCACCAACAAAATGCAAGAGCAAGAGATACAAAGAGAAATCCCATTCCAAACAAATGTTGAGAGTATAAAGTATTTGGGAATCCATCTACCAAAGAAAAGTCAGGAATTATATGAGAAAAATTACAAAACACTTGCCACAAAAATAAAGTCAGATTTAAATAATTGGAAAGACATTCAGTGCTCTTGGATAGGCCGAGCAAATATAATAAAGATGACAATACTCCCCAAACTAATCTATTTATTTAGTGCTATACCAATCAGACTCCCAAGAAACTATTTTAATGACCTAGAAAAAATAACAACAAAATTCATATGGAAGAATAAAAGGTCGAGAATTGCAAGGGAACTAATGAAATAAAAGTCAGAGGAAGGTGGTCTAAGTGTACCTGATCTAAAGCTATATTATATAGCAGTAGTCACCAAAACTATTTGGTATTGGCTAAGAAATAGACCGGTAGATCAGTGGAACTGATTAGATACAGAGGACAAAAAAGGGTACATCTATAGCAATCTAGTCTTTGACAAACCCAAAGATACCAACATTAGGGATAAAAATTCATTATTTGGAAAAAACTGTTGGGAAAACTGGAAATTAGTATGGCAGAAATTAGATATGGATCCACACTTAACACCATATGCCAAGATAAGATCAAAATGGGTCCATGATTTAGGCATAAAGAGGGAGATCATAAATAGATTAGAGGAACAGAGGATAATCTACCTCTCAGACTTGTGGAGGAGGAAGGAATTTATGACCAGAGGAGAACTAGAGATCATTATTGATCACAAAATAGAAGATTTTGATTACATCAAACTAAAAAGTTTCTGTACAAACAATACTAAGGCAAAAAAGATTAGAAAGGAAGTAACAAATTGGGAAAATATTTTTAAAAGTAAATTTTCTGACAAAGGTCTCATTTCCAAAATATATAGAGAACTGACCCTAATATATAAGAAACCAAACCATTCTCCAATTGATAAATGGTCAAAGGATATGAACAGACAATTCTCAGATGATGAAATTGAAACTATTTCCACTCATATGAAAGAATGTTCCAAATCACTACTGATCAGAGAAATGCAAATTAAGAAAACTCTGAGATACCACTACACACCTGTCAGATTGGCTAAGATGACAGGAACAAATAATGATGAATGTTGGAGGGGATGTGGGAAAACTGGGACACTGATACATTGTTGGTGGAGTTGTGAAAGAATCCAGCCATTCTGGAGAGCAATTTGGAACTATGCCCAAAAAGTTATCAAACTGTGCATACCCTTTGACCCAACATTGCTGCTATTGGGCTTATATCCCAAGGAAATACTAAAGAAGGGAAAGGGACCTGTATGTGCCAAAATGTTTGTGGCAGCTCTTTTCATAGTGGCTAGAAGCTGGAAGATGAATGGATGTCCATCAGTTGGAGAATGGTTGGGTAAATTATGGTATATGAAGGTTATGGAATATTATTGCTCTGTAAGAAATGACCAGCAGGAAGAATACAGAGAGGCTTGGAGAGACTTACATCAACTGATGCTGAGTGAAAAGAACAGAACCAGAAGATCGCTGTACACTTCAACAACAATACTGTATGAGGATGTATTCTGATGGAAGTGGAAATCTTCAACATAAAGAAGATCCAACTCACTTCCAGTTGATCAATGATGGACAGAGGTAGCTACACCCAGAGAAGAAACACTGGGAAGTGAATGTAAATTGTTAGCACTAATATCTGTCTGCCCAGGTTACATGTACCTTCAGAATCTAATACTTAATGTGCAATAAGAAAATGGTATTTACACACATGTATTGTATCTAGGTTATATTGTAACACATGTAAAATGTATGGGATTGCCTGTCATCGGGGGGAGGGAGTAGAGGGAGGGGGGGAATAATTTGGAAAAATGAATACAAGGGATAATATTATAAAAAATATATATAATAAAAATAATAAAAATAAAAAATTACCTATGCATATGTACTATCAAAAATGTTATAATTATAAAATTAATTTAAAAAAAAAAGATAATTTTTCTAGGAAAAAAAAAAAAAAGAAAGTTGATCTCATCAATTCTTGACTTCCAACATTATAATTCTAGAGAATGCTCAGAGAGAACGTACTTTGGGCACATAGTTTTTTTCTCTCATGGTTTGAGCTGAGATTTATTTCACTCTGAGAAAACAAGCTAATGTATATTTGGGCATTTTATTGTATATCTAATACGGAAAGAAATAGTTAAGAGAAAGATAGATAAAGATTAAGACACTGTGCCATATATTCATTGGAGAGATAAAGGGGGGAAATGTCCATATAGTAAGGAATTTTTTTAAAGTTAAATTCCATATTATTTATTGATGCCTTGTCTTGTTTGTGTATACATACACATGTATATGCACATATGCATAGGTAAACATGTATGTGATAATACACATGTGTACATGTGTGTGTGTATATATATATATATATATATATATATATATATATATATATATATATATATATATATATATATATATATATATATATATATATACATATATGCACAGAATTCTAATGACTGGAAGGGAAGTTTCTACTTTAAAAGTTCTATAATCCTATTTAGATGGCTTTATTTTTTTCTCAGAGGAACCATTTACTCCATTCTCAGCTAATTTGTGTGTATCTTGGGTGTATATGTTTTTGTGTACATGTTTGAGAGTGTGGGGATTGTCCAACAATTAATTAGTGAATGTCTAAACAAATTGTGGGTCAGAGTATGATGGTATAATACTAGAAGTAAAAGAAATATAGATCCAAAGCCATAACAATTTGCTGGAGCAAGGTTAGGGCCTTACTTGTATCCAACAAGAGCAAAATGAGAGTTGAATATGTCAAAACCTAAACAATTTAAATCTGTTACATCAGTTTAAATTATACCTAGAATTCACAATATTACAAACTTTTCAAAAGAAAACAGATTGTTTCTTCCCTTGAATCAACATATTATGTTGCATAAGAGAAGCATCAAAACAAAGTAGATCGACTTGGAGAAATTCAAATCTCACCTCTGCCACTTACTCCTTGTAAGGCCTAGGTATGTGGCCACGTTTCTGAACCTCGGGTTCATCTCATCTGTAAAATATAAAATGAGAGGCAAGGGCCTCTACTGAATGACCCTTTCAGATCTAAATATGTGATTTTATTCTATAGAAATAACCTATGAAAGCATGCAGCAGCTCTGTCAAATTACTCAGTTCAATTGTATTATCATTGCATATGGATTGCCACACATTTCATTAAACATATGTGACTAGATAGAGTCATTACTTCATTACTTACCATGGACCAAGTTACGGTCCAATTTCTCCACAGATGGTGAAAGTCAAAGTATGGATACACCTTGAAGCACTTAAATGATCATCTGTTAGCCAAAGCGTATCTTCCCCCAGCCCTACCTCACATTTCACCGAGATGACTTCTGTAGCTTCCACAAGGAGCATACAATGTGGACTAAAAGGGTTCTTTTTGATGTATAAGTGGTGAGAGGTGTCAGTATGGTGAAGATTCATGGAATCCTTCCATCTGAGGAAAACTGACACCAAGTTGCTAAGTTAGTTCAAAGAGGAGGAATATAACAATTTGGATGAAATTCCATAATATTATTGCTATCCTGACAATATGAAAAAAAGCAGACAATGGAGAGACAACTTTCCTTTTGGTGAACCTGATTCAGTTATTTTTTTTTTAACAAACTAGTCATTTTTGAATACATCTTTTGTATTAACTATGTTATTCTAGTTATAAAAGGGAGAAGAGCTGGGGATAGGAATAAGGTGAGAATTAGCTTTTGATATTGCATAAAATTCAAACTATTGAATTTTAGAGATTTCCTTTTCTTGTAATTTGTCACTTCCATATAGGACCAAAACACAGGTTTACCCAGAGGACAACGAATACCTTTTAAACAGAATTCTAATAGTATTAATAATTCACTGAATTAGAAATTGTTTTTAAAAATCTTAGTTTTCATTTATGCCTGGAATTTTTCTTTTGTCAGACTTACCTTACCATCAGGTTTGCTTCATCCTTTTATTGATGTTTTTTTACTAAAGGAACTAGTATCCCAATGAAGAAGAAACCAGTTCATTGAACAAACAAACAAACAAACAAACCTCTCTGACTAGCTAGTAGTATTATTCAAAATGATATACCATTTTTTTTTAGGTGGGTACTCAAATATACAATACATAACACCTGACTATTTTTAGTACACTGGAAGTTGTTAGCCACATATCTCAAATATTTTCCTTTCAGGGGACAGGGGAATGAGTTGACTCATGTAACACTTGAAACAAGTTCCTTCACAATATCATTGAAGCCTACCTTTGCCTTTTCTCTCCAAACCAAGGATTGTGAACTTATAGTCCATAAACCTCTCAGGATTCTACGGGTATGTTTCATGGGGGTTCTATGAATTTGTATGGAGAAAAGAAAAAAAAATGCCTTTTTATTTTCAATAACTTCTGATCAAATATTACCATTTCCTTTATTCTTGGGATTTTTTTTTTCTTTCTGTGTTTCGGTTTTTACAAATATTATTCTGAATAGGGGTCTATAGGATTTTCCAGAGAACTCTATGACAGATGGTAATGATAAGAATCATTGCTCTAGGCACTCAGTTTTCTCATAGAGCCTCCAAGATTCTCAAAAAACACATATATATTTTTTTATGTCTCCTCTCTTCTATTTCCCTCCTTCCTAGCTAGGTTCAGGAACCCCTTCTCAATCTTTTCTGCTATAGTTAGGATTCTATTGGATAATCTGACAAACAAGTGGATGCTTGGATATAAGTGGTTAATATTAACCTAATTCATTGTTTCTCTCAAATATATTTATTTACATCCAACAAAAGACCACTTAATTAACAATCATTAAATATTTATTAAGTATCTTCTACTTGCAGTGAATAATGAAAATATCTTACCTGAAATCTTAATGGTAGCATGTTAGACACAACCTAAGAAAAGAAAATGCTAAGGAAAGTCAAACATATGCAAGAATATTTATTATTAATCTTTATCAAGACATAAATAAAAAAAAACTTTCTAATAGCATTTTAAACTATATTAAAGAAGGAAAGTGCTAAAGACATGGCAGTTAAGAGTGCCTTTCTATTCTACTCTGCTCAGGCTACATTTTGAAGATTATTTTCAACTCTGAGTATTACATTTGAAGAAGGACACTGCCAAATTGTAGAGGAGATCATGAGTATAGTGAAAGGACCAGAAAGTTCAGAAAGACCGAACTCAAATAAAAACAGGAACCAGTTAATCTAAAAATACATATTCTTGCAGGCCACACATTGATTTAGAAAGCCACACATGTTTTTCTATATTTATTTTTTATTTCTATATTTATTTATTAAATCAGATAAGAATTATATTTTAATGGTTTGTGCTGCCCTGGAGAATGTTGTGAACCATATGGAGTCAGTGAGGTCATATGTTTGACATCTCTGGGATAGACCATGGCTTATGAGGTTTGGTTGAAAGTACTAGGGATGTTTAGCCTAGAGAAGAAAAGACTTAGGAACCATAATAAATCTCTTCAAACATTTGAAAGACCATTGAATAGAAGAGCTCTTAGATTATCCTGCATGGATTCAGAAGACATAAACAAGAATTAGAAGATAGGAAAAAAAGTTTCAATGAGGTGGATGTGAATTCAAATAATAAAAAATGTCCTGAGACTTAGAACTATGACGTAATCTTCCTCAGGAGACACAATATTTCTCATTACTGGAGATCATCAAGCTAAAACTGGATGATTACTTATTAAGGATATGCTGAGTTTCCTAGTCAGGTATACCTGGATAGAAATGATGATCCTTGTGTTCTCCAACTTTGAGGGCTGATAAAGTCACTTAAGTTTGCTAAAAATCAGCTTCCTTATCCAAAAAATAGGATGACAATGTTTGCTGGATGGAAAATAATCTTTAAAGCAATTGGATGAAGGGATTATGAGAGTCAGATAAGAAAATATGTCAAAATGATTTATAAGCTTTAAAATACAACATGTTAACTACTTATGGGAAAAAACAAAACGAAACAAACAAAAAAAAACGAACTCTGACTAGGAATATATGCTCCACTCTAAGACAGATAAAATGATAATTGTAGGAGTTTTGCAAAGAGGTATAATATTTTTAGGTTATGCACCTTTGTACTTTATTTGGTAGGTTCATATATAAAGACTGCCTTTCCCCTTGGAATTAAAATTAATAACTGATTTTAATTACTTTATAGGTAATTTTTTTTTTCAGATTTAGTTTTGATTCAATATCTGTTATCAGCCAATTAAACTTAATTTATTTTGATTTCTTCTGAACTGCATGTATAAGTACCTAATGTAGGCTTGGCTCTTCTAAGATGTTGACATGTCCATTGGGACTCCAACAAGTAATAAGTGCAATTACTTAAAAAAAATGTATAATTACCAAATATTTTTCATTTACCAAAGAAGAGTCAAAAACACAGATTTCCCCACCATCCCCAATAGCACTTTGGTTTGAATTTATTTTGTTTTCAGATTATGTAAATACCCTGTATTTGTGAATGATGGAAAGTGATTGTTAAGGCACTCAGTTATATAATGATGGAATTACCAGACATGCAGGACTAGCTCATTAGGGCACATAATGGGCCTTGGAATTTAATAATAGATTTTTAAAGAAACCATAATAATTGCAGATGATTCCAGCTAACACCACTAGTCAGAATTTAAAGCTTTACTTTTTTGTCTACAGATTCTTCCCTTTTACAGACCCAAACAGAATCTGCTTTGTTTTATACTTAACTTGTAAAGAACAGATTAATTTCTTTTCTTCCTAGAAGCATAGCCATTGAATTTTAAAATTGGAAGGCTTCTCAGTGGTCACCAAGAGCAAGCTCTACCTGAAGTGTAAACTACTCACTCTCCTCTTTAGCATTCCCATCAAATAACCTTTTAGTTATTGATTAATACCTAACTGCCCATTTTTTTGTTTGTTTTTCACGAATTGATTAAGAACCTGCCTGGTTAAATGGGAGGAAAATATATGAACATTATTTGAGTTCCAATTCTATAAGTTCTGTGTGTAGTCTTTAAAAATAATAATAATAATAATAATAATAATAATGAATTTGCCTTCATGTGCATGTAGAAGCCAAATAATGAATGATAAGGAAATAACAATTTCTGGGAATGAAAGCAAAGGGAAAAGGACAGGGAAAAAAAGGGGACAAGATAGAAGGGGATACACAGTTTTATAACACTTTGGGCATAGTTCCAAATTCTTCTCCACAATGTTTTGACTAGTTCACAACTTGACCAACAATACATCCATATATCTACTTTTCTACAATCTTTCCAGCTTTTATCACTTTTGTTTTCTTTCATGTTGTCCAATCTGATTCATGTGAGCTTGTATCTCAGACTTGCTTTAATTTGCATTTCTTTAATTAGTAGTTATTTAAAGCATTTTTTCATGTGACTGTTGAAAAGTTTGATTTATTCTTCCACAAACTGCCTATTCATATCCTTTGACTATCAATTGGAGAATGGCTCTTATTTTTGTTTTATAAGTTTGGCTCATTTTCCTCTATATTCAAGAAATTAGACTTTTATGAGACAAACTTGCTTTAATCCCCCTCTTCCCAGTTCCCCATCTTTCTTCTAAATTTGACTGTATTAGTTTTGTTTGTACAAAGAAAGGCTTTTCATAATCATTTCATCACATTTATTTATTTGACTGCTTGCAATCTTCTTTATCTCTTGTTTGATCAAAAATCCTTCTCATCAACATATCTGAGATATTTTTCCATATTCTTCTAATTTGATTATTATATCAATTTTTATGTCTAAATCATATATTTTTTGTTTGTTTTCTCTTGGTATATGTTGTGAGATATTGGTCTATGTCTGATTTTTGACAAAGGGTACCCCAGTTTCCCCAGCAATTTCCCCTCAAATGATAAGTTCTTACTCTGAAAACTTGGATCTTTGAATTCATGAAACATAAAATCACTATGATCATTTACTACTATGTATTGTGTACCTAATATGTTCCATCAATCTATCATTCTATTTCTTATCCAATACCATATTGTTTATTTGAAATTTAGTCTAAAAAAAGAAAAAGAAAGAAATTCTCATGATAATGATATTGGATATTTGAAAGAAATAGCAGGTGGTACACAGTAAATTTGCAGGTTCATGTACAGTTATCTTTTTATTGCATTGTAATAGAAATGAATGCCTTATTTCATAAATTAAAAAAGAAAAAAATAAATTTAAAACTGCTAAGATACCTTTCTTCACATTTTTCACTGATTCTCTTGATATTTTTGATCATTTACTTTTCAGATGAATTTTCTTATCTTTTTTCTTTATATCTATGAAATAATTAGTGGTTTCATTAGTATGACATGGAATTTAAATAAAATTATTTTATATTATTAATTTAACAATCATCAACAATTGAAAACATCACAAAACACCAATAGAAAAGTGAATCAAGAAATTTGCAATTTCTCTTATTTAAACAGCATTTGTGAACACATAATCTGTACATGTGTGATATGCATATATCTGCAAGGCACATGTATGTGTAATAATCAAACACATAAATGTATGAATTATAAATATTTATACATATGTATACCTATGCATGTATATGCATTTATACATATATACATATATATGTATGTATATATATATATATATATATATATATATATATATATATATATATATATATATATATATATATATATATATATATTTCTGTTTATATATCTGTGTGTGTATCTTTTTCTACTTCCCTTCTTTTCCCTTTGTGCAACATTTACAATGTTTGTTGATGCTCTTGACCCAACAAATTTCTTTTCTCTCACAAGGAATAAACCATTCATATAAAACACATATAGTTAAGCAAAACAAATTAAGATTTTAATGATTTTAGAGAAAAAATGTGTTTGTTTCATTACATCTCTCTACCAAAAAGTGGTCATAGGTTTTACCCTCTATCAGTGCCATTAATGGTTTAATGTTATTGCTTTAGTCAAAGTTCTAAGGTTTTTCAAAGTTCTTTTGTCTCAAATTATTGTGGTCTTCACATAAATTTCTCTTCTGGCTTTGCTGACTTCACTTTACATTAATTCACACAAGTATTTCCAAATTTCTCGGAATTCACCACATTCCATATATCTGTTTAAACAATAAAATTCCTTTGCATTTATGCACCGTATTGGTTAGTCATTTCCCAACGGAGGTGATTTTTTTTTTTTTTTCTATTTCTTTAACACAATAAAAAAAGTGTGCTAGAAATATTCTTTTAAAAATAGGTCCTCTTCCTCTGTTCCTGATCTATTTAGGAAAATATTCCTAAAAGTACTAGATCATTGAGTGATTAGTGATTGGACTAATTAATAAATTTTACTAACAAGGTACTATTGTGCTTATTCTCTGATCAAGTACTGTTTTCCTCTTTTCTTTATCTTCTTTTTAAATCTAAAAGTGTTTTAGTTTGCATTTTTCTTCATATTAGAAAACTATAGCCTTTTTACTTGTGGTTATTGATCACTAACATGTATTCATTTGAGAATTGCCTATTCATATCATTTGATTAATTACATATTGAGGATGGTTTTTATTCTTATATATCTGTATTTTTTCCCAAATATGTGACTTGGCTATGAGATCTTTATCAAAGAAATGTTTTGGGAAGATTTTTTTTTTTTTTTGTTCAGATTAATCATGTCCTTCATCATCTACTTTTTCCATAAGCTTTTTAATTTTTTTAAAATCAAAATGATTAACTGTATATTTTATGATCATGCAAAAAGTCCTGGGCTTAGATTCAAGAAAAACTGATTTGAGATCTTACCACAGACACTGAACTAGAGAACTATTAATCACCATGTTAAACTAGATAACCATTGTCATCAATTCCACTGAGTTGGCACCTTGTAAGAATCCTTGTTTCAAGTACAAGAGTTCTGACCCATAAACAGTCCTGATTTTTCTTGTGCAACATGGTAATTGTATAAATGTGTATACATATATTAGATTTAACATATATTTTAACATGTTTGACATGTATTGAATTACTTGCCATCTAGGGGAGGTGGGGGGGAAAGGGTGGAAAAATTTGCAACACAAGATTTTGCAAGGGTCATTGTTGAAAAGTTATCCATGTATGTTTTGAAAATCAAGAGCTTTAATTAAAAAAAAATAATTAGTTTTCTCTAACTAATCTCTGAATATTAATTTCAAGAGAGGAATAAATCTGGGTGATGTAAGCAAAACAAAAGTCTCAGAATGATAGACTTAGAATGCAGTCTGGTTTATTTTATTTTATTTTTTGCAAGGTAATTGGGGTTAAATAACACAGCTAGTAAGTATTAAGTGCTTAAAGTTGGATTTGAACTCAGGTCATGTTCCATTGGCTGTGCTATCTAGCTGTCCCTGGTTATCTAGTTCAATTTGCATTTTACTAAAGTGGAAACTAAAGTTGGGAGAGGCAAGGTGAATTGCTTAAAGTCTCATGGTAGTTAATATCAGAGGCAATATTTAAATCTAATCCTTTTTATTCAAAAGAGCCAGCTAGTCTTCTTTCCATTGGACATCCTATCTTCTTTTTGCTCTAAATGAATTCTGACAATGAAATATCAAATTGAATGAAATACTAAGACCCATTGAATTAATTCCTTCAGTTCAGTAAATTTTCAGTCATGTCTGACTTTTGATGACCATATTTGGGTTTTTTTCTGGCAAAGCTTCTATAGTGATTTGTCATTTTCTCCAGCTCATTTTGCTAATAAGAAAACTGAGGTAAACAGGGGTAAGTGACTTATTCAGGGACAAACAGCTGGTAAGTATGTGAGAACAGATTTGAAATGAAGAAGGTGTGTCTTTCTGACTTTAAGCCCTAAATACTGAATCACCTAACTGACCTGAACCATAGTACAATGCTGTAAATATGTTTTAAATCTTAATGTAACTTCTTTTGCCTCCTATTCCCGAGTTCCTATAACTTGATAAAATGGATATGGATCACCTCACCTATGAAAATGAAGGCCCATCTGTTATATTTCAAATGCATCTGTTCAGCTGCTAAATCCATTTTTCATTTTCATTTTAACTTAACAGAAACTTTCCAGAGGCAGATAAAGGAATATCCAGGAAAAAATTAAGATGAAACCATTATTTTGTCAGTAAAAGAAAAACTATACTGACCAGTCTCTTAACAAAGCCATTCTCTCTACACTGCTTTATTTATTTATTTTTCTTTTTTAAACCTTTTGGTTTTTCAAAACATAGGCAGGGATAATTTTTCAATATTAGCTTTTGCAAAACCTTGTGTTCTAATTTCCCCCCTTTCCATCATCCCCTCCCCTAGATGGCAAGTAGTCCAATATGTTAAACATAATAGAAAAATATATGTTAAATCCAATATATGCATACATATTTATACAATTATCTTGCTACACAAGAAAAATCAAATCAAACCTGAAAAAAATGAGGAAGAAAATAAAATGCAAGCAAACAATAACCAAAGGAGTGTAAATGCTATGTAGTGAACCACACTCAGTTCCCATAGGCCTCTCTCTGAGTATAGATGACTCTCTTTATCACAATATCATTGGAACTGGTATGAATCATCTCATTGTTAAAGAGAGCCACGTCCACCAGAATTGATCATTGTATAATCTTGTTGTTGGGTACAATGATCTCCTGGTTCTGCTCATTTCATTGAGCTTCAATTCATGTAAGTCTCTCCAGGACTTTCTGAAATCATCCTGCTGATCATTTGTTTTAGAACAATACTATTCCATAGCATTTATATACCATAAGTTATTCAGCCATTCTTCAATTCATGGACATCCACTCAGTTTCTAGTTTCTTGCCACTACAAAAAGGGCTGCCACAAACATTTATGCACATTTACATTGCTTTAATTTGAGGAATCAGGATTTAATTTTTAATAAACTTCTTTGTTATCAACTTCACATTGAAATAATATCTTTACTGAAGGTATTTTTTTTTCAAAAAAGAAAATTAGTGTCTTTAATTTAAGAATGATAGTAAAATAATTATGTTTATAAAGAATTAATAGGCAAAGGAAGAAAATTTTCTATTCTAAATAATGAACTTGGCATAAATTCTTGAGCTTCCTTTGAATTTTACTACATGATTCATTTACCCCTTCCCTTCATCTCTTATGGCCGCTTTTCCTACTTGAATTTCTTTCTCCATTGGACTTATAGGGATTATAAGTCATTCTTTATTCTCTAGACTTTACCACCATCTTTATCTCTTCCCCATAAACACACTCTCTTTTCATCACATCTTTTATATGTAAGTAATGAGTGTGTAAAACTGGAATGAACTTTATTTCTCTAACTCTAGGTTCAGTGTTCTTATTACTGTGCATATATAGCCCTCATTTTATCTTGGGTTGTTTGCATGACAATTCAACAAGGTCTTTTCCACCTTCATCTTCAGTCTTAGATGCATACCTTCTTTATTCTCCCATACTCCAGCTTCCTACTTTGAAAACAAGCAAAGCTTACTCAAAGGTATAAAATACACAGCTGTATATGCCTATGACAGGTACTAAGCCAGGTCCCACAGGAAAACAATGAAATAACTGAAATAATAAATTATCTCAAAATCATTTGCATTTGACTTTGGTATATATTTAATGACTGGAAATTCACAGATCTAATAAAAAAAAAATGTAGTTCTGCTGAGAAGAAACTTTACCCAGGTGATACTTTAACCTAGCTCTCTAACTTATAGCAATAAGTTCCAAGCTTATTGCATGCTGAAAATTGATAGTATACACTTTCAAATTTATGCAAAGCTCCAGCTGAAGCAGTGCTATCTCCCTAAGTTTGACAACTTTATCTGGTTTGTATCTTCCCAAGAGTGTAGCAATTAGATACCTTATTTTACAAATCTTTCTCTTTTTGCTTGTCTCAGAATAAGCAATGTTCCATTAATGTCAACATAAAACTTCATTAAGGAGAATAGGTGACAATGTCAGTGAGATATCTGCAAGCAAGATTGTCCTCCCATAAGTCATAGAAAGCATTGACAGATAACACATTTAAATATATATATATATATATATATATATATATATATATATATATATATGTATATGCATGTTTGCACATTATTTATATGGATATATATTTAAAACTTTTTTTTTTTTTTGCTTTTTGTATTTTTTTTTCACCAAAAGGAGAAAAACTAGCTTTCCCCCAGGGGCATTTCCTTACAACTATCTGGAATTGAAAAATTGAATAATTTATCTAAGTAAATATTCTGTATCAACAAGAGGACAATATTACCTAGCAATCATTTTCTAAGATGTATGCACACTTACATAATGGACATGTAAATGAATAAATATTGATTGTTTATGTATCTTTCAAAGAGGGATCATTTTAGATTTGTGATTTCATCATTGTGGTGAACTTCCAGTACAAAAATTGTACCTGCAAGGAAGTCTATGCGCATTGAAAGGCTAATTTACTTGTGTTCAATTACAGAGCTAGTAGATGTCAGAAGCATAATTTGAGCCTTATATCTTCCAGACAACATTATATGACTTCTACCCCCATAACATGCTACCTTTCATGATAGTCAGACAACAAACATTTATTTAAGCAGTCATTATATATCATATGCTTTGTTAAAAGAAAGGCAAAAAGAACTCTGGGAGATGACTATGAACCACTACATAGAATTCCCAATCCCTCTAATTTTGTCCGCCTACATTTTGGATTTCCCTCACAGGCTAATTGTACACTATTTCAAAGTCTGATTCTTTTTGTTCAGCAAAACAACTGTTTGAACATGTGTGTGTGTGTGTGTGTGTGTGTGTGTGTGTGTGTATATGTATATATATACATATATATATATATTGTATTTAATTTATACTCTAACATATTTAACATGTATTGGTCAACCTGCCATCTGGGGAGGGGAGCAAAGAGGGGAAAAATTAGTACAAAAGGTTTGGCAATTGTCAATGTTGTAAAATTACCCATGTATATATCTGGTAAATAAAAACTATTAAACTATTTTAAAAAGGCAAAAACAGTTGGTTCCCTCAAGAAATGTACATTCTAATGGCAGAAAACAACGTGTAAATGATTAGATACATACTAGATATATACAGAATAGATTAAATTAATCTGAAAAAGTGACATATCAGAAAGTAGAGAGACTTGGAAAAAAAACTTTCACAGAAGGTAAGATTTGGTCTGAGTCTAGAGTAAACCAGAAAAAAGTGGAAAGGAGAGATAAGAGGGCAGGTATTTCTAAGTATTAAGGACAGCAAGTGCAAAGACATATAGATGGCAGATAGAAGGCCAGTAGATAGATAGATAGATAGATAGATAGATAGATAGATAGATAGATAGATAGATAGATAGATAGATATAAAACTTATGAAAAGAGGTGAGGTATCAGAAAGCTAGAAAGGTAGGAAGAATTTGGCATTCAATGTCAAATAGAGAACTTTTTTCTTTGATCCTGAAAATAATAGGGAGCCACTGAAGCTTAAATGGGGAAAAGTTAACATCAAGAGAACAAACATTTAGAAAAATAATATTAGCAGTTGAATGAAGAAATGATTGGACTGTGAAGAGACAAGAGTCAGGGGATCAGTTAAAAAGTTAAGGTTTTCAGACAACTAAGTGATATAGTGGATAGAGCTCTGGTCCTGGTATCAGGAAGACTCATCTTTCCGAGATCAAATATGTACTCAGATACTTAGCAACTGGGTATCCCTGGGCAAGTGAGCTGCAGAGGAAAATGGAAAACATTCCAGTATGTTTGAAAAGAAAAGTCCAAATAAGGTATACACAATTTAGACATAAGTGAAAATGACAGAACAACAAACTTTGGATAGGACAAATTCAGTTTTGCTCTCATGATAATGACTATGATGTTCACTTCTGTGAATTTATGTTGTTCTTTTTTCAGTTTTTGCTTTTAATCTCTTCCATGGTTTTTCATTTTTGCTCTATTTTTTCTCTCCCATTATGATTTATAAATCAACGTGCATTAAAAATGTTTTTAGAAATTTGGTGAAGACAATAAATTTAAGGAAAAAAAATCTAAAAAAAACCCCAAAACATTAAAAGGTCTGACTTCTTAATAAAAGCATAGCTTCCCTATTTTTCTGGGTTTTAACTTGAGTTTTTCCCCAGGATAGGAAGACAGGGGAGGGTAAACTCCTGGTGTCATTAAACATTTGGCATCAGTTGTTCTGCCTGATCATGGGTTAGTAACACAAAACTTTCCTTGTTGATTAATTGTTGTCAAAAGTCTTGGAAATTCCCTCTTATAAATCAGACTAAAAGTAAATCCATCCTATACTTTTAACAGCAATATAAAAGATACTTCTCTCTGTTCTAATGCATCTCTGGTCACTGAGAGACCACTGACCTCTGCTGTTAGTCTTGTCAAAAAAATAAATTATTCTTGGAACTTTTGTGCCTCATATCCTCTTCATCACAGACTTTTATTACAATAAAATTTGTAAAGAATTTTCGCTTTCATTCTCTTTCATCTCCTCAGGAAACTTGTGAACCAGACAGTTCAGCTATTTTTGTTTCCAGTTTAGGGATGAGGTAGTACTATATAAGTGAAATATCCAAAACCATACAACACTTAAGTGACATAATTGGGACTAGATTTTAGTATTCTTCTCTATTCTCTTTTGACCCTACCAAACTGCCTTGCTATTGAAGGCTTAGATATTATTCAACTCTTTCTTTCTCTCTCTCTCCCTCCATATATACACATATGTGTATGTATATATGTATGTATATGGATGTGTGTGTATGTATATGGATGTATATATGTGTGTGTATATGCATCCTGTTTTCAAGAGTCTCTGATTAACCTTAAAAGGGAATATACTAAAGTGTAAGAGAAAATGTATGGCTTACAAAGCTTACAACTTAAGTAATATTAATATTGCAAAGCTATGTTGAACAAAATGATGACCCCTTGCAGTGATCTTCATTCTAAAGATTGCCTGGCCACCTAGAAAAAGCTATAAGCTCTCACTAACATCTAGGTGAAATAGCAAGCATTTGCAGACTGAACTATAATGTGTGGCTACAGTTCATTGATATGGCTGTTGATGAGGGCAAGAATGAGAAAGACCAGTAGAATTTTGTGCAATGCAATAGCACTTATAGATTTGACTTCCTAAATCAAAATCCTGGCATTTCATATGTATGAATCCAATTGATTCCATTCACGAGTCTGCAGCATACAAAGTACTCTATTCATATAGCTAATGTCTTCATTCAGTGAGCTAAATGTGCAATTCTGAGAAAGAGATAAGGGAAATAAAGCTGAATATGTGGGAAAAAAACTGCAAAAGCAAGAAGGAAGCATGATTAAATTCTACCCAACATTCAGAAATGACATTACAAAAGCTTTTTGGAGAATTTTATTTTTATTCTGAGGGAAGAATAAGACAAATGCTGTAGAAATTAAGATGGATGTTTTAGAAGGAACACACACAATAATATTATAATGATTTGAAGCATAGAAGAAAACATTTAGTTCAAAGCTCCCCTTTTGGCTTATGTGAAAAAGATATGAGGTGGGATGGTAAGATTCAGCAAAGAATTTTCTTTAAGGAAAGAAAAATAAAATTCAACTCTATCTTTCTTCTCTTTTCTCAATTCTTCTGGAGTCAAGGGTCCTGTCCATCACAAACAGAAACATTTTTTCCTTCCATCAATAAATATCTGTGTATTTTCTCCTATGTAAGAGATAATTATTCTTCTGAAAATGAAGAGAGACAAGAGAAGCAGTTGGGTAAGTAAATGTCTGTCTGTTTGTTTGTTTGTTTTGTATCTCCTCAACTTGAAATAAAAGTCTATCCAGTAAAAGAACTTGTAATCATTCTGAAATTACTCCCTTATCCTTCATTCATCCTCCTGAGGTTGAAGTTAATGGACTACTAATTTGAAGAGAAATAATCCTGAGGCTTTTAACACTTTACCTTCTGGCTGTTAGTTAGGGTTATCATCAAAAATCAACCAACTAATTCTATTAGCCATTAGATTTTTTTTTTTTTTTTTTTTTTTTATTAAGAGAATAAAGGTACAGGAATAGATGTTAAAAACAGCAACTTTATTGTTTTTGGTTGCCAGTGCCATCTGTGGATCTCCTAGAGTCACAAGGCTCATGCTTGAACAACATGTTTATGTTAATTTACTCATTTACAAAGATCAAGAAAGTACAAATGATGGGGGTTGAGGTCCCTTTAAGATTCCTTTCTAATTGCCCAACCCATGACTGACCTTGATTCACAAATCCTGGTCAAAAGCACCCTTTGAATATCCGGGCCCAGCCCCCACTATCTGCTCAGCTTCCCCTAGCCCTCACCTGATCTGAGCTAATTGAAAAGCCCTCTGAGAACTAAGGGGTACCGCCCATCATCTTTTAGGTATAAAAAGGGCCACACTGGAGTCCTCTCTTTGCAGGAGCCCTCCTGCCAATACATGGTATCCTTCCAGCCATGTAAGGGTTCCTGCCCTCCTAGCGGCCACCTTCGGCCCTGGCATCTTTCTAACTGAACTTTACTTCCAAATTTCTACAATAAACCTTTTATTTATCAATCTAGGTTTTCAGGCCTGTAAATTCATTTACAGGGGACACTCCGCCTCATGGGATTATCTATGCACCGAGAAATGGAGTTCCCCCTTTCCTTTCCCTCATTAGTTGGTGGCCCTATGGGGACCCCGAAAATTGTTACCTCAGAAATTAACCTTAACCTTTTCAGGTCTCTCAGAACCAACCTTGGTCCTTAGCAGTTTCTTGCAGCTTCTGGGAAGAATGTCTGTGTTCCTACCTTCGTCTCACTCTATCTCTAAAACATAGGGCATCCAGACCAGGTTTGGGGTGCGAGCAAGTTTCCTGTGGAAACTACTAGCATTTCAGGAAAAAAGCTCTCCTTTTGTCTAACTCTGATTCTAGAGACAAAAGACCTTTTCTAAGGCATTTCTAATCCCTTTATCTGGCCAGAAAAGCCTGCCCTCAGGCTGCAATTCCTACACAAGGGAGAGTATCTCTTCTTCACCTCTCCCCCACCACATGGCCATCCCTCTTGGGTCCCCAGCCAACAGTCTCCTTGATCTCTTCTGGGGGAGAAATCTGTGTTTGAGCCCCTCTCGCACTCCACTGTAGTGTAGCCAGAAGGAGGAAAAGTTTGGATCAGGGTGAAAAGTTTGGATCAGGGATGTGTCTCTACCCCATGGTGTGAGCCTTCACCTTCGCCACCAGAGAAGCACTGGGTAAGATAACATCTCTCCCTTCCCCCATCCTCTCTTTTTCAACCTCTCCCATGTGGCTTGGCAACCTGCCATTTAAATGCTCCCATCCTGTCCCCTTCTTGGGGTACAGTGGGGAGATTGGGGACTCTTTTCAAGATCTCTAGAAAAGTCTGCTTGTTTCTTTCTTTTGCTGAGGAAATTGGGATTAAGTGACTTGCCCAGGGTCACACAGCTAGGAAGTGTTAAGTGTCTCAGACCAGATTTGAACTCTGGTCCTCCTGAATTCAGGGCTGGTGCTCTATCCACTGCACCACCTAGCTGCCCTGTCTACCTGGCTCTTAAAGACTTCCAATGCTCTCAGAGAACTAGCTTGTCCCATACATTTTAAAACGGGACTCCGTTTCCTGATTTAGTCATCCTGCATCAGAACATGCTCTCTAGGCTGGATATAGGATTTTCTAAACCTCAGAGCATACTTACCTGCTCTCTAAAGCTTAGACAGAGAATTTAAACTGCTCAAGCATTGGCATTCTATGCCCCATATGCCAATAAGTAAAGGCTTCTTTTCTGAAGTGCAGCTTTGGCCATATTGTCATTTCAGAAAGGAGATATTTGTAATTTTGGCTGGGGAATGAATTCCGAATCCAAGCAAATTAATTGTTAAGAGAGTGAAAATAGTTTCTTTTGATTTCTCCTTTTTTTCCCCCATCCTGACTGCAGGCAGGCAGGGGTGAATTAAAGAGATTGAAACTATTTAAATGCTCCTTAACTACTTTTAATTTGGCACCTCTCTAGAATCTTGATCTGTTCTGGTGTGTGACAGTTCTCTTTTACTGCCTCAGTTTCCTTAAACTGTCTCTTTCTTGCCTCCAGTTCTCTGGAATTTTAGTCCAGGAAGCCAGGGATATAGAACAGGAATAGATTCTCTCTCAAGCTGCCTTTTAGAGAATGGCTAAATTAACACCTGAAGTCTATGTAGAGTACCAATCTCTTTCTACTCGCCCAACCCCCAACTTTCTTTTCAGGAGTCACATATCTCCAACTAGAGTCTGACTTTTTTAAATGCCCCAAACACCCCACACCCTACTCACTAAAGGGTGGGGGTAGGGTCTTTTGTCTTCGACTCTGCCACTATTCTCTGCATTAAGTACCTGTACACTGAGGTAAATGCTAGCTGCCTTCCCCTCCCCCTGCCTCTTCTAACAGATTAGGGAGGGGCCAGGTGGGATTTCTCCACACCCACCTTCTACCAAAAAGGTTCTGAGTGAGATAGGCTGGCTTTCAAATTAATTGATCTATTTTTTTAAGACTCATTAAAACTGGGGGACTTGCTAAAACTGTTTGACTATTGTTCTGTATGAGAAAACTTTAACTATTTCTGTATAAACCTGTTTGACTATTGCTATTTCAGGAAATTTACTAGTCTGTTATGTATAATCTGATAATTTCTGTAAACAGAGGAGGAAGGAAACTAAGATTTCAGCTGGTCAGGAAATTGGGAAAAACTGATGTCTTATTTCAGTTCAGGCCAAATTGGAAACTATTTTACTCTTTGCTCAAAAATTTATTAGACTATGATTTGCTGAGTTATGTTTTAACTTTGAAATCCCTTATTCAGTCTTTGGGATTATTCTTTAGAAACAACCAAAAATCAGACACCTGTCCAAGGACTGGCAGCCTCTCTGATCTGTTTCTCCACCCCTGTTACCCCAGTTCCTTATGCTAATAATTCTGGGGTTATCGAGGAGAAACTGGTCCTTGCCACAAGTCCTTGCATTTCCTAGTTTTAGTCTGGTTTATTTGTTTTATTGTCCTGACTCAGTTTCCCTGCCTCTTAGTTCTACAAAACCTCCCCTGCCTCTTTATGAGAATACTTGATAAGGTTTTATGTTTCAGAAGAGCAGAATGCCTCTCCCATCCCAAGCTATGGGAATCTCTTATCAAGATGCTGTCCCCACTGATTATGTCATCTCTCTAGAGACCTACTCCAATATTGCTCTTGCCTCTATTTCAGTCTTCCTGTTCATGAGGTAACACCCCCCCACACACACACACACTCTATCATCGAGGTGGGACAGATCAATTTCCCGGGACTTGATTGATGCTGTCTGGAGTTCTGCGCTCAAGCCAAGCATTGCTCATTGAGACGTCATGGCACAGCTCTGGTGAAATTAAACGTTTTTGTCATATCTCTCTGTCTCTTAGGGATGCCTAAAGGGAATGAAGGCTATAGAGTTGGGGTCTGGTTACTGCCTCTTAATAAACTCCACTGAAGAGATTAACTAATCTATCTCCACTCACCTTGACAGGGCTTCCCTGTTGTTAGGACACACCCAGCAAAGCTCCTGAGTCCTTTGAAGCCAAAAGGTTGGGAAAGAGCAATATTCAAACTTAGCCTGAGTTTCTGTGAATGTCATCCATACTTCGGTAGGACTTAAGTTTAACTGCTAACTTCTTGAATTCTCTTATGTGGAATTAGACATTCTGTATATGATTGTTTTTGCATTGAGTATTTTAAAAACAAACTGATTTGTATGAATAATGTTCACTTATGAAACATCTACTTGGATATGAACTCATTGGGACAAATTCCTTATTGTTATCAACACAAGGTTATGATAAATATTTGTTTAGAATTTATGTTCTTGCATTTTTTCCTCATATAACTGATTTTAAGATCAGAGCAATAATCAATAGAAATTGTTAATGCAATTCAATTATGTCATACCTTGCTGTTTCTAGCCTGATTATGTGGTAATCATTATATCCTAAATACTTGGGCAAATAAGTATTTAACCTGGTCTGCTACTGGACAACTAATAGAGATCTGTAAGACCAAAATTGATTTCTAACACCTGTTGGTTTATCTAGTTAACCTGAGATTCTCAGTTTTCTTCTTAGGGCAACTCCTGCCTCCAGACAATCAGAGAAGCAGAAGTGCTCTTTTAATGCAAATATCTTCTAGACTTAAGCTGTCCTGAATTTGAGCAGGAGGAACTGCCTTCTCACCACCACAGAGCACCACAAAGGTTGAACTGGCCCCCAGTGTCCTACTTCCTGGTAGGAATTTGAGGTCTGGCCCTGTTTCCCTTTTATCTCCGGATAGCCCGAACACCTCAAGGGCCGGTAAGCTGGGTAGGCTATGCTGATGCTTTTCACCCCTCCCCCCATAAAGAGTGGGGAAACTAGGAAGGAAAAGATTCAGGATCTTTGCTTATTGAATAACCAACTCTCTTCAAGAAAAACAGCACAGTTTTTCCAACATTTCCAAGACTTAAACTGCATTCTTATCTTGATCTGCAGCTCTGACAACTAGGGATATACCCATCCCCAGACCCTGCCTTACAAAAGAGCAGTGGTTCATTAAATCTACTAGGTATCAAGGCCTCTTGCCTCCCCTGACTTCTGAGTCCATACCCTTTAATCCCAATCCCAGGAGAAATTTGCTTTCCTGGAAATTAAGGGTGAAAGAACTAGGCTACAAATAATCTTTTCTCTCAGCATTTTCTCCTATTTCTCTTGGATAATTAGATGGGCCATCAGACAAACAACCCACAGAAGGGACCTGATGCATTTCTTGCTAAAGGCCCCATTCTCCTGAATGTCACCATCTCCACCCTGGATGACACCCCACTTTTAATCTGTTCCCGAGATCTGTTTTCTCTAGGCTTCACACTTTGGATTCTCAGCTGGCCTTTCAGTCTGGAGAACATTGACTGGGAACAAATGACTGGGGACAACTGACTGGGACACCCCCTTGATGCCCTGCTGCCATCCCCCACACCTCACGCCTCACCTCCTGGCATGGAACCCCAAATCTCTATGACCCTTGTCAGCTCGAAGCAGTTAAAGAGAGATCAATGCCCCTTCTCCCACATGCATCTGGAGGCGATGGTTTGAGGGGGAAACAAGATGAGGGGACCCTATTACTCTGAAGATCTTTGGTGAAAATCTTCAACCTTTCCTTAAATTAAGGTCACTGCCCCAAATTTTCCTTTTTTCTTAAATGAATTTAAGTCTCAACTGTTTAAGGGGGGAAATGATGGGGGTTGAGGTCCTTTTAAGATTCTTTTCTAATTGCCCAACCCATGGCTGACCTTGATTCACAAATCCTGGTCAAAGGCACTCTTTGTATATCCAGCCCCAGCCCCACTATCATCTCAGCTTCCCCCAGCCCTCCCCTGATCTGAGCTAATTGAAAAGCCCACCGAGAACTTAGGGGTACCACCCATCTCCTGCCCATCTCCTCTTAGGTATAAAAAGGGCTACACCAGAGCTCTCTCTTTGCAGGAGCCCTCCCCACCAACACATGGTATCCTTCCAGCCATGTAAGGGTTCCTGCCCACCCAGCGGCCACCTTCAGCCCTGGCATCTTTCTAACAGAACTTTACTTCCAAATTTCTACAATAAACCTTTTATTTATCAATTTAGGTTTTCAGACCTGTAAATTCATTTACAGGGGACACTGTGCCTCATGGGATTATCTTATTATCTATGTGCTGAGAAATGGGTTTCCCTCTTTCCTTTCCCTCATTACAAACAGAAAAGGAATAGAGTCACCACATGCTCATGGACTTATGACTGCTCTGTCAAAGAATGAAACGTGCTATTCCTTCTCCACATGGCAGCTCAAAGTAGCCCTTCCTCATTCCAAGCTGTCAGGTAAAAAAGACTGAGAGATGGACATCATCTTACTAAGTAATTCTTTTGATAATAGTTCTTCCAGCTTTGAACCTAATTTGAAAAGATTTTATCACCACACATTATCAATCCCTGATTGACTCTTGGCTGTACATTGACTCCCTAACGTTTCCATATGGTTGGATTGGAATCAGGAAGAGAAAAGTCTAGACAGACTTCAAGGATTGACCCTCCCTTGTTTTACAGAATTATAGAATCACATAATATCAGAGCTGGATAGAATCCACAAATTTAACTAGCATAATCGTTTTTGTTTTACAGATGAGGAAACTGAGACTCCAAGAACCTAGAATTCTTCATCATTTTTTTTTTCATCCTCTCTACTACATTTTCCTGAAACTAAAATCATGTGGGAATGCTGAGGACAGACCTGGCAGGTTAGCTTAGTTCTAACCTGTGAATGTCATTCAAAAAAATGGCACCTACTTAGCCAGTGGGGCACTAAATTTCATACAAATTGTGAGGAAAGAACTACAGTATGAGAAAGGGAGAAAAAAAGTAATTTCATCTTTGAGCCAGTCCAAGATATTTGCTAACTTATCACAAGACATTGTCCAATATTAAATATTGCATGTACTTTTACTTTCTCACTTTTTAAAAAACATCCAGAAATTTCAAGGTGGGGAGAGATCATTTAATACAACCTCTTCATTTTATAGATGGAGAAAGTAAAGTTCAGAGAGTTAACATAAGTTAATAGCACAACTAGGAATTGCCCTCTCTCTGTCAATATTATTAAGTAGAAAAATACTCTATGAAATCTAAAGTGTTATTTGCATATAAGGTGTTATGATAAAGTCTGACTCTCTATTCATTGTATCACACCTGAAATCATGAAAATCTAGGTTCAAATGTGACTTCAGACACTTAGTAGTTTGGACAAGTCAAATAACTTTCATTTACCTCAGCTTTCTCATCTGCAAAATATGGATAATAATATCTTGGTTGTTGGAGGAAATCTAATGAGATCATAATTGTAAAGTATATAATACCTGATACATAGTAAATGACACATTAAGTTAGCTAACTTATTTCTATATTCCCAATCATATTTTGTCAAACTTTATATAAAATTAACAACAACAAAACCAACTCATTATACTTTTACAGGTGGCTAGATTAAATATTCTTACAATGAAGTTGATATAGTTGATTATAAGTAAGGTATACTTAGATGAAAAGCTGATGTTCCACAAAGACAGTGTCAAATAATGGAAAAAGCAGTGGGTAGAAGATTTTGACTTTACTACTAAGAGATCTTTGATGACATATTTCCTATTTATTTAGGTCTTGATTCCCTATCAATAAAATAAGTCAGGTTTTTTTTCCTTTTTGATCCAATTTTTCTTGTGTAGTAACATAACTGTATAAATATGTACACATATACTGGATTTAACATATATTTTAATATATTTAACATGTATTGGATTACCTTCCATCTAGAGGAAGAGGTAGGGGGAAGGAGGGGAAAATTTGGAACACAAAGTTTTTCAAGGGTCAATGTTGAAAAATTATCAATGCATATGTTTTAAATAAAAAGCTTTAATAAAAATAAAATAAAAGGATTACATACATTTAAAAAATAAAATAAAATGAGAGTGCTGGAATAGATGATTTCAAAGATCCTAAAATGTAGTTTCTATAAGTAACAAAACAATTACATGTACGAGTTTTGTTTTAAATTTCATGATTATAGGATGATCAAGACAAAGTTTCTGAAATGAGGAAATTAAAGCTGGATATGTAGCTTTTGATAAAGGTTACAAGAATCACAGAAGTTCAGCATTGGAAGGGAACTCAGAGATCATCTAGATGAGCCCATACATGAAAAAGATTCTTTATAATATATTATCGAGTGTTCATCTCATTTTTATTTGAATTCTAGAGAACAAGAATCATTACTGTTGGAGTCTTATTCAGCTATGGAATAGCACTAATTCTCAAAATTATGTTTTAATGAGAAGCAAAATCTGCCTTTTTGGAATCTCAACATGTTGCTTGTAGTTTTCTATGCCAAAGCAGAGATGATCTAATCCCCCTATAAGAGAGCTAAATATTTCAAGAGGGCTATCATAAATTTCTCCTCTTCATCCTCTCCATCTATTTATAAGCAGCCCAAGATCTCACCCTCACTATAATTGAACATTTAAACCAGGCAATTTAGCTTAATTATGGCTATGCCTGCTTCTACATATATAAACATAAATGCTTCAAGTGTTTTGCCTGAATTACTACTGTGATGATGACAATAATAACTATTACATTACTGCTTTATAAATATTATCTCATTTCATTTTCCAAGAAATCTGGAAAGTAGGTTTTATTACAAATGGGGAAACTGAAGCAGAGGTTATATGAATTGATTGTGCTCCCATAGCAAATCAGTGTCCGAGGCTAGACTAGAACTTTCTGAATCCAGGTCCAGTTCACTGACTTATATCACTGCTACTTACTTTGACTGCTATTTTATTCTCTTCATTTTAATTTTCAACTAGTCCATTAGTGCTTTGAAAAATAGTCTCCAGATTGTTTTGAAAGAAAAAGATGAGGACAGAATAGATAAGAAAATGAACCTCATTTCACTGGAGAAGGAGTGCAAGACATTGCATGTATTTGTCAGATTCAATTAACAGCTTAGTTACATTTGAGAACTTACCTTCTTTTTCTTTTTTATCTACAATGGATAATTCACTGAGAAGGGATATATTTAGAGGAGGAATTGATATAGAAACACAATATACGAATAAAATCTATTTTAAAATGTTCATATTGAATTTAATGTTAGACTAGTTAATTTCCAAGTACTTTTCTAGCTTTAAAAAAAATAACACTTGTTAGTTTTAGATGTAATTCACTTAAGAAAATAGGAAATATTGACATATGTTTACTACTACAGAAAATTACATTTGCTAGAAAACAATAGCAATTTTTTAGTGAAATACATTTATTAGCATAAACAAGAAGCAAGCACTGGAATTGCCATTTATATCTTTATTTGGTAACACTAAGACAAAAATATTTGCATGATTCTTTTACATGTCAGCCTTCCCATTTGAAACTAAAATACCTGACAAATGAGTTGCCTTTTTACTGAATAATATTGAGTACTAAAGTTTATTGGGATGGCAGCATACTCTTTCCTAGTCGCAGTGAAAGAAAATTCTTACATAGAAACATTGCAAATAATTTCTTTTCATAATTGACCAATATGATATTTATTGTGATATATTTTACAATAAATTGTAGAATTGAGTTAGCTGCCTACCACAAGGGAAACTCGTTTACTGTCCCAAACTACGGTTATCTCAAGTCACGTAACTTCAAATATAAGCCGACATTTGCAAGATATTGCTTTGATTTTGTGCAAAAGAGTATACAGAGTAGAGAAAGTAAGGTAAAATTATATTCTTCTTATTCCCCCAAATTTTAACGGTTTCAGAATTGTATTTTCTTTTCCCGAAGTTCATAAAAAATAAACTTTCATCTCAAACATATATGATTGATAGAAAATGAAGATTAAAGAAAGGACAGATTTTCTTCTTAAAGTCATACTTATCACATAAAATTGTTATAAAAATCAAATGAGAAAATAGATTTAAATGTACAGATCCTGAAATACGGGATACATATAAGCTACAATTATTATTGTTATGATATTGAAAGAAAGATCACTTATTCTATAGTTTTCCTTTCTCATAACAAATTGTGTCACAGGACAATAAAGTAAAAAAAAAAAAGATTAAATGTTTATTCAGAGATATCACTTTAGGGAAATAAGAGGTAATTTTATAAACTACTTTTGTTTAAATAAAACATCAAATGGATATTTTTTTACTAAGCACTTAAATGGTACTATTGAAGTATCACTGTTGTTAAATTAAAACATGACCCTTTAGAATTTAAACTATTCATTAAAAATATTCGATAGTCTGACTTTAATGATTATATACTTACATATGTGTATGAATGTACACATACATATATGTGTGTCTATATGTAGACTCATATACCATTAAGTAGTTTTTCTTTCATGTCTAAGAATTCACTACTTTTTGTCTGGTTCTTTTAAAAAGGGACTGAGAGTCAATTGAGTGTTGTCTGCCTGGCTATGCTTTAGAGTTGTCTGATGTTTAGGCACATATTGTATTACTAGACAATTTATAGGCTTTATAAAGACTATATCTCTGACTCATTCATTTTAAGATCACATTTCCATATAAATTTCCTGCCTGCCCCAAAGAGTCTTTGAGAAAGCATAAAAATATGATAGTAAAGAAGCATGATTAAGGGATTATACTATTTTTTAAATAGATGTGTTTTGTTGAATAGTTTATATCAGTGGTTTCTCTCTGCTCTCTCTCTCTCTCTCTCTCACTCTCTCTCTCTCTCTCTTTACGCCCTCCACCACTTTGTTTTAACAAAACAGAACAAAAAAACACAAGCAATTCTGAGGATCAAAGTTGCTAAGACTAACTGAGTATTTAGTAGTCTTTTTATACTAATAACTCTTTTCTCACCATTCTCCTCCCCATTATCTCTTTATTAAGAAAATGCATAGTTCACCCTTTCTTTTTTTATGGAACCAATATTGTTCATTATAATCAATTTGAATTGGATTTGTATTTGTTGTATTATTTTAAATTATCATTGTCATTGAATATTTTGTTCACTTGATTTTGCTTTCTTGCTATGTATCCCTTAATATTTTCCACTGAATTGTTTCCATTTTGACTTCTTACTATGTAGTAATATTCTAATATCAATATTACACAATTTCTTCATCCATTCTCTAAACGATGATCATCTGAACTTTTTGTCTTATATATGGGACCTGTCTTTTTTTCATTGATCTCTCAGTAGACATATAATTGGGTCAGAAAGCATGATTCGATGGTGATTTTTTCACATAATTGCATATTATTTTCCACAATGTTTAAATCATTTTCCACCTCCATCAACAAATTTTAACTTGCCTATCTTCCCGTAGTTCATTCAGTATTGACTCTTTCAATATTTTATCTTTCCAAATTTGATGCATATAGTGAAATCTGAGTTTTCCCTTATGATTAGTATTTAATATATTTCTCCATATGGTTGTTGATCATTTGCATTACTTTTTGGAAAATCATTTGTTCATATCACTGTACAACTGATGTTTCTTAGGAATGACCATCTTACATGTATAGCTATCTTTATTTTGTACAAATTAGTAAGAGAGGTATTTAATATGGTTTCCACAAAATTCCTTTCCTAGGTGGCATTAATTTTATCTGGTTGCATATATTGTATGTCTAGTTGTATAGATACATCTAGTTCCTATTCTAGTTTTATTTTCATAGAACCTTGAATAATTTATGTAAAATAAGTTGTTTAGTTTATCTCTTATAATTACCTCTATAGCTTGCTTCCAACACTAATCTTTAAAGTAACATCTACCTATTTTAAAACATGTTTTTAAAGAGAAAGAAAGAAAAAGGGAAATTAAGGACAAAGAAAAATACATGTGATGCATTATTTTCACGGAGCAAAATATAGCTTTTTTATTTTTTAAATACATGTTTGTTGGCAATAAGATATACTCTTCCACAGAACTGTTTACCGTGGTTTAGCTGTTTAGTATCCTTGAGATTACAGACTATAGATTATGACAGATTACAACAGAGAATACAGATTACAGACTGGCTTTAACTTTTCTAGTAAATCTGTAACCCTTCAAGGTGGCATTGAAAATTCCTTAATATATGTCTTAGATTCAAATGGCCTTAAATCAAAAATTATAATAAAGTTATTGTTAATAATTAGTTTACCAATATTAAATTGCACCTGACTCATGTGAGAATGAGAGTTAATTGGAAATATGTATTCCCTAATTTCACTGCATCTAGTATTCAGTACCATCTGATTCATACTAGCTATAGATACTATCATTTATTCTTCTTTTCCAGTTATAATTATTTTATAGTTTTCAATATTATAATATTGTAATTTAGTTATAAGACAATATGTAATTCTAATTACAATATTGAAAGCAATAGTTTTCAAGCATGATAGCCAGCAGATACTTGGTCCTAGAAAGTAAACACTAGAGAGATGCATATCTGGTACATGTTCAAAGCATGATGGAACATCAGTATCTCCAAATGATGCAACTGAGAAGACCCAAAATAATACAACATCTATGAACTGTCTCTTGACTCTGTTTCCTACTGTGATATTCATTTCCTATTTAATAGATGCACAGCCAAGAGAAACATGACAATTTTTATCAGTCCTGACAGCTGTCTTGAAGAAACAGCAGGCAAGTTAAGAGCTTCAACAGATATGTACCGTTATCTCTCCTGGTATTGTCAGAATTTACAAAGTTATATCAAATCAGTATTAAAATAGAAGCCCACCTTGAAAAACATACCTAGCATAGTACAGGACATAATTACTTTTGTGAGTCTTTCCATCAGATGTCTTTGGTTCTCTTCAATAACAAAGAGGAACACCGATTTCTGTGAATGGCTGTAGAAAATAAAAGTGGATCTCTTTTTTTCTTTAAGAATGCTGAGTCCCTGACCTGTTATGCCGGAAAATATAATCTGGGAGCTAGAACAAGGCAGCCTTATATAGAATCAAATTTTTCATCCATAAAATGGGAATAATAAAATCACTTTCACAGGGTTGTTATGAGAATGGATTGAAATATTATTTTTAAACACTTGCCAAACAAAAAATTGCTATTATACTATCATCATCATTATCATCATCGTTTTTATTGTAGGGGTGCTTATTGTTTAATCCATCCTTTTCATTTTATAGATAAAAACTATAGTCTAGAGAAACTAAATTAGCTGCCCAAAGTTAGTAACAAGTCAACAGCTGATATTTATAGAGCATTTTAAGGGTTTCCAAGCACTTTATATGAATCATTTCATTTGTTCTTCCCAACAACTCTCTGAGATAATATGGCAGATATTATTATTTCCATTTTATACATGAAAAACACCAGGAACTGGTATACCATCAACTTTCTAGAGAAATGGTTAATTTTTTCATTCTAAGCCCCTAACACAATTTTTTGAAAATAGTAGGCACCTAAAAGCTACTTGATGAATTGAATGACTTGCTCTAGAATACATCTAATTATTGCTAGAAAAGAAAAGAAAAGCTAACTTGTATATGTCCCAGAAGGACAGGAATGCTAAGTGTTTTACTTTATAAGCTTACAAAAAAAAATCAAGACCCATGAGCTCAATGATTTTCTTCTTCCTTTTCCAATCAAATTAAATGAAGGTTTATCTATTTTGTTGGTGTTTTCATAAAAAAAACAATTCTAAGTTTTGTTTATTAGTTCAATGGCTTTCTTTCAATTTTATTAATCTCTCCTTTTATTTTTAGAATTTCAAATTTGATATTTAATTGGGAGTTTTATAATTACTATTTGTGTAGTTTTTTTTTTTTTTAGTTGCATGCCCAATTTATTGATCTTTTCTTTCTCTATTTTATTCAAATAAGCATCTAGAGAGATAAAATTTCTCCTAAGAACTGCTTTGGCTGTATGCCATAAATTTTGTTATGTTGTCTCATTATTGGCATTCTCTTGGATGAAATTACTGATTGTTACTCTGATTTATTGCTTCATCTACTTATTCTTTAGGATTAAATTACTTAGTTTCCAATTAATTTTGGTCTATTCCCCCCTGGCCCTTTATTACATGTGATTTTTATTGCATCATGATCTGAAAGGGATGCATTTATTATTTCTTCCTTTCTGCATTTGATTGTGATGTTTTTAATGTTGTAATACTTGGTCAATTTTTGTGAGGTTTCATGTAACACTAAGAAAAAAAAAAAGTATATTACTTTCTTTTCCCATTCAAATTTCTCCCAAGGCCTAGCATACTCAGCTTTTCTAAAATTCCATTTAACTCCCTAATTTCTTTTTTATTTTATGGTTAGATTTATCTAGTTGTGATAGAGGGAAATTGAGGTCCCCCAATAGTAGTTTTGTTGTCTATTTCTTGCAACTTTCTTAACTTCTCTTCTAACAGTATGGATGCTAAACCACTTGGTTTATTATATGTTTAGAATTGAAATTACTTCATCATGATACCCTTTAGCAAGATGTAGTTTCCTTCCTTATCACTTTGAATCTATTTTTGCTTTTGTTTGATCTGAGATTAATTATGGCAAATGTAAGAAATTTGGTAATATCAATACTATCTCAAAAGATTTTAGAAGCACTGTTCAATGCCTTGATTTCACAGACAGTGAACATGCTATTTTTTTTAAAAAACAATATCTATTTCTGAGAAATAGCAAGAGTTTTGAGTCTTTCCTATTGAAGCTCTTTATTATATGCCTTCCAGTATAATAAATACACTCCAAACTCAATAACAGACAGTGAACAAATGCCTAATTAAACAAAAAGGACTTAAAATAGCTATCAAAGAACAAAGTACTCAACCTGTCATATGAATGTCTGGACGTGATTCCATTCTCCAGACATGCATAATCACTGGGTATGAATGGAATAAGAATTATTTAGATGCATCCAGGAGCAGAACTATTAGAATTTCATTTGGAAGTAAAATACATTGGGATCAGTAACTCAGGCACATTTTAAGTGGCAAAGGTCCAGAGTAGAATATTGCAATCATCAAGCCCATCAAAAGCTTTATGGAACAGTTGAGAATCAGGAAAAATCAGTGCATGATTGTTGCTATCGTTGTTACTGTTGATTGGGTCTAGCCTTTTCTACAGCTAATATAGCAAAATGTGAAGCAGCCTGTTGTCTGTGGCATAATCTCAGCGGAATACAAAAGAACAGATACAGACAATATGTGTTACACAAACATGATCCAGCTCGTTCTGAACAACTGTAATGTAAGAAGACAAAAATGACTCTCAATTTGGATGCATTCTGCTGCTCTCTAAAGAAAAAAAAGTGATTTAAACTTTGTGATTCAGGACAAGGCTGATAGGCAAAGTCAAATAAACAAAAAATTAAAAAGGAAGGAAATTCAATGTGAAACCAGGTTGAAAGAATACATGCATTCTACAAACCCAATGTATAGCAAACAAACCTGTGATATCTGCAATGTCACATTAAATTTAAAAAGAGTCAACATGTTAGACAATGAAAAGACCAAAGTAAAGAATTAAAAAGAAATGGAAGAAGCCAAAATTCTTTAAATTTACAAGAATGCAAGTTTCTAAGTGAACATTAAGGACTCTCGGACTTGCTTTGTAGTCACAAAGAGCTTGTGTCTTATCTATGTACCTCATTAAGCATTTCTATCTCTAGATATGGAACTAGCACCTTTAAAGAACTTGGCTCTCTGATCAGATATACATAATATAAAACAAAAAAGAAAAAATTCTAAGGCAACAAACAAGTAATAAAATAAATAATATTTTTGCCAAATATTTAAAACACCTTGATTAGAAATACATTTGTTTATTATGTATACCAGTATATGTATAAGCATTTGTATGGGTACATTTACATATATATCTATACATGTGTATGTTCTAGTAACAATATAGTACAATATTATTATTTCTAGATTTAGAATAGTCAAAGAACTTGGGTTCAAATCTTGACTGCAAACTTACTTCTCCTGGCTTCAATTTCCTTCTCTATAAAATGAGCTAGATGACCTCTAAGGTCTCTTTACAGTCTCTATATATGGATCTCTGATCTTGCTAGATCTAAATTTGTGCTGCTATATTAATGCCTTTCAAATTGAACTTCCAAAAATACAAATTAAAAAAATTATAAAACTATTCTGTTCATCGATTTAATGTGTTGTTATGAAGTATATACCATGTTCAAGTCATGGTAGAGAAACTGGAAATACCAAACTTCCAAGTAAGATTCTCAATAAGACAAATGAAATTTGCAGAGGATTCTGGGTCAACTGTCTAAAGGCTATGGATATGTCTGATTCATTGGTTAAAAATTTTAATATGACATATCTTGTCTGAAAATCATAAAGTGTTTCTACATCCTGTACCTTGGCCATGATTTTTATCGATTTTCTTTACATAGTTCAGATTCTAATTAGATAGGTGTAATGAAGTTCATTTTATTTATTACTACTCCATAGTAGCCTCTCATTCCACATAGATGTTCTCTTTTAATAAATTAGGAAAACTAATTCTCTGGAAAGTGCCTTGATTTAGAATCGCACATAATCTTCATCTCATTTTCAACTGGATCCCATTGAGGTTATCCCAATTGAGGAAATTGAAGATCACTGACTGACTTCTAGAGAGTCATCACTCTCCTAAATATTTTCTATTTTTCCTTTAGTTTTTGCATGGGTTTTATCTTTGTGCTTTAGGATGTTTCCTTTCTGTGAGAGATCTATTCTACTCCTGCTGTGAGTGAAGACAGGTCTGAGTGGTAAATCCATAAATCTTCCAATCACTGGAAACTGAAATGTATCTGAGCATGAAGAATTAACTCCTAGGAGTTCTGAGTAATAGGAGGGGAAATGTGGGGCTAATAAGTTTAAGGAAAGGTCTCTTATATACTGCTGGTATCTTGGATCAATATTTGCAGCCCACTCCATAAAAAGGAATAAAATATTTCAAAAATATAAAATAGTTCCATGACATTTCTGAATCTGTGAGAAATATAGGTTCAGAGTTAGAAGTGAGCATCAAAGTCCATCTTCCATTTTTTTTTTTAATATGAAAATACTTTGGCTTAGAGTAGTTAATGGCTTACTTAGGTTCATGGTCACTAAAGTAGTAAGTGGAAGAGAAAGGATTTGATTTCAGATCCCTTGGCTGGATTTGGATCCAGCATTCTTTACACTATTCTTTTCTACGTCATTTGTTATTCTGAAGTCCTAATGGAGGACTTTTGTCCTGTAAGTGTGGTTGGGGAGAAAACTGTGGTTAACCAAAGTCTTTAATGTAGGGTGTGTTTTCCTTTCTGGGCTTCGAGATATAACTAGCTACTAGAAAAATAGACACACATATACATGTGCATGTATATGTATATATACATATATGTGTGAGGAGATATGTATATACACATGTGTGTGCGTATATATATATATATATATATATATGTATATATATATATATATATATATGTATATATGTATATATAATTATAACTCGTGAAACTGACACTATCAAATTCTGCCAGCCATCTATTTTCCTACCCAAACATCATATACTCAGTTCACTTTAGCAAACATTTATTAAGTGCCAAAAAATAGCTTAGGCATTATATTCAATAAATGGGATACCATTATTCAATGATTCAATTCTGTCTGATTTTTCATGGCCCCATACTTATCCATGGAGTTTTCTTGACCAAGATACCAGAGAACTTTGCCATTTTCTTCATCAGGGTATCTCCATGAGCTAGTAAATTTCTAAGGCTGTATTTAAATTCAGTTCTTTCTGATTTTATTCACTGTCCCAACTGGCTGTCCCAATGCTGGGGACACAAAGGCAAAAACAAGTCTGCCTCTGTTTTCAAGAAGCTTATATTCTACTCTATTTAATGAACTTTGACAAGTCTTGGTCAAGTTCAGACAAAAGAATGGATAATATTAATTTTACTAGAATAGAAAAATAATAATAGCTGACATTTTTATAGTGCTTTAAAGATTGCTATGTGGTATGGTGGATAGAGTACCCATCCAGGAGTCAGAAAAACTCATTTTCCAGAGTTCAAATCTGCCCTCAGATTCTTACTTGCTGTGTGATCCAGAACAAAGTCACTTAACTCTATTAGCTTTAGTTCATCAGCTATAGAATTAGCTGGAAATGAGAAGGAAATATCAAAACTCTCCAGTATCTTTGCTAAGCAAATCCCCAAATGCGGTCACAGAGAGTTGAGGTCACAGAGAATTGGGCTCAACGGAAAAAATGATTAAACAATAAGAAATTAAGGTTTGCAAATCACTTTATAAATATTAACTTGATTCTCATAGATATTATGATTAATTATTTTACAGATAAAGAAACTGAGACAAATGGTGATTAAGTGACATTTTCAAGGTCACATAGTTATTAAATGTCTGAGGCTGGATTTGAATTCAGGTCTTCCTGACTTCAGGAGGATTTATTTCCAAAAGTTACAGCTTTTATATCCTTGAGGAAATTCAGAAAAGCCACTGAGGCAATTAATAGAATTTCTTCTAAAAAAGATAATATAGTCCAGTGAAAGGAGCATGTATTTAAAGTCAGAAATATCACTCTGGGTAAGTCACTTCATTTTGGGGGCTTCATTTGCAAAATGAGGTGGTTAAATTATTTGTCCTCTAAGATCCCTTTCAGCAGTAAAGCCTGTTATCCAATGACTGTTGCTAAAATTCTATTGAATTCTTGTGAAAGAGATCTGGAAGTCTCAGACGTCTCAAAACTCATTAAGAGTCAACAGTAAGATGTAAGAGCCTAAAAAGTCTAACGCAGACTGTGCAGAAAGTAGGGAAGAGATAGTTCTCCTGAAATCTTTCCTGGGTAAGGTAACATTTGGAGTACTGCAGTCTGTTCTCAGCATCAGGAACAACATTGGTAAGCCAGAGCATATCTCATCCACAAATTGATGACTTGGATGTGCTAAGAATTTAGACTAAGTCATATAAATGACTAGAGGATTTAGATCAAAGAAACATTCTCTTCACTTTTCACATTTTTCTTTTCTTTTTTATAAAAATGATGGAAATGGTTTCATTTTTGACAAAGAATCAACAAATTCTGTAAAAGCTTATCCACAGCAAGGAAGCATATTTCATTCTTGTGGCCAAACAAAAATGACTTATACCTGTAAATGTCAAGCAAAAAGTCATTCATTCTTTAGGACAGATATACCTCACTTTGCATATGAGTCCTGTCCCTGAAAAACTGAAATATATATAATGTTTATAAATAAAATTCTCCTTGAAATTCACTAAGGGAGCTCCCTTTTTAAAGAAATCAATGCAGTAAAACTTTCTTAAAATGAGGAATCTTTTGGAAAGTGAATGTTACCCATAATTTATTTGTATTGCTTATTTCAATTAATGCTTATTGCTTATAGCACTAACCACTAAAATTCTCATGATACTTTAGAATAAAGTTGGAATGGAAAATCACACTACTTATTGGGTGCTTTTGTAGGCATTCTGTACTGTTAGCAATACAAAGAACTATAATATACAATTCCTGTCTTCTAAGAACTGTCCAGTTTAGACAAGAAGACTAGACATAATTACATAAATAACAATAAAAACAATCAGACATGCAAATAATCTTCCCTTTAAGTTCAGAGTCCTGAACCTTTAAATTCAGCAATATTCCAATATGGTTCCAAGTCTTCTAAAAATTGAAAATCATGGCATAATATGATTCTGACCAAGTCAGTTAAGACATAATCAAGCATTTTACTATTATTTATCAGCTATATTTTTTTTCTGGAAACAGAGGGGAAAGAAAAGAATGGCAAAGAATTATCCCCAAACCCTTAATAGTTCAGTTTCACTGTCTAGTAAGTAGTTCTTGTCAATATCATCATTTTCATAGTGCAAAAGAATCTTCTCAGTACATTCTGACTCTATAAAGCAATAAAGTAAAGAAAACTATACTTTTATGCTCAATAACTTACTCCACTATGATTAATTAATAATGACTTAAATAACTAAAAAAAGTTAGTCAAAGATACATAAACTCCAATACAAAGAATAACTGAATTTACAAAATCTGGATTTTATACTGGGGTAGATTTTAAGATCACTTGATTTTCTTTGATTTTCATTAACAAAATATGGAATTACTTTAGAAAAATCTCTTAATATGTATACTGCTTATAGTATATAGTTAGAGAATGCCTACATTGGATTTAGGAATCCGAAAGCAATTAACTGGTCCTCAGTGCTTTTCCCAGCTTTCATGGAACTTAAAATCTATTGGGTGTAGGACAGCCTTTTTTGTCCCACAGAAAATTTAAGAAATGCAAAGAATTCAAAGGAGTCCCTGAATTCATACAAAGGTATACATATGGCATGAAAAAAGTCCATCATCTTCTCTTAGAAGGGAAGTGGATGTGTAATTGCTATCAGAATCCATCTTTTTCAAAAAATTCCACATAATTCACCACAAAATCAAAATGCTATTTTATTACCATCATCACTACCACTACCCCACTCCAAAACAAACAAAGGTAAATGTTTTCTGGAAACTGCTAAACAAGTAAGTTGTGGGCCTTAAATTCTTAAATGACTCAATTACTTTGTAGGATTGATATGGATGACATTTTTTCTTCTGCATCAGGAATTTCTCTTCTTATAAGTTCTGTATGAGGCAACTCCCAAACTAATGATGTCGAAGAAACCTTCCTTTTCATTCCAGAAATTTGGTTTCTGGAATCATTCTGCCTAAGAATTTTAAAATCTTCCTCTCCAGAGGAGTTGAAATTTATGCATGTTGTTAGGGTCAATTCCAATTCTGGCCAGTATCCTGTTAATGCAAGTTTAAAATTGTGATAAAATAAGGTCATTAAACAGTTAATAAAAGGAATTTTACTTGGACATAGCACAAACAAAAAAGATATTCCACAAGGATACTGTAGATATCTCCATCCTTTCCCCCTTTTTTAGCTTCATGAGAAAAGGTGTCTAGTCAGTAGGGCAAAGTGTCATGTGCTTGTGCCACAAAATAGCATCAATACTCTTGGAGGGAAGAACCTATCCCAGATCACTTTTACCCTTAAGTCAAGAATGCAGATTTATTCTACTGAAAGTTTGTCTGTCTTCACAAAATCGGAAACAGTACATAAATGAGCCAGAACTGGCGGATCAAGAGACAGAGATGCTCCTCTAGCAAGAGGTCATTTCCCCTGTTTCCCAGTCAGGTAAATATCTAGGATGCAGTCTTCACCATGGGAGTATCTTTAAAGGGTTGACTAGAAACAAATTTGATCTACCCTTTAAAGATACATGCATAACATATATATGGGTGTGTATATATATGGATATATCCCATATGTATTAGTAGATTTATAAACATCTCATATTAAACATGAATGAATCTCTGAGTAGGTACACTTTTGCACTATCTTGTGGATTTGTCTTGTGTAATTCATAAATTATTCTTGGTATTTCTTTAAATAAGTTTAGCTAGTTTATTTAACTACAGACAATGCACAATTAACTAAATGAAAAATAATGAAAAGATCACAGATTCCGGATTCAATGGACCATGGACAAATCACTTAAAACCTTGGACGTAATTTTCTTTATTTTAAAAATAGGTTGGTGAGGAATGAAGGAAAGTAAACTAGTTGCCTTTTGTATTCCTTTATAGCTACAGATCTAGGATTCTCTTAATGCAGTACCTATTATAATGCTGTCAACATAATATGTGGTTAGTAATTTTTAAATGAAGGTATGAATGAATGAATGGAATCTCTAAAAATACAACTGAAAAAAGCAAAGCAACTACTTTTTCTGTCCATTATAATCTATTATTACTGTTATTATTAATTACAAATAGTCAAGAGTGCAGAATGGAAAATAAATGGAGATTGGGCCTCTGTAAGAATATATATTCTCATTGAAGAAGGTAGTATTCAACCAGAAGACAAGTTTAATGTGTTTTATTTCTGAAGTCTTGAAATATAACTTTCAAAGGAATTAAGAACTCAGAAAGAAGAAATTGGTCATTGAGCTAAATGAATTAGTTTCAAGAAAATTCTTAATTCCTCAAGATTCTTAATAATTTTTCATGGAGTATATGATAGTGCTCTCACTTTATCTCCTTAACAGGAAGCTCATAGGGGGAAAAATCCTCTATCACCAAAAAAAAGCATTTTCTTTTATATTAGCGGTCAAATGCTGCTTATTTATTATTCCATTGTGATCAAAGCACTATTGGTCATGGCTGATTGGGATAAAAGATTTTCCTGAGTATCAGCACAGATGCTCACATAAAAAAGAGAAAAGGAAAGAAAAAATTAGAAAGACTAATTGTACTAACGTTTGACTGAATGATTGTTTAAAGTACTAATATAACTTAGGAGTAATCTTGTAACAGCACAGATCAAAATCCTTATGTATTTTAGTAAATAGTCCCTATGTATGTATGTATGTATGTATATATGTATGTATATATAATTATGATTATATACATACATTTATATTCATACATATGTATATGTGTGTGGATATAGTGCTCAGCCTTTTAGTTATGTATACTCTATTTAGTTCTATTAGTCCTTAGATGACAGGTATTCAAATAGATCCTAAATTTGCACTTTAGGCTGTGATTGGCTAGTTGGAGCTTCTAAAACTTGTTGCATAGATTTTAAGGACTCCAAAATATCACTGCTCCACAGTGAGAAATCAAAGCAGGATTTTTATAGTGCAGTATGAATTTCAAAGTATTTTTGTGACAATTTTAATGAATAAACTATTCTTTCCTATTTTTAAAAGCAACTACCATAGTAAGAAGTTATATTTGAATGAATAAATAAATTTCTATGGATTGAATTGACCATCTCCTGATAGGTTTCAAAAGCCTATATTGTTAATAACCAATTCAATCCAATTCCCTAAACTGGTTTTCAATATATTCCCATTATAGTTACACTTAAAATACACATATAATAAGTGACTTGCCAGGGCAGATAGGAGGTGCAGTGGATAGAACACCAAGCCTGAAGTCAGGAGGGCCTGAGTTCAAATCTTTCCTCAGACACTTAACACTTTCTAGCTTTGTGACCCTGGGCAACTCACTTAACCTCAATTGCCTCAGGAAAAAAAAAAAAAAAAGTGGCTATTCATATATAAAGTAGCACTTAAGCTGAATTTAGAAGGATATTAGAGATTTGAAAAAGTGAATTTAGGAGGGGGGCACATTTCAGGAATAGAATATAATCTATGATGTGAGAAGCAGAAATTTATATATGAAGAAAAATAAGGTCAGTTTGACTGGATTGAAGATAACTGTGATATAAAATGATTTATAATAAAACTTCACAAGTAGATTAAAAGAAAAGAATATATATATATATATGTATATATATATATATATATATACATATATATATATATATATTATAATAAATCTATAAAACTAAGTGCCCCCCCAAAATTACATAACAGTTGACAAGTTTTGTTCCTATCCCTAGATTCTAATTCTTTATAATCTTGCACTTGAACCATGTGTTTCAAGCTTTTATCTGTCATATTCATCATAAACATATTTCCTAATATTCAATTTTTTTCTTTTTCTTTTGTTTATATTTTATATTATTTTATGTTGCAGAGATGTTTTATTTTAATGTAATGAAACACATCTATTATGTCCCTAATGATTTCTATTATTTTCATTTAAAAACATTGATCTCATCTGAAATACATTGTTCAATTTTCTTCTAGCTCTTTACAATTCATTTTAAAAAGTCTATTGTTCAACTGGAAATAATTATGGTACATGGTCTACAATGTGAGTTTAATTCCAGATGACCTAACCTATTTTTCCAAGGTCTTTGTTAAATAACAGAAACTCTCTCTTTTTATTTTTATAGGTTAATTTAAAAAAAAAATTGTCTATAATTTTTTAAACTAAGCCTGCAAAAGGTAATAAAAGAGTATGGACATACAGTCTTTGATGGAGAAACATAAATTGTTAATACCTGAAAATAAGGTTCAAATGTTTAAATAGTCAGAAAACAAATTAGGTGACTATGATTCACCACTTCACATAAATCAAAAGGACAAAAAATAATTTTAAGTAATGAAACTAAATGCTGCTGGGGATCTAAAGAGATAGGTAAATTTATTTGTAATTGAATTGCAAATTAGTAAGAATTTTTTGGAAAATCTATCTGGTAGTAAAAGTAATGAAAACAATTATAACATTTTATATTGTATAATTTACATAATTCAGTTTCTGAAATTTTTTTAAAAGATGAATGTTATTTTAAAAAGAAAATAAAGAAAGCTTCCTGATTTTAAATTTTTTTGTAACAGAATTCCTTATTGTTGGGGAGGAACTAACCTGAAAATAAATGTTAAACATAGGATAATAGCTTAATAAATTCTGTTACATGGATATAAGAGAATGTCATGATACACATAAAATGGACATTTTTTCCCTAAAAATAAAAAATGCCTGGCATCTTTTGGAAAAAATTCCAAGAAGACAAGTCAAAACCAGGAAAAATTCTACATAAACTATGACAAATGGAGATAAATGGACAAAGAATTCTATTGGGAACTTAGGAAGATTCACTGAAAACAAAATTACCTGGAAGTTTCTATTCCAGGATTAATTTATTTAATGGTAAATAATTGCAAAGCAAAATTAACTGGTTTTATTGATGTGTAAAATTAAATTAATAATGAATCATTGCTTAAATGGTGTTCCTGCCCAATTACTTAAAATGTAATTGACAAAGAAACTTTCTTTGTTCCTAATTCCTTCATTTATTTATTACTTTTATAAGTTAATCTTGAAGACTTTTTCTACCTGCTTTCAATCACTCTTTAGTATGCAGAATTCAAGAAATGTTAATTACTATTCAAATAAAAACCTTCCAAAATACATTTAATCTATTCACCTTATGGTGCCACAGTTGTAGAACTTACTTTTCAATCACTGCACTCCTTGAAAAGGCTTTTATTTTTTTCCCATCCCACATCTTGTTATAAAACTCAAAAGACATAAGTATTATTGGCTATTTGTTAAATCTCACATACAACCTACCTTAGAAGACTAATTTTTAAAGATAAAGAATCAGATTAAATATATTCCTGATTATAACAAACTTCTACATATGTCCATAACCTGTTGGTCTTTGATCAAGTTGTAAAAGTACAAATAATATCAATGCCTTCATATCTAGAAAATATTTAACTTGATTATCTAACCTGGGAAAAATGAGAAAAGAATTAAGGAGAGAAGAAAGGGAGTAAAAGAAGGAAGGAAAAAAAGTGTGAAAGAGAAAGAAGAGAGAGAATGAAACATTAAAAAAGAGACAATTGCCATATAATAATTAGCTATAATTGTAAGTAATCCCTTTGGAAATTCATGTGAACCTGCTGCTAATTGCATGAAAGAGCACAAAATATCTTGGGAACACACCAGCTGTTCCTTACCATCACTTGAGTTTTTGGAATTAGAGAATTTTCAGTTCAAATGGATTTGTTCAGACTATATCTTCACTATATCTTCTTTGATCAGAAGATATATTTAAACAAATGGAGATTTTGATAGATGTACTCAGTGAGAATAGAGATAAATTTCATTATTGCCCAAAGAGTTCACCCAATTTTTAATTTTGTTTTTATTTTATTTTTACAGATATATGGTGACAGGTGGTTTCAACTTATGCTAATCCTAAATGTAACATCTGAATGGCATGATGTCCTCCTTCAAATTTTATCATAAAAATAAATTAGGAAATATAGAACTGAGACAAACTGAATGGGGAATATTCTTGACAAGAAATAATATACACATGTGGTCAAACTGCATTCACAACTTTGCAAGATGAAGCAAAACTTTAAGCTAATAAGTTTAATTCTCCCAGATTTTGAAAAGAATCCAAAAACTAGCTCTCTGGGACAAAAGGTACAAATGTTTTGGCAGAGCCATAATTGCAAGTGACTACAATCATCATTCCCCTGCCTGTACATTTGTAAATTTATATACCCTTCAAAAAATCTAAGGGAAACGAACTTGTATATCCTATTCCATTCAATTCTTTGAATCATCTCAGGTCAATATTTCAATACCATTATTTTTGGCTGAGATAGTAACATAGGGAATTTCCTTCACCCTTTAGTATTAGTAATATGAGAAACCATAAGAGGGAACCCTGAGACACAAGGGAGACTTAAGTTCCAATCTAAAATGACATTAATGGAATCATTCTATTCCTTCTTCTGGTTATATCATAAAAAGTAAAATTATCAACCCATGTTCAACAGGAAAATAGATATAGTCATTAATAAAGGGAAAACAAAGCCTGGGGCTTGTCAACACAATTCATAACTTTTGATATTGTAGGGAATCCTTTAGTATTTAGTCATCATGATTAAAATGATATTTATTTAGAATTTGGGAGGGTGGCAGAGGTAGGATATAGATCTGTTCAATATGATATTATAGTATTGGGAATTTTCAGTGTGAAAACCCATTTCACTGACTTTGATTACCAATTTGCCTAAAACAAACCTACAATTTTAGAATTTTACATGATACAGTGTAATTCCACATTACACATTACAGGGGAAAATGATATCTGTAACTCCTTACTTTTCTTTTCAGTTTGTTTGACTGATTCTTGTTCTCTCACAAAGTTATTAGCTTTCATTTGCTCTGCTCTAGTTTTTAATGTGTGATTTTCTTCAGCTAGCTTTTATATATCTTTTTCCATTTGGTTACATCTCCATTTGGTCAATGGGGTAGAAACAGACTGTGCCTATATCCAAAGAATGGACTGTGATGTGATAACATCAAAGAAAAAGACATTAAGGAATGGGGAAAGGTCTGTAGTGGAAAAAGAAGAAAGAGGAAACATAACAGGAAAATTAGTTCACAGAAAGAGATGCAAAAGACCTATACAATTCAGTAAAAGAAGAGAGGGATCTGCATTGTCTGAAGCTTGATCTCATCAGTTTTGGCTCTAAGATGGAATAACTTAATCATTCAGTTGGATATAGAAATTTATTTAACCCTATCAAGAAGTAAGAGAAGAAAGAGGAAAAGAAAAAGAAGGGAAAGAAAAGAAGGGAGTGCAGAAACACTAGGGGAAATGGTAAGAGAAGGGGAGAAGTGTTGATAGAAGACAAGGTAGTGGGAAAAGTGGGTTAAAAACACTACTAAGAGAAGGGAACAGAAGTGGAAGGAGATAAGATAGTCAATTGGGTGAGTAAAAAAAAAATTTAGTAAGAGAAGAGAGAGGAGTGATAGGAGATAAGTTAGTGGTTAAGATGGCTAAAAAAAATACCCACAGGATTAAGGACAGATGGAAAGAGAGAGTTGGTAATCATAACTATGAATGTGAATGGGATGAAGTCTCCCATAGAACAGAAACAAATAGCAAAGTGGATTAAGAAACAGAATCCTAAAATATGTTGTTCACAAGATTGGAAAAGAATTTAGTATGCTTCATTTGAAGTAAAAAAAAAAAAAAAAAAAAAAAGCAAGGGTAGCAATTCTGATCTCAGTCTCAGGTAAAGCAAAAATAAAAATAGATCTTATTAAAAGAGATAAGGCAGGAAACTATGTCTTGATAAAGGGTACAAGATATAATGAAGTCTTAGTGATATCAAATGTATATACATCAAATGATAGAGAAGGCAACTTCCTAGAGAAGATTTTAAGTGATTTTAAGAAGTTATAGGAAAAATACACAGCAAAACAATTCTGGTGGGAACCTCAACCTCCCCCTCTCAGAATCAGACAAATATAACCATAAAAGAAACAAGAAAGAAATTAGGGAGTTTAATAGGATCCCAGAAAGCCTAGATATGATAGACCTCTGAAGAAAACTAAATAGGGACAGAAAGGAATATATCATTTTTTGGCAGTACATTTCATCTACACAAAATTGATCATGTATTAGGAGATAAAAACCTCATAATCAAATGCAGAAAAATAGAAATAGTAATTGTTTTCTTTTCAGACCACAAGGCAATAAAAAGTATATTCAATAAAGGGCCAGGGAAAGATAGACAAAAAAAAATTGTAAATTAAATAATCTAATTCTATAGAATGAATGCATCAAACAACAAATCACAGAAAGAATCCATAATTTCATTAAAGAGGATGACAATAATGAGACAACATGCCAAAACCTATGGGATGCAGCCAAAGAAGTTCTTAAGGGAAATTTTATATTTTAAATAGAGAAAGAGGAGATCAGTGAATTAGGCACGCAACTAAAAGGCTAGAAAAAGAACAAATTTAAACTCCCCAATTAAATATCAAATTAGAAATTCTGAAACTCAAAGGAGAGATTAATTACAGAAATTTACAAAACTATTGAACTAATAAATAAAACTAAGAATTGGTTTTATGAAAAAAACCAAGAAAATAGATAAACTTTTGGTTAATTTGATTCAAAAAAGAAAGAAAAAAAAAAACAAATAATCACATCAAAAATAAAAATGGTGAGCTTACCAGAAATGAAAAAAGAAATCAAAGCAATAATTATTGCTGTATGGCTGCAAGTTTGATAATCTAACTAAAATGGATGAATATTTACAAAAATATAAATTGCCCAGTTAATAGAAGATGAAATAAATTACTTAAATAGTCCTATTTTAGAAAAAAAAAAAAGTTGAACAAGTCATTAATGAACTCCCTAAGGAAAAAAAAAATCTCCAGGGCCAGATGGATTTACAGGTGAATTCTACCACATATTTAAAGAACAATTAATTCCAATACTAAGTAAACAATTTGAAAAAATAGATTAAGAAGGAGTCCTATATTCTATGACTTCTATGACACAAATATGGCAGTGATACCTAAAGCAGGAAGAAGCAAAACAGAGAAAGAAAATTACAGACCAATCCACTAATGAATATTGATGCTACAATTATAAATAAAATCTTAGCAAAGAAATTATAGCAATTTATCAACAGGGTAACACATTATGACCAAGTAGGGTTTATACTAGGAATGAAGTGCTAGTTCAATATCTGGAAAACTATTACCATAATAGACTACATCAATAACAAGAACAATAGAAATTATATGATAAACTAAATAGATGCAGAAAAAGCTTTTTGACAAACTATAGCACTCATTCCTATTAAAAACACAGAGAGCTTAGGAATAAAGGGAGTTTTTCCTAAAATAATAAGCAGTATGTATATAAAACCTACAGCAAGCATTATTTGTAATAGAAAGAAACTGGACACATTCTCAATAAGATTAAGGGTGAAACAATAATGCCCATTATCACCATTATTATTCAAAGTTGAACTAGAAATGTTTGTTTTAGCAAAGAAAAGAAAAAAAAAGTTAAATGGAGGTGGTCTAGCTTTACCTGATCTACTATATTATAAAGCAACAGTCACCAAAACCATTTGGTATTGGTTAAGAAATAGACTAGTTGATCAGTGGAATAGGTTAGGTTCACAGGGCAAGACAGTGAATAAAAATAGCAATCTAGTTTTTGACAAACCCAAAGATCCCAACTTTTGGTATAAAAATTTTCAAATTTTATTTGACAAAAACTGCTGGGAAAACTGGAAATTACTATGGCAGAAACTAGGCATAGACCCACATTTAACATCACATACTAAGATAAGATCAAAATGGGTCCAAGATTTAGATATAACGAACGAAATCATAATAAATTAGAGGAACATAGGATAGCTTACCTCTCAGACTTGTGGAGGAGGAAGGAATTTGTGTCCAAAGGAGAATTAGAGACCATTATTGATCACAAAATAGAAAATTTTGATTACACCAAATTAAAAAGTTTCTGCATGAACAAAACTAATGGAAACAATATTAGAAGGGAAGTAACAAATTGGGAAAACATTTTTACAGGTAAAGGTTCTGATAAAGGTCTCATTTCCAAAATATACAGAGAATTGACTTTAATTTATAAGAAATCAAGCCATTTTTCAATTGATAAATAGTCAAAGGATATGAACAGACAATTTTCAGATGATGAAATTAAAACTATTTCCACTCATATGAAAGCGTGTTCCAAATCACTATTGATCAGAAATAGCAAATTAAGACAACTCTGAGATATCATTACACACCTGTCAGATTGGCTAAGATGACAAGAACAAATAATGATGAATGTTGGAGGGGATGTGAGAAAACTGAGACACTGATGCATTGTTGTTGGAATTGTGAAAGAATCCAACCATTCTGGAGAGCAATTTGTTATTATGCCCAAAAAGTTATCAAAATGTGCATACCCTTTGACCCAGCAGTGCTACCACTGGGCTTATATCCCAAGGAAATACTAAAGAAGGGAAAGGAACCTGTATGTGCCAAAATGTTTGTGGCAGCTCTTTTTGTAGTGGCTAGAAACTGGAAAATGAATGGATGTCCATCAATTGGGGAATGGTTGGGTAAGTTATGGTATATGAATGTTATGGAATATTATTGTTCTGTAAGAAATGACCAGCAGGAGGAATATAGAGAGGCTTGGAGAGACTCACATCAACTGATGTTGAGTGGAATGAGCAGAACTAGGAGATCATTATACACTTCAACAATGATACTGTATGAGGATGTATTCTGATGGAAGTGGATATCTTCAACATAGAGAAGAGCTAATCCAATTCCAATTGATCAATGATGGACAGAATCAGCTAGATCCAGAAAAGGAACACTGGGAAATGAGTTTAAACTGTGAGCATTTTTGTTTGTTTGTGTGTTTTTTTGTTTTTCTTCCCAGATTATTTTTTACCTTCCGAATACAATCCTTCCTTTGCAACAACAACAAAAACAAAATTCAGTTCTGCACATATATATTGTACTTAGGATATACTATAAGATATTTAATATGTATGGGAATGCCTGCCATCTAGGGGAGGGGATGGAGGGAAGGAGGGGAAAAACTCGGAACAGAAGGGAGTACAAGGGATAATGTTGTAAAAAAAAAAAATTACCTATATATATATATATATATATATATATATATATATACTGTCAAAAAAAAGTTACAATTATAAAAATTAATTTAAAAAAAGAGAAAAAAAATGAAAAAAAAATAGAGTGGTGGATCACTGGAAGCGATTAGATACACAAGGCACAATAATCAAGGCCTTTAGCAATCTAGTCTTTGATAAACTCCCATACTTCTGCTTCTGAAAGAAGATCTCACTATTTGACAAAAATTGCTGGACAAAATAGAAAAGACTATGTCAGAAACTTGGAGTAGATCTACATGTTACACCAAAATAAAGTCAAAATGTATACATGATTTTGCCATAAAGCATAAAACAAACTAAAAGAGTAAGAGATAATTTACTTATAAGATATTTGGAGAAGGGAGGAACGTAAGACCAAAGAAGCACTAGAGAACATTATGAAAGGTTAATTGTACAACTTTGATTACATTAAATTAAAAAGGTTTTGCACAAACAAAACAAATAGAAAGAATATTAAAAGAGAAGTACAAAGCTGAGAAAAATCTTTACAACCAGTATTTCTTTTTTTCTCTTTATTTTTTATTTTTATTTTTAATAGTTTTTTTTTTTTACCAGATATATGCATGTATAATTTTACAACATTGACAATTACCAAACCTTTTGTTCTAATTTTCCCCCCCTTCAGCCACCCCAGATGGCAGGTTGACCAATACATGTTAAATATCTTAAAGTATAAATTAAATACAATATATGTATACATGTACAAACAGTTGTTTTGCTGTACAAAAAGAACCGGACTTTGAATTAGTGTACAATTAGCCTGTGAAGGAAATCCAAAATGCAGGCGGACAAAATTAGAGGGACTGGGAATTCTATGTAGTGGTTAATAGTCATCTCCCAGAGTTCTTTTGCTGGGTGTAGTTGGTTCACTTCATTACTTCTCTATTGGGACTGATTTGATTCATCTCATTGTTGAAAATGACCACATCCATCAGAATTGATCATCATATAGTATTGTTGTTGAAATATATAATGATCTCTTGGTCCTGCTCATTTCACTCAGCATCAGTTCATGTAAGTCTCTCCAGGGCTCTCTGAAATCATCCTGTTGGTCATTTCTTATAGAACAACAATATTCCATAACATTCATATACCACAATTTATTGAACCTTCTCCAATTGAGGGGCATTTACATAGGTTCCAATTTCTGGCCACTATAAAGAGGGCTGTCACAAATATTCTTGCACATACAGGTCCCTTTCCCTTCCTTAAGATCTCTTTGGGATATAAGCCCAGTAGTAACACTGCTGGGTCAAAGGGTATGCACAGTTTGATAACTTTTGGAGCATAGTTCCAAACTGCTCTCCAGAATGGCTGGATGTATTTACAATTCCACCAACAATGTATCAGTGTCTCAGTTTTCCCACATCCCCTCCAACATTACACATTATTTTCCCCTGTCATTCTAGCCAATCTGACAGGTGTGTAGTGGTATCTCAGAGTTGTCTTAATTTGAATTTTTCTGATTAATAATGACTTGGAGCATCTTTTCATATGGCTAGAAATAGTTTCAACTTCTTCATCTGAGAATTGTCTGTTCATATCTTTTGATCATTTATCAATTGGAGATTGGCTTGATTTCTTATAAATTAGAGTTGATTCTCTATATATTTTGGAAATGAGGCCTTTATCGGAATCTTTGACTATAAAAGTGTTTTCCCAGTTTATTGTTTCACTTTTAATCTTATCTGCATTAGTTTTACAACCAGTATTTCTGATAAAGGTGTCATTTCTAAATATATGAAGAATTGTGTCAAATTTATTAAAATACAAATCATTCCACAAATAATAAATGGTCAAAGTATAGGAAAAGGCAATTTTCAAAAGAGAAATTCAAGCAATCTATAGTTAAATGAAAAATACTGTAAAATCCCTATTGATTAGAGAAAACAAATTAAAACAACTTTGAGATACCACCTCTTACCTCTGAGTTTGGCTAAAATGACAGGAAAAAGATAATAATAAATGTTGGAGGGGATATGGGCAAACTGGGAATAATGCACTGCTGGTGGAGTTGTGGAATTATCCAAACATTCTGGAAAGCAATGTGGAACTATCCCCAAAGGATATGAAATTGTACATACTCTTTGACTCAGCAGTGCCATTACTGTGTCTGTATCCCAAGAAAGTCATAAGGGAGGGAAAAAAAACGCACATGTGCAAAAATATTTGTAGTACCTCTTTTTGTGGCAACAAAGAATTGGAAAATGAGTAGACACCCATCAATTGGAGAATCAGTGAACAAGTTATGATATTTGAAGATAATGGAATATTATTTTTCTGGAAAAAATGGTGAACATTCTGGCCTGTCTGGAAAGATTTCTAGCTGATGCTAATACTGAGTGAAAGAAGCAGAATCAGGAATACATTGTACATGATAACAGAAAGAATGTGAGGTGATCATCTATGAAAGACTTGGTTCTCAGTGCTTCAGTGATCCAAAGAAATCCCAATAGACTTTGGGCAGAAAATTCCATCTGCATCCAGAAAAAGAACTAAGAAGACTTAATGTGAATCAACAAATGCTATGTTCACTGCTTTTATCTATTTTTAAAAAATCTCCCTTTTTTTTTGTTTGTTTTGCTCTGATTTTTCTTTCCTAACATGATTCATAAAGCAATGTGTAACAAATATAAACAAACAAATAAATAAATAAGTAAAAGAAGGTACTGGTATTAATTGAAAGTGAAAGGGTATGTAAAAAAATAAAATTATGGCATCAGAGAGCAATATACTGGGAGAAAAGGAAAGGGGGAAGTAAAATGGAGGAAGTCATCACACATAAAAGTAATAGGAAAAAGCTTTTTACAGTGAAAGGAAAGAGGATAGAAGTAAAGGGTAGTAAGTGAACCTTATTGAAGAAGGAATAATATACACAATCAATTATATATAGAAATCTATTACCCTACAGGATATTAGGAGAAGAAGGGAATGTGGGGGGATAGGAGAAAGAGCATTTTGAAGGAGGGAATAGTCTGAAACAAAATACTTTTGAAGAGGAATGGCATGAAAAGAGAGACAGAATAGAATGAACAAGGGGAAATTCAGTTAGGAAGAGTAATTGTTTCAAAAAAATCAAGTTTCTCTGATAAAGACTTCATTTCTCAAATATAATGTACTGAGTCAGATTTATTAAAAACAAACAAAATAAAAGCCATTCCCTAAATGATAAATGATCAAATGATAAGAATAGTGTTCAGATGTAGTAATCATCACTACCTATAGCCATTTGAAAAAAAATATTCTAATTCACTCTTGATTGGAGAAATGTAAATTAAAGCATTTCTGAAATACTGCTACATACCTATTGGATTGACTCATAGGTAAGAAAAGAAAAATAGCAAAGTTGGAGGGGATATGGAAAAAATGAAACATTAATGCATTGTTGGAGTTGTGAACTGATTCAGCTACTTCGTAAAACAATTTGGAAGCATGTATTCTCTTTGACCTAGCAATATCACAACTAGATCAATATCCTAAAAGAGATAAAAAACAAAAAGGAAAAGAATTGTTTTAGATAATTTTGATGGAATACTATTGTGCTGTAGGAAATGATGACTAGGATGGTCTAAGAAAAAGCTATAAAGACTTCCATGGACTGATGCGAAGTGAAATGTACTGTGTACAAAGTAATGGCAATATTGTAAAATAATCAGCTATGAAAGATGTAACTATTCTTAAAAATACAATTATCCAAAACAATTTTGAATGTCTTTTGATTAAAACTGTTTTCTGTACATTTTTAGAGAAAGAACCGATGGTGTTTGAGTGGAAATTGAAGCATAATTTTGGGAGGTTCTTTGGTCATTTTATGCTTTTAATTTTCTTTATCTTTAGGAGTTGTTTTAGTTTTTTGGTCTATATTTTTATATTTTGGTTTTAATATTTGGTCTAAGGGCAGCTAGGTGGCACAGTGGATAGAGCACCAGCCCTGAAGTCAGGAGGACCTGAGTTTAGGTCTGTTCTCAGACACTTAATACTTCGTAGCTGTGTGACCCTGGGTAAGTCACTTAACCCCCCAGCCTCAGGGGGAAAAAATATTTGGTCTATATTTTCTTTTACAGCATGACTATTATGGAAATGTTTTACATAGCTATATGTATATAATCTATGTTAAGTAGCTTGCAATTTCAGTGGGGAGGTAGAAGAAAGGGAGGAAGTAAAAGAATATGGAACTCAAACTTTTAAAAACATGTTAAAATTGTGTTTACATGTAACTGGGGAAAATAAAATATTAAGTAAATTTTAAAATTTTATTTCTAATCTACCCTGCCATCTACTTGCCCTTCCTTCTATCATCCCTCCTCTCTTTTCTTACTCATTTCTCTTAGTGTTTCTGCCTTCTCTTCTATCTAGGCCCTCCCTTTTCTTCCCTTTTCTCCTCCTACTTCTTTATAGGGTAAGATAAAATTCTATACCCAACTGAGTGATTTTGCTATTCCCACTTTGAGCCCAAATGGATGAGATTTAGCTTCAGAAAATGCTCATTTCTCCTTACTTTTTTCCCCTCTATTGTACTAGATCTTTTGTGCCTCTTCATGTGATCTAATTTGTCTCATTTCGGTTTCTTCTCCCTTTTCTACTCCTTAATGTCTTTTTCTTTAATATCATCACTTCAGAATCCATCCATGTTCACATGCTCTTTCCATGTATGCCCCATCTAAATGTTCCAATAACAGATACAGTCTTCAAGAGTTATAGACATCCCCTGTTGGAATGGGAGGATGAGAACAATTAGTTCTAATAGCTATGAAGGCAGGTGAAGCAGTCATGGAGTACTTAGAGCTTGGTTAGACCTCAAAGACATCAAGGTCATCCATTGAATATAGTTATCTCTAGTCATCTTGACTGTGTCCTATTGCTGAACAGCGGTGGCTCTGGAAGAGTGAGGCTGAAGACTTTTTGCACAGTTTCACTTAAATACAATTTACCTATGAATCCAAAGAAATCACCACCCATTCCCACAAAAAAGATACACACACACACACACACACACACACACACACACACACACACACACACTCACACATATATATATATATATACAGAGAGAGAGAGAGAGAGAGAGATCATGCAGACACACACACACACACACACACTTAGAATACCTATAATTCATTGTCATAGGTTACCTAGGTAGAAGATTAATTTATTAACCACTACTTACTGTTACTGCTACCTCTTAGTATTCTATATCAGCCCCATATCTCTGATATTTCTTTTTTTTTTTTTTTTTTTTAATTTTTTTTTATTATATATATATATATATTTTATAATATTATCCCTTGTATTCATTTTTCCAAATTACCCCCCTCCCTTATTCCCTCCCCCCGACGACAGGCAATACCATACATTTTACATGTGTTACAATATAGTCTAAGTTCAATACATGTGTGTGAATATCATTTTCTTGTTGCACAATAAACATTAGAATCCGAAGGTACATGCAACCTGGGCAGACAGATATTAGTGCTAACAATTTACATTCCCCTCCCAGTGTTTCTTCTCTGGGTGTATCTACCTCTGTCCATCATTGATCAACTGGAAGTGAGTTGGATCTTCTTTATGTTGAAGATTTCCACTTCCATCAGAATACATCCTCATATAGTATCGTTGTTGAAGTATACAGTGATCTTCTGGTTCTGCTCATTTCACTCAGCATCAGTTGATTTAAGTCTCTCCAACCCTCTCTGTATTCCTCCTGCTGGTCATTTCTTACTGAGCAATAATATTCCATAACCTTCATATACCACAATTTACCCAACCATTCTCCAACTGATGGACATCCATTCATCTTCCAGTTTCTAGCTACAACAAAAAGAGCTGCCACAAACATTTTGGCACATATATGTCTCTTTCCGCTCTTTAGTATTTCTTTGGGATATAATCCCAGTAGTAGCGCTGCTGGGTCAAAGGGTATGCACAGTTTGATAACTTTTTGGGCATAATTCCAGATTGCTCTCCAGAATGGCTGGATTCTTTCACAACTCCACCAGCAATGTATTACTGTCCCAATTTCCCCACATCCCCTCCAACATTTGTCATTATTTGTTCCTGTCATCTTAGCCAATCTGACAGGTGTGTAGTGGTATCTCAGAGTGGTCTTAATTTGCATTTCTCTGATCAGTAGTGATTTGGAACACTCTTTCATGTGAGTGGATATAGTTTCAATTTCTTCCTCTGAGAATTGTCTGTTCATATCCTTTGACCATTTATCAATTGGAGAATGGTTTGGTTTCTTATAAATTATGGTCAGTTCTCTATATATTTTGGAAATGAGACCTTTGTCAGAACCTTTGTTTTTAAAAATATTTTCCCAATTTGTTACTTCCCTTCTAATCTTGTTTGCATTAGTATTATTTGTACAGAAACTTTTTAGTTTGATGTAATCAAAATCTTCTATTTTGTGATCAATAATGATCTCTAGTTCTCCTCTGGTCATAAATTCCTTCCTCCTCCACAAGTCTGAGAGGTAGATTATCCTCTGTTCCTCTAATCTATTTATTATCTCCCTCTTTATGCCTAAATCATGGACCCATTTTGATCTTATCTTGGTATATGGTGTTAAGTGTGGATCCATATCTAATTTCTGCCATACTAATTTCCAGTTTTCCCAACAATTTTTTCCGAATAATGAATTTTTATCCCTAATGTTGGAATCTTTGGGTTTGTCAAAGATTAGATTGCTATAGATGTACCCTTTTTTGTCCTTTGTATCTAATCTGTTCCACTGATCTACCGGTCTATTTCTTAGCCAATACCAAATGGTTTTGGTGACTGCTGCTATATAATATAGCTTTAGATCAGGTACACTTAGACCACCTTCCTCTGAGTTTTTTTTCATTAGTTCCCTTGCAATTCTTGACCTTTTATTCTTCCATATGAATTTTGTTGTTATTTTTTCTAGGTCATTAAAATAGTTTCTTGGGAGTCTGATTGGTATAGCACTAAATAAATAGATTAGTTTGGGGAGTATTGTCATCTTTATTATATTCGCTCGGCCTATCCAAGAGCACTGAATGTCTTTCCAATTATTTAAATCTGATTTTATTTTTGTGGCAAGTGTTTTGTAATTTTTCTCATATAATTCCTGACTTTTCTTTGGTAGATGGATTCCCAAATATTTTATACTATCAACATTTGTTTGGAATGGAATTTCTCTTTGTATCTCTTGCTGTTGCATTTTGTTAGTGATATATAAAAATGCCGAGGATTTATGTGGATTTATTTTGTATCCTGCCACTTTGCTGAAATTTTGAATTATTTCTAGTAGCTTTTTAGCAGAGTCTTTGGGGTTCTCTAAGTATACCATCATGTCATCTGCAAAAAGTGATAGTTTAATTTCCTCATTTCCTACTCTAATTCCTTGAATCTCTTTCTCGGCTCTTATTGCCGAGGCTAGCGTTTCTAGTACTATATTGAATAGTAATGGTGATAGTGGGCAACCTTGTTTCACTCCTGATCTTACTGGGAAAGGTTGCAGTTTATTTCTATTGCATATTATGCTTACTGACGGTCTTAAATATATACTCCTGATTATTCTAAGGAATAATCCATTTATTCCTATACTCTCAAGAGTTTTTAGTAGGAATGGATGTTGGATTTTGTCAAATGCTTTTTCTGCATCTATTGAGATGATCATATGGTTCTTATTAATTTGATTATTAATATGGTCAATTATATTAATAGTTTTCCTAATATTAAACCAGCCCTGCATTCCTGGAATAAATCCTACTTGATCATAGTGTATTATCTTGGAGATGATTTTCTGAAGTCTTTTTGCTAATATCTTATTTAAGATTTTAGCATCAATATTCATTAAGGAGATTGGTCTATAATTTTCTTTCTCAGTTTTCGATCTACCAGGTTTAGGTATCAGTACCATGTCTGTGTCATAAAAGGAATTTGGTAGGACTCCTTCATCCCCTATTTTTTCAAATAATTTATATAACATTGGGGCTAATTGTTCTTTAAATGTTTGGTAGAATTCACATGTGAATCCATCTGGCCCTGGGGATTTTTTCCTGGGGAGTTGATTAATAGCTTGTTCTATTTCTTTTTCTGAAATGGGACTATTTAAGCAATTTATCTCCTCCTCTGTTAATCTAGGGAGCCTATATTTTTGGAGGAAGTCATCCATTTCACTTAAGTTATCAAATTTATTGGCATAAAGTTGGGCAAAGTAACTCCTTATTATTTCTCTAATTTCCTCTTCATTGGTGGAAAGATCCCCCTTTTCATTTGTAAGACTATCAATTTGATTTTCCTCTTTCTTTTTTTTGATCAAATTTACCAAAGGTTTATCTATTTTATTGGCTTTTTCATAAAACCAACTCTTGGTTTTATTTATTAATTCAATAGTTTTTTTACTTTCAATTTTATTGATTTCTCCTTTTAATTTTTGTATTTCGAGTTTAATTTTTGGTTGGGGGTTTATAATTTGGTCTTTTTCTAGCCTTTTAAGTTGTAAGCCCAATTCGTTAATCTTCTCTTTCTCAATTTTCTTCAAATAAGCCTCTAAAGATATAAAATTTCCCCTTATTACCGCTTTAGCTGCATCCCAAAGATTTTGATATGATGTCTCATCATTATCATTATCTTGGGTGAAATTGTTAATTGTTTCTATAATTTGCTCTTTCACCCAGTCATTCTTTAAGATGAGATTATTCAGTTTCCAATTACTTTTTGGTCTATTTACCCCTAACTTTTTACTGAATGTAGCTTTTATTGCATTGTGATCTGAGAAGAAGGCATTTATTATTTCTGCCTTCCTATATTTAATTTTGAGATCTTTATGTCCTAGTATATGGTCAATTTTTGTATAGGATCCATGAACTGCTGAGAAGAAAGTATATTCCTTCCTATTGCCATTCAGTTTTCTCCAAAGGTCTATCATACCTAGTTTTTCTAATGTTCTATTTACTTTTTTAATTTCTTTCTTGTTTGTTTTGTGGTTTGATTTGTCTAAATCTGAGAGTGCAAGGTTGAGATCTCCCACTATTATAGTTTTACTGTCTATTTCTTCTTGCAGTTCTCTTAACTTTTCCTTTAGAAAGTTAGATGCTATACCACTTGGTGCATATATGTTTAGTATTGATATGGCTTCATTATTTATGCTACCTTTCAGCAGGATATAGTTTCCTTCCTTATCTTTTTTAACGAGATCTACTTCTGCTTTTGCTTGATCTGAGATAAGGATAGCTACCCCTGCTTTTTTGGCTTTACCTGAAGCATAATAGGCTCTGTTCCAACCTTTTACCTTTACTCTGTATGTATCTCCCTGCTTTAAGTGTGTTTCCTGTAGGCAACATATTGTAGGGTTCTGCTTTTTGATCCAATCTACTATCCGTCTCCGTTTGATGGGATCGTTCATCCCATTTACATTTACAGTTAAAATTACTAATTCTGTATTTCCTGCCATCGTATTATCCCCAGATTATGCTTTTTTCCCTTGACCCCCCTGATCCCCCTCCCCGATATTTAATTTACAGACCCCCCTTGTGACGCGCAACCCTCCCTCTTTTTTTTTTTTTTTTTTTTTTTTTCGGATCCCTCCCCCCTCCCTCCAAGTCCCTTCACTTATTCCCCTTTTCCTTTTCCCTTTTCCTCTCCCCCCTTTTAATGAGGTGAGAGAAAATTCTCTGAAAAAACAAATATGTTAGTTATTTACTCTTTGAGCCTCTTCTGATGAGAGTAAGATTCACACAATGATTCTCCCCCTCACTAAGTTCCCTCAGATATGGTGTATTTTCTATGTCTCTTCCTGGGATGTAGTTTCCCTCTTTTTATCACTCCTTCCCCTTTTTCTAAACCGACCTCCTTCCCTTTACCACACCCCCCTTTTTTTCTTTTATATCAGTAAAATCAAATTATCCTTGAGTATTTTTTATAAACCCACAACAGAGTTACAGTTCTCAAGGGTTCTGTGTACCTTTTTCTGTTTCTCTTCAGTCTTGTGGATGTAGATCAAATTTTTTGTTTAAGTCTGGTTTTTTTCTTAGAAACATATAGAATTCCTCTGTTTCATTGAATGACCATCTTCTTCCATGGAAAAAGATGCTAAACTTAGCTGGGTAGTTCATTCTTGGTTGCAGTCCTTGATCTTTTGCCTTTCGGAATATCAGGTTCCAGGCCCTTCTATCTTTTAATGTGGAGGCAGCCAGATCTTGGGTGACCCTTATTGTGGCACCTTGGTATTTAAATTGTTTTTTTCTAGCTGCTTGCAGGATTTTCTCCTTTGTGTGGTAATTCTGCAGCTTAGCCACAATATTCCGTGGTGTTCTTTTTTTAGGGTCTATTTCAGAAGGAGTTCGATGAATTCTTTCCACATCTACTTTCCCTTCTGTTTCTATTATCTCTGGACAGTTCTCTTTGATAATTTCCTGTAAAATAGAATCTAGGCTCTTTTTTTGGTCATAGTTTTCTGGAAGTCCAATAATCCGCAGATTATCTCTCCTAGATCTATTTTCCAGGTCTATAGATTTTCCCAGTAAGTATTTGACGTTGTTCTCCAGCTTCTCATTTTTTTTGTTTTGTTTGACTGATTCTTGGGTTCTCTGTGAATCATTCATTTCTATTTGTTCCATCCTGACTTTTAAGGAGTTATTTTCTTCTTTCACAGTTTTTAGTTCTTTTTGTAAATGCCCAATTTCGTTTTTAAATGAATTATTTTGCTCTATTGAGTTTTTTTCCATTTCCCTAATTTTTTTTTTTGAGAATTATTTTCTTTTTCCAATTCAGAAATTCTATTTTCTTGAGACTTTTTTATCTTTTCCAATTCAGAAATCCTACTTTCCTGTGTTTTTTTAACCTTTTCTAATTCACTAATTTTGTTTCCCTGCATCTCCTGTGAATTCTTTATTTTTTCCAACTCCAATTTCAGGACGTTGTTATTCTCTATCATAACTTCCCTTTCTTTTCCCCATTTTTCTTCGATCTCCGTCAATTTTTTAAGAGCTTCTTCTAGGAGAGAGTTATGTGATGGGGGGCAGGAATCGTTCCCCTTTAGGTTGTTATCTTCTGAATCTTTGCTGTTAACTTCCTCGGGGTTGGATACCTGCTCTTTCTCTGTATAGAAGGAATCTATAGTTTTTCTAGCTTTTTTGCTCATACTTAAAAAATGTTTTGGGGTCTGTCCCTGGGGTAGGAAATTATTTACTTCTTTACCAGCTTCCTCCCAGACCGGATGGATGCAGCGGCTCCTGAGCCTGAGCTAAGAGAGAGCTCTGGGAGAGAGTTCCCCACCCTCTCCCTGGGAGTGCCTCAGAGGTGATTAGCACTGCTGTGCTTCGAGGGCGTAGAATAGTGAAGACTGCAGGAAGCCCAGCCTATGTGTCCGGGTGGGGAGTGGATGTCTGCAGCAGGTGACGTGAGAAGCCCCTGTGCTCAAACTGGAAGTGTCTGCCAGAAACCGCGGTCCCTAGTTCAAAGGTTCCGCTTCTCTGGGACTTCCTGGAGCTGAGTTCCACTCCCTCCAGCTAAGCTAGGCAGTGTGTGTTGCCTTGGGCCGTATCCACCCACTTGTCAGTCTCTTAACTACTCTCAGGAGGTAGCTGAGGCCACACCCCCTGGTGCAGAGTCTGCCGAGTCACCCCCAGGGTGGGGGGGAAGGGGGGAAATCTAATCTGAGTTTTAAAATATTTTGGCTTTCTCTTCTGAACTGCTAAATAATTAGCAGAGAAGAGCTAACAGCCTGTGCCAGATTCCTTTACCTCAGTGGCTTCTCTGATCCCAGAGCCCTTCCCAGCGCAATGGGCGCAGTGTGCCCCTACCCCACCGTCTGTGCTGGTCTTTCTTATTCCTCCCCTGAGAACTGACCTTTCCTGTTGAAACTCCAGATTCTCTTCAGCTGGTAAGTCGTGCTTCCAGTCCTTGTGGTATCTATCAGTCCTGAGCTAATTCTGAGACTTAATTTATCTAATTGGTTGTGAGGGAGTGAGGACGTTCACTGAGTCGTGTGTTTCTTCTCCGCCATCTTGGCTCCGCCCCACATACTCCATATCTCTGATATTTCTAACCACCAGGAGAAATAGAGGTATACACCTTCTTTACCACTACTTCTTAGACTTTCTAGTTTCTTTTCAAGATCAGCTCTACTACATGTTATTACATCTCTTTCTATACTTCTTTGCATTTATCGTGGCTATAATTTGTATTTCTGTATAAATCATGTCAAATATGTTTCCCTCTTGAAAACATATGCTCCTTGAGGACAGGGACTTTTTCATTTTTTTTTTCTCTATCACTAGTGTTTATCACTGTGCCTTGTGCATAGAAGGTCTTTGAGTAATAGAGTGAAGGAAGGTAGCTAACTTTTAAAGATAGGTTATTCATCAGAAAAGTGTTCAGACTGTCTATTCTAGAGTTGCTCCAAGATAAAGAGTGACTCATTCCCAAAGTCAGACTTAATTATTTAATGGGGCAATTAAAATACTTGGTGTTTTAGATTATGATTTATGAGGTATGAAGTTCTTTTATTTTATGGCTACATAGCTAGCAAGGCATTTCTTGCCTTCTGTCCTTATGAGGGCCATCAAACATTTTCATAACCAACCATACCACTGTGAACTGAGTTCTGCCTTTGGCAAACATAAACCATAGTCTCAGCAATTTGGAATTTGACCTGTTTGCCATCCATGTGTTTAGAGCATTGTGATGCTGTGTTAAAAAAAAAAAAAAAAAGTGTGATCACACAGTTAAGTTATTGTAAGGTACATTATTTTAGGTATTCAGGAAAATAATTTAAAATGAAAAATTATTCATTCCTTTCTAATATATAAAAACTGAATTATAGTGCTCTATTTACCTAAAAAAGAGAAAAAGCATAGAACTCTCTTAATTTTAAAGTGGGAAAAATAAAACAGTTGTTTACTCCTACCTACACATTTCATTCTTCATCTCATCTTGAGCATTTCAAACCAAATTTACTTGGAATGGAGAATAAACACCACAGCATAGACCACATAATGCTGCTAGAAATTGGACAAAATAGCACTCATTTTAAGATGACAGAAACTTTTCTTTTCTTTTATCAAATTTACTGAATAATACAGGCATTCCTTCAATCCAAACTAGAATCCCCAAAGAGTCATTGTGTTTTACCAATTGACTGAATATTTACTTGATTCGTTTTTAAACCATTTGCTTCTACTTCCTCCTCCTCACAGTGATGGACTTGTATCCTCTCATCAGTAATTTGCTACATCTCCCAATTCATAGATTGTATATAATTTATTGGCTTGTCTAGGATGTCACAGTGGTTAGAGCTCAGATCCTGGAGTCAAGAAAATATATTTTCTTCAGTTCTAATCTGGTCTGAGATATTTACTAGCTGTGTGATTCTGAGAAAATCACTTAATCCTGTTTGCCTCAGTTTTTTTATCTGTAAAAAGAGCTGAGAAAGTAAATGGTATACTACTCCAGTATCTTTGCCAAGAAAATGTCAAAAGGGATCGCAAAGATTTGAAAACAATTGAAATGACTGAACAACAACAAAGGTCACCCAGTCAAAAATGATTTTGTGTTTAGCCCAGTGCCTATGCCCAGTTTCTACAACAAAATTAATATTTCACTTCCTTGCCCCAGTAAAAAAAAGCATGTGTTCTTTAATATAGATAGCTGATGGCTTCTTACATTGGTAGAGAAAATGGTCAATATCTTCTATCCACAAATTCAAAAGTTTTCTGGGAATTTAGTATGTAAATATATCTTGTTTCCTTTTAAATAGTTCAATGTTAGTTAGATTTTCTTTTTTTTTTTTTTTAATTTGAAAAATCCTCCTGATTTTTAGGTAATTGGTCAATCTAATTTTAAGCTTCAACAACATCTTTCCTTTCTCTGAACACTGAAACTTCCTTTAAATGACTTATTCTTCAGAATTTAAATAATTTCTTTCCTTCTTTCCAGAAGTGTTTTACTCAGAATTGTTTCAACAAGCAAAGTTAATGTTTATATTTGTATTTAAGTGGCATTGGTGAGTTTTTATGTGTTAAGAAAAAGGGGACCAACAGGGACAGGATACATGAATCAAAAAAAGGAACCAAGAATTGTAGAGATTATTGAGATATATATATATCTCCTTTCTGTTTCACTTCTTTGAAAATCTTCGATATCTCATAGTAATTGTACCTGTCATAATAGAACAAATAATGGAAGACAGTTGAGAAGGCATTCAAAGTAAATTGTTTATAATAAAAATTTCAAAAGATTCCCAAACTAGGAAAATCAATCTGAAATAAAAAGATTTATTTCCCAAATATTTATGGTAGGATCATTTACATAATATTAATATTATGTATTTTATATAACAATTATAGATTTAGAGATGAAAAATATCTTAGTATCTAGTTAAACCTTTTCATTTTACAGTCAAGAACTGAGAGGGTGAGAGAAAGGGAATTACTGCTTGGGCTCATAGATAATAAGTAATATGCCTTTTAATACACCACTTCATTCACTCATTCATCACTCCACAAAGATTTTATTTCTTTAAATCTCATTTCACAGTGTAAACTTTACAACATTACTTATTGTTGTGTCTTCCTCTCAACCGTGTCAGTTTATTCACATCATTTTTATTGATTATTTAATTCTGTTGCTTCCTTACCTATCAACATCCAGATCTATTGAGTCTGATAATTTCAGAAAGTACATCAACAAATTCTGGACTACAGTAGAATTTAATATTCACAATTCTTTGTGAACTTAGCTATTTTATCTCATGAGGAATTTGGGTTCTTATATATTCATGTATCAAATAGCAGTTATTTGTATAGTCCTTTAAGATTTGCCAAGCATTTTGTATGTATTTACAGTAGGGGTCAAATTAGTGCAAATATTAAATCCACTGAAGTGGTTACATTATTTAAAATCTCACTGTAAATTTCTACTGGATTAGAACCTATTACTGATTTTACATAATTGTAATTTCAAATATTTCAGATTCATTTGGTCTTCACATAATGTATATAATCAGGGCAATCTCCCCTTCCTTGTCCTGGGCCTGATTGGAGCTGGATAAAGTATCACAAGAAGAATGAATGTGTTGGGCTAAGACGAGGACTGTCTTTGAAACTGAATCTTTGTGATAACATACTTTTTTGTTTTATTTTGTTTTGTTTCTCAGTGGGTCCCTTGATAAAAGGCATGGACAATTATCAGTTTCAGATTGTGCTCCAAATACTGCCTGTGAATTGATAATTCTATATAAAATCTGGATCAGAAAGAAATGACTACTATTCTAAGAGGGGCTCAAAAGCAGGTATTGTTTCTTGCCTTTCTTTGTATCTGAGGCACTTTACATGTTTCCATGAACATAGTAGGTACTTCTTCTATTTTGCTGATTAACTGATTTCTTCAGTAGACCTTAAAAGTCTTAGGTCTTCCCTTTTTCTTTTTTCCTCATTCTCTTAAACATGGGCCTTAAACGTCTTTACAGGACTTCTCCCTAAGAAGAGAAGGGAAAGGAAAGGGATTTCTTCTTACCAACCTTCTCCTCATACAACTTGTGGAGGTTTTAAGCACATGAGATTTTCAGACAAGTATGACTGTGGACCCAGAAGCAGACTGACTCTTCTGCCTTGGATACTTTTCCTTCAAAGTAGGTATCTGAATAAGGATCCTAAGAGATGGAATTTTCAGCACTGGATTCTTTGGAAGTCACTGAGTCCTTTAGTTAGTGATAAATACCTTTTAGAAGGTTCCTCTTATGAATACCATAATGTTTCTCAGAAAAGAAGATGACCACCATCCGAAAGACAAGGTCAATTTATATCCTTCTTTGCCAAAAGATATGGACTTTCATTGAGATGTTTATAAAATGCAGGGCCTGGGTTAAAATGAAATGAATATTTTATAGTTTCCATTAAATACTTCATATTCCAGTACTTTAAATCAGAGTCTTGTAATAGACATTTGTCAATTAGCATGAGTTCTTTTATTTATTAAACTTATTTTCTTCAGGAGAGGAAATAAATAGTTGCCTCATAAGTGATTTATTTAATATGTTCCTTATATAACTCTCTACTTTCTATTGCAAATGTCTTTATAGATATAAGACAAATCTAAGGTTTTAGTGATTTCCTTTGAAGCTGGGGAATGGGATCATAAAGATCCAGAGCATATGAGGGGGAAAAAAGTTTCAACCCTTCTTTTCAGTAGTCTAAGACATGACATGGTCCATGAGGATCTTTAAAGAGAAAGGTAAAGTATTCCAGAATTCCAGTTCTCTTATGCCTAGAATCTTATTATATTACATTAATAACAACTCCATGAAACAAAAACATAACCTTATTCTTATTTTACAAATGAGGAAATTGATATTGAAAAAGTTAAGTAACTTATTCAAGATAAAACATACAGCAAGTGTCAGAGATAGGATTTGAACCTAGGTTTCCTTGCTATTTATTTTAATTGAGACAATCTGATTGGTGATTTCTGAAAGGATCTAAAGTATAATATCTCTCATACAGTATTATTACATTGGTATAATTTTTTTTATAATATTAAAAATAACTGATAAGTAGTAAATGGGTAAGTGACTCATAGCATTAACCATTCTTAAGTTTTAAAAATTCAAAATAACCTATTTAATTATCTTTAGGATTATTGGAGTGATATAAGTACCAATAAAATAAAACTTTTAAAATTAGCTTTGTTCATTTGGGGAAGGGGAGGAGGGACAAGGACATGGTATAAAACATTTTCCTTCCCAGTATAACCATAACTAACCTACCACAGTCTCTGAAATTGTCTTCAAAGAGAGTGTGAAAGCATTTCAAAATGCCAAAACCCCTGCAAAGAGTAACAAATTAAACTATCAGTCACTGATATGATTCAAAATGATATGAGTGGACAAACTAAATACAGAGGAAGATCAAGCAAAATTGGTTTATCAGAGATTAGCAAACTAGTGACCCAGCAAAGCCCTGTTGGAATGTCAGTTAGGACAAGATTGTTTTGATGATAGTTAATTTTCATTGTGGAAAGGGGATCAGAGGAAAAAAATCTTCTCTTAAAGGGAAAAACCAGTTTTTTTTTTTGTTTTTTTAATTAATGGTTTTTATTTACCAGATATTTGCATGGGTAATTTTACATCATTGACAGTTGCCAAACCTTTTGTTCCAATCTCTCCCCTCCCTCCCCCCCCCCCCAGATGGCAGGTCGACCAATACATGTTAAATAGGTTAGAGTATAAATTAAATACTCTATATGTATACATGACCAAACAGTTGCAAAAACAGGTTTTGTCGGTAAGAAAAGGAGAATAAAAGAGGGAGAGGGAAATATTTGAGTAGGGTAATAAAGATCTCACAAGGGAAAAGAGGGATGCATTAGAAAGAAGGTGAAGAGTATTGGACATAGTTTGTCCTGTTAGAGCATTTATAACTCTATATTTTGTTAATGTCTTTGTCTAGTCACTGTTCCAGAGTGGAATTTTGAAAAAGCTGAGGATCTTTTCTTAAAGCAATGAGCCATTTTGTGATCCACAAAGAAAACTACATGTATGTATGTATGTATCATCTATGTATATATTTATATACACACATATAAACACACACTTTTTTTTGGTAGGTGACTTATTTGAAACATAAATATATTATCAATTTGACTCAAATCAAGAAACATGGACAAAATTCCTCAAATAAGTAAAAATTAAGTGAAAGACAGAAGAATATAAGAGGAAAAGAAAACATTGAGAAATTTATCTTATATAAGAGCTTCTTTTGAAGTTCACAATAATATTTATGTCAAACATTAATAGTTCTTTAAAGTTTGAAAAACTCTTCACATATATTATCTCATTTGATTTGATTTTTACCAGGATGCTGTATGGTAGATGCTATTATTATTCTTATTTTACATGAGTATACTAGAGAGCAATTAAGTTAATTGCCAAGAGTCACATACCTATCGTCAAGGATAGAATTCTAATTCAGATCTTTCTGATGCCTAGTCTTCATTCTTTGACTATATAATTAGGTTTGACTGGATATGAGGGATTAAGATATATAGATAATATGAAATAGAATAATTTTCTTCTATTAACTTTGACAAGCTATGATACAATTCTTTGTTGTTATTCAGCTTTTTCAGTCATGCCCAACTCTTCATGACCCCATTTGGGGTTTTCTTGGCAGAGATACTAGGATAGTTTGCCATTTCTTTCTCCAACTCATTTTAGAAATGCAATTCTATTTTTCTGTTATTTGAGACTTTAAGGGATGGTTGTTCTTCAGTTATTTTAATCCTGTCTAACTCATTGTGACCCTATTCAGGGTATTATTGGGCAAAGATACAAGAGTGATTTCCTCCTTCATTTTCCTCCAGTTCTCCATTCTTCCATTTCATTCTCCAGCTCATGTTACAGATGAGGAAACTGAGGCAAAAGTGTTAAGTGGCCATATAGCTAGTAAGTGTCTTAGGTGGAATTTGAACTCAGGTCTTCCTGACTCCAAACCCCAAGTTCTATCTACTGTACCACCTAGTTGCCCCTTAAAAAGTAGAAGGAAAAAAATTAAAAGATCAATGGGAAAGAAGAGGGTGGAAAGAAGTGAGGATGAATTTAGATGGGTCTCTTCAAATAATTACAGCTTCTCAGAAGTTCAAAAGTTAAACCAGTATATACGAATTCCTTTTGCTTCCCATAATCTACATTAAGAAATGAACTTTTAATTGCTTTAAAATAAATTCCTGAAATCTTGGTAAACTTTGCTCATTTTTATAAAAAAGCTTAAAGCAAATTTTAAAGATATGGAAAACTCTCTTTTAAAGTTTCTGGCTTTCACTTGGAACTGAAAGCAAAACCACAGAGTTCTCAAATGCCATAGGAAAAAAAAGTGGTGGTCTGGCATTGAGAAGCCTTGTTAGGCCTTTGAAAGCTGCTGACCTCCTGAGGTTATGTAATTTTTCAGGATAAGTGGATTTGTTTATGTGGAATAAGCACCTGATCTTTAGGGGGTACTTACTGGAATCAAGTTTAAAATCTAAAGAATTTTAACGCTTGCCAATCATTAATCCAATATATCACAGGTGGAAATTTTAAAACATTATATACACAATGTAATATGCACATAGACTATATATATATATATATATAACAATCTTAATATATTTTGCATGGATAAAGTTGTATATTTTATATATATATATATATATTACTTTTATATAACATTACATATATTATACATATGTAAAACACTGCATATCTATATAGATATGTGTCTAATACCTATGTGTGTGTGTATATATGCAAATTCATTAGGTGTTTGAGAATCTGAATCTACCTTATTCATTATTTATTGGAAGCATGAAGAAACAGTGTTAAATTTTGAAACTCTATCACTCTAGTGTGACCTTCCTCACTTTACAACTCTAAATAAACTTAAATGGAAATACCACCCAAGGAGTAGGTTTGGAGAAATATTGAATTTGGGAGTACTTTCTACTAGAAATTAACTTATTTTGGAATTACCAAAGGGGAGGATATCTTTATGAAAAATCATCCATAATGGCAGAGAATTTAGATTTATACTTGGGCTAAGAAAAGCTGTGCCTCCTGTTTTGGCACTGTGGTATTAAGAAATTTGCAGGGGTGATAATTTTAGTATTTGATTCTTGGCGGGGGGGGGGGTCACACATACCTAGTTTATATTTACATATATGGAAAACTAATTAATTTCCTCCTCCTCCTATTCCTCCTTTTGTTTCTCCTCCTCCTCTTTCTTCTTCTTCTTCTTCTTCTTCTTCTTCTTCTTCTTCTTCTTCTTCTTCTTCTTCTTCTTCTTCTTCTTCTTCTTCTTCTTCTTCTTCTTCTTCTTCTTCTTCTTCTTCTCCTTCTTCTTCTTCTTCTTCTTCTTCTTCTCCTTCTTCTTCTTCTTCTTCTTCTCCTTCTTCTTCTTCTTCTTCTTCTTCTTCTTCTTCTTCTTCTTCTTCTTCTTCTTCTTCTTCTTCTTCTTCTTCTTCTTCTTCTTCTTCTTCTTCTTCTTCTTCTTCTTCTTCTTCTCCTTCTTCTTCTTCTTCTCCTTCTTCTTCTCCTCCTCCTCCTCCTCCTCCTTCTCCTCCTCCTTCTTCTACTTCTTTCTTCTTTTTTCTTCTTTCTTCTTCTCTTCCTTCTCCTCCTCCTTAGAACAGGGTCCTTTATTTGAATAATTACAGACCTGACCCTACATTTAAAAAGTAAATTGATTTCCTATAGTGTCTTACCTCCTGAATTAGTATCAGTTCATACCCTGCCCTTTTTTTATTGAACAGTGCCTCTTACTACTTAAAATTCCTTTCCCCAAGGCCTAATTCTATGCTGATCTTTCTCTGGAAGAATTGTTCAGAAAGATTCTCATTTCTAGAATTATAAACATGGAAGGGATAGACATCTGGATCAAATTCAACACTTTTATTATTGAAGATCAAGAAACTGAGTTTATTGAAGTGAACTTCATTTGGGGGAGCCACCAATGATTTACACAAGGTCACCCAGGCATTCTGAATACAGTTCCTGACTCACTGTCTTTCTCTCCATAAAGTCTTTATGCTAGGAGATTTTAACATATGCATTTGTTTTCTCAACTATTTCATTGTTCCAGTTCCTCAATTGACTCAACTCCAATCAGCTATTCCTCTATTTCACTTCATGCATAAAAATGGTCATGTTCTTGATCTTTCCTTCTCCTATACATCTTCTGCTTGAATTATCAAGAAGTCTGATGTTCTTTTATCAGATCATAACCTCCTTTCATTTCATTTTATGCCTTTCTTCTCTTAAATCCATTGCTAATCCTCATTGTTACCTTCACCTCCTTCAGACCATCATTCTTGCTCTGACTTTCTGTTCCTCTACTCTGATCTCAGACTTTTACTCACAGTTTAACTCTATCTTTTCCTCTTTTCCAAAAATTTGAGGCCCAAAGCTATTGCCTGTTACACTTTGCTGAAGCCTACCTGTGAATTTTCCTCTATTATTGATGCCTTCTATTCCCAGTCCCTAAAAGAACCATGATGACTGACTCTCCTATGAATTTACCTTATCTAATTTCAATGTCATTTTATTAAAACTTAGAACTTAATATATGCTCATTTATGTTAGAATGATTCTTTATAAAAACCTTGTGAAATAAATGCATAATTAGCGGATATTATTATTGTTTCCATTTTACAGAAAAGAAAACTAAAGCTCAGATAAATTGAAAATCTTGGCCATGTTTACACTTCAAGTAATGGTTCTGAATTCATAGTTCTCCTGATTACAAGTTCCACATTTTGTAGCATATTAAACAGCTTTTCAATGTGATATTTGCATTTTAATGTAGCCTATGAGGGATATAATGCCTTAGCCCAAAGGTGTGACTCTCAGACACAGTAGAAAGCTAATGGAAGAGATATTCCTTGGGAAATTGGTTTTTAGCAGGTTACTGATTTCATTCCTTTTAGATGTTAAATCTTTATGTACAAGATCATGATTACACAAAGACTAAGGATATTTGGGTTGATTAAAGCCAAAATTTAGAGTTTTATAAAGACTACAAAATTTCTGTACTTTGGATATAAAATTTCACCGTTTGCCACTTATAAATTCCAAATACTTTATTGTATTTTGAATACAGATGGCTTAAATTGCTACCTTAGGAATGTATTTGGAACTCTCAGTTGGGAAAACAAGTACATTTTCACTGATGTTTCACCTCAATCATCTGAACTATTCACCATATTTCTGAAATCCTTCAGTTATATGAACAGGCAAGGATAACTATCTGCATGTATACACATATAATGTGATGCATTCCTTAAATCTTAGATTTTTTTTCTTATCTAATCTCTCACTTGAAAAGCATAGAATTATTAATCAATCATCCCCCTTTTTGTCCTTCCCCCCAAAAAAGGATTTCTAACCCCAACTCCACCTTCCTAGACTAATTATTTTAAGATCTGGACTCTGCTAAGAAAAACAAGCAAATGTGGGTGTGGGTGTATATGCAATGGCATTTTATATAAAACAGACCTCTTATTTTTATAGAAAGGAATTTCTGTTGCTTTGTAACTGAACTGAAGAGGTAGCATTCTTGAGGGAGAAAGGCAGATGGAGAAAGAAGGAGAAAAAGTGAAAAGATTAAAAAATAAAGAAAAAACAAAATATAAAGCATGAGTTTTCCATCCTATTCCTTAACTTGACTGTCCTGGGCTGGGTCAAGCTGGTACTTTTGCGAAGGACAATTCCTAAATCACCAGTGTTGAACGACCTTATGACATCGAGCCCCATTTAACCGAGGGGCACCAGAGTTCCCTTATCAACATTGGAGGGCTTTGTTCTGTTCATATGAGGATTACATCTTATAAATTATGACAGGCACCCAATAGGGAACCAGTCAGCCAAGAAGGGCATCACCCCTTTTGGCTTGTGCATTCACATTACTTTGGCACTTTTATTATCATTTAAATTTAATCTCACCTCAGTAGGAAAATGCCACCACCATCACCACCCCTCTCCTTTTTTAAAGAGGCTTCAGGCTTATGCTTGACAAAGTAATTGAAATAAGTTATTTTGGCCTTTCAAATCAGGACTGGAGATACTGTGGCTGGCAGTGTTGCAGAACTGAAACATCCTATTACTTAACCACATACACCAGCACTGCACACAAGAAATCATGAAAAGATTAAAAGATACCCACATAAGAAAGGGAAGCAGTTAGAGCCAGCCTCACCCTGGACAATAACCAGAAAGCTTCAGCTCACAAGCCACAGCCATACTCCTTTCTCACCAAGCTAGACAAGTATTCCTGAAGTAGGAAATAAAGAAAAGAGGGTAAAAAGAAAGTCACAGATGAAGACAGTTAAAATTGACCCCTGACTGGAAGCTCCCAAGTTCTAGGATTCTATTTTTTTCCTTTTCCTTTATCCTCCCCTTCCCTTTCTTTCTTCCCTTCTCTTTTCCCTTGACAGGGTGAAATGATTATAGGGATGAGAGGAATTTAAATATCAGAGCTGCCATGTGTTTGTCTCCCAGTCAAGCAGTAGATAATGCCAAGTCTCTTTGAAGTGGCCACAGCCAGGGAGGGGCCTACTAAACCTGGGCAGTTCTCAGCCTGAACCTTATCAGCCCCTGCCAGGTTTCCCAGCTAAAACAGGAGGAGGAGGGATGCTATTATTACGTGCAGAAAAATTATCTTGGGCAACTTGAGAAAGTGTTCCTTTTATCTTCCAAGGCTGGAGCATTTGGGCCATGTTTAATATCCTTAAACTGCTCATGCATTGTTATGATGACATTTCTTTATCTCTAAAGAGAGTTTAAGGACTCATTAGGAAGTTCAATGGTTTCCCACTCATAGTCATAGCTCCTTGACTAGTTTTTTTTTTTTTTCCCCTTTCATTTTGCACAATGTTCCACTGCTGAATACTTTGCTTTTCTCTTTAACATTTAAGCTGATTTTGAGACCTGCCAGAAGTTGAGAAGGGCATTAATCAGCCAATGGATATTTACTGAACATCTATTATTATAGAAGCACTATGTATCACTCAATGCATTTTCTGCTATCTATCCAGGAATGTAATTTGGGGAAAAATTAAAAGTACAAATGAAATTTTATTTCAATTCAATTCAATTCCATAAGCATCTACCATGGTCCAGTCGAGGGTAGAGAGTGGGAGTGTGTGAAGTTTACCTTGTGTATTCTACAGGAACATCCTTTGTTATTTCAGGCAAGTCACTTCACTGGATTTGGCCTATATTTCCCTATCTATAATCAGCAAGTTGGACTAGAATATTGGGAGTCACCACATTATATTTGACAATAGTAGAATTTTAAAAATATCATTAAGTTAACTTTGGGGCTACAAAGAAAGGAATAACAACAAAAAACAAACAAACAAAAAACTCTGGGGAGGATTCTGGAAAAATGACAGAATACATTGTAAATTTCAAGTTCTCCTGATTTCTCCCATAAACAAAACAAATTTGTGCCTCAGGGCAAACAGACTAATGAAAAATGAGGATTTCAGCCAGAATAGGGGTCCTCCTGAAACAATCTAAAATCTTAAGAAAGTCCCCAGGCAGAAATTAGCCAGTGTGAAGTGCAAACACCTCTGGGCTAGCTCCACAGAAATACTCCAAGTGGGGACTCCTGGGGCTAATTGAGTTTTACTGGAGCTCCAGCAGGATCTTTTGTCTCCTGGATTGACTGTGGAAATGGGGGTCTGAATCCAGGAAAACAGAGGGACCCAGGCTCTGTTTTGTGGAAGAGCCCTGTCCCCAAGCTAGAAGGAATGAGCACATGGGATAAGTGCAAGAACAGTGGGGCAGAGACCTTGCTAGCTGTGGGAACTTGCAGAAGGGTGGAGCTCTTGGTTTGGGGTTCCAGATCAGAGGAGATAGCTGAAGTGAGGCTAGAGGCACTGTCCCCCTACCTCATGATTAGAGGTGCTTACACTTTCACTTCTCATTAATATAAAAATGAACCAGCAAGAAAGAGAGAACCCAACCATAGATACTTACTTTGAGAATAGGGAAAATGTGGTTCATTTTCAGAGGAGGACATTGAAGTAAAAAATAAGCTTTTTATACCCCAAAGGTTAATGATAAATGGGCATTATCCCAGAGAGAATTTATAGAACTTAAAAAAGAATTTAAAAATCATATGAGAGTCATTGAGGAAAAGAAAACATATAAATACGTAATTGAAAATCATCCAAAAAGATTATAAAAAGTTATTCAACTAGAAAAGATAAACAGTCTTAAAGAAAAAAAAATAACTCTTTCAAAATTAGAATTGGGTAAGGGAAAGCCATCTACAAAAGATCAAAGAATAACAAAATAGAATATAAAGAATGAAAAAAAAATCAAACAGAATGTGAAATATAAGGGAAACAACAGATCTGGAGAATAAATCAAGAAGGGAAAATATAAGAATAATTGAATTAGCTCAAAGCCATGAATAAATAAAACAGCTTTTACTGAATAATGCAAGAAATAACACAAGGAAAATTTTTCTGTATTTAGCAGCAGCCAAAGTAAAAAAAAAATGTAGGTGCTGTAATTATAATTGGTGATCAAAAGAACTAGGCTTATAGCCACAATATCATTTGAAGCAAAATTATCAATAATATTGAATAAAAAAGATGGACTTTAAATGAACTTTTCAGGACTTGCAATCAAACTCAAAAGAAAATTTAACATATAAAAGCTAATATCAAAGATCAATTTCAAAGATCAAAGATCTAAGGAACTTAACATGACCAAATTGTTTATGTTCCATGTTTTTAACATGGAAATTTATACCATATGTTTAAGATTGACAAAAGTAATTGGGTATACCATGGAGGAAATAGCACCCTCCAAAATATATAAAGAAATAATGGGGGAAGGTTAGGTAGATGGGAGTAAAGGGTGAGGGAAGAAGACAAGAGAGAAATCTCTGGGTGGGCAAAGGATAATTAAGAGTAAGCCAAGTTATAAAGCAGAATAAAAGGAAACAGTTAGCAAGTGTGTGTGCTTCTATATATCTACACATGTATACACAACTATATTCTTACTTAATTATAGATTGCTTGAGGGAGGTGGAGAAGATGGAAGGGGAGAAGAATAAAGTAAAAAGAAAAATGCCTGGCAGGAAACAAAAGAACAACCTACAAACAAGTAAAGAAAAGATGGACACTCATGAATAGAATTCCTTCTATTATTATATACCCTTTCTTGAAATAATAATTTATTGTTATATATTTGAATCCTTCCTGATGTTCTGCTAGGTACATGACAATTTTCTGTTTTGTCTTGTTTTGATATTTTTTTGTTTTCCTTTTCTGTTATTCTTTTTTTTTAATAAAATAAAATTTAAAACAGCTTTTATCATAAATTCACATAAAAAGAGATAGGGATAGTAGTATGCAAACAACTATGAGTAAACAAGATATATAAAGGAAAAAAATTGGAGATATTAGAAGACAATAAGTTTATGGAGGACTGGAAAAGATTTCTTGCAGAGGGTAGAAATTGAGCTGAAACTTGAAGTAAGCCAGAAGGTGTAAATGAGGAAGGAAAGAGTTCTAGTCATGGAAGATAGCCAGTAAAAAAGTCTAAAGTTAGGAAATAAAGAATTTTGTTCCAGGAACAGCAAGGAGGCTAAATAGCCTATAAGCTCATTGAGAGAAAGGGCTGTCTTTTGGCTTACTTTGTATGCCCAGCACTTAGTAAAGTGCCTGGAACATAATAGATTTTTAATGTTTATTGATTAATTTGCTATCATTGGATGGCTCAGTACATGGAAGGAAAGAAAGTATGAAAGACTAGAAAGGTAGGAAGGGGCCAGATTATAAAGGACTTTAAAAGCCAGATCATTTTTTAAACAGGTTTTAATTTTTAGCATTTCTTCTCTCCCACCACATGATAGACAGACAGATAGACAAATAGATATAGATATATGTGTATACATACACATATATATTCAAATATGTATTGTGTCTTGTGTACCTCTATGCTTCTCTTTGTTTCTGAATTGGAGTCTTCAATTCTCTGTCAGTATGTAGGTAGGATGTTTCATCAATAATACTCTGGAATCATGGTTGTCATTTCACAGGTGAAAATTCCTATATCTTTCAAAGATTTTTTTGTCTTTATAATATTATTGTAATTATTCAAATTGTTCTCTTGATTATGATCTACATCATACTAACAGCATCACTTTATGCAATATTTTTTCAAAATTTCTCTGAAATCATCTTCTTTGTAATTTCTGATAGCACAATGTCTTTTATGTACTATAACTTGTTCAGCCATTCCTCTGATTACCATTTATTTTTACCTCAAAAGACCTAGAAAATTTTTTTATGAAAACTCAGTGTTTATTCTGCTTAGGACTTAATCTCTCTTAATCTACCTTCACTCTAGTTCCCCCTTTTCTCTTCTACCTTTTCTCTTCTATTTCCTCAATTAGTTAAACACATTTCTCTCTCTCTCTCTCTCTCTCTCTCTCTCTCTCTCTCTCTTGCTCTCGCTCTCTCTGTATTTGTATTCTCTCTTTTGACTAATTTAGATAAGAGTAAATTTCAGCTCTGCTTCCTTTCCTTATTTGTGAAAACTTCTAATTTACATTTCCAATCATTTGAGAAAACTTTCCCTAATATTCCTTTCTCTTTCTCCTCACACTTATCACAGTATATTCCCTTTCTTCTCTCTTTCCATTGCTTTAAGATTATCACAACATTAACAATACTGTTTTCAGGCCTTCTATATAATAAGAATCCCTCTAAGACTCTTAATGATTTCAGAGGGGACACATACATCTTCTCAGCATCTTAGATTGTAAGCAGTTTACCCTTGTTTAGTCCCTAATAATTGTATTTATCTTATATTTCTCCTACTTCCTATATTTGAACTTTAAAGTTTCTATATATCTCTGGCATTTTGATCAGGTATTCTTGGAAGTCTTGCATTTCTATGTTTTTCTTCCTGAAAAGAGCTTAGCAATTGCTTATGCCAGAATTGCCTCCTTGAACACCCCATAGACTTCCCAAGACAAGTAAATGCTGTGCACACATATATCCATTACATTTGTGTTCATAGATGTGTAGCATATGAAGTCTCTATATGTATATATGTGTGTAAGTGTAAGTGCAGATAATTTAATGGAATATTCCTGACTGATAGCATTAGGTAAGACTCCTTATAGGAAGCAACATCTAAGTCTTTTCTTAAAGGAATATAGGGTTCCAAGATGCAGAAGTCTTAGGAGTGGAGCATTTTAGACATCAGATTTGAAAAATTGCTAAGTCTTGTGCTGAATGGAGTTGTCTCCATATTTCCTGAAGACCACATCAAGGTATTTTAGTTTTGAATAAATATTTATTCAATATTTCCATGTGATTTGAATATATTGTCATGAGAAGCTCAACTTAGGGTACCACTCTTGTGGGACTGATTTTAAAAGAAAAAATGATAACCATATTTCAGTTTAATGGGTTTCCTTTGTCATCTCATGTATTTTATTTTATAAAATTTAAAGTGTCATTATGGATCCAAAAGGTTTCACCAGAATAGATCCATAATCAAAACCAAAATGAAACAAAATTAAATTAAAAAAAACATATAAGGACCCTTAGTCTAGAAAAATCATTATTTCTTCTCTAATACTTTGTTTATAAAATTACATAATTATACTGAAACATTACTGTTCCACTTGAGGCTGTCATTTCTCTATATTTCTCTTCTTTGTTGTTTATCATTTTCTTACTCATTAATACTGATCCAGATTCCCTATATCAGAAGCTTAGAAAAATAGTTTGAATATAACAAAACTGTTCACTACATTCCCATACCAGTCACCTAAAGCTCATGTAGGAATTTTTAAATTTGATTTTCATATACCCAATCCTTATCTATACATATATCATGGAGTCTAGAATTCCTCCAGCTTTGTTCTACCTAGAACTATCAACTCCCAAACTCAACTTCCAGGGACAATTTTTCCAACTCCTCTCCATTTACCCTAGCTTTCTGAAGGAATAAATACACTGGTCTTTGGAACTCTGCCCTTTGCTTGAGCTATCTTGACTGGTAAACAAGTGATTTCAAATTTGCCTAACCTATTATGTAAAAGGTCAAAGAACATTTTCTAATAATTATGATGAATTGACATGCTATCTTTGAAAAGCAGGAGACTCAGATCCTAATTTACATTTCACAAAGTGAGACATTCTGCTAATACTGTACCCTTCTCCTTACTTTACTCTTCCCATTCCTACTCCCCTCCACATACAAACACATACTTACTCTGGGAATAATAACCAAATTATTGATTGCTACTAGAATGAGCATGATAATCAACTATCCTGTGACTCTACTCATAATTCCTCTGTACCAAAACTCTTTCCCCTAACTATTACCCTCTTATATATGCTGTCTATTCTAAATAGAATGCAGTTTCATTAAGGCAGAGATTGTCTCCCTTTGGAATTTATATCCCTCATGCCAGAAAAAGTATCACATAGTAAGTACTTAATGAATGTTTTCACATTAACTTTTTCATTTTTATTCATTCTTCTCATTGTACTAATGAAAAATAAAATCAAAACTCTAATACTAAGTGAAGCTAAATGTATTTTCCCTAGTAATATTAATATGGCTAGGATTAGTATTCAAGCCTCCTCCACCAATGCTATGTTTATTCTACAATAGCAACCAACACAACAAGACTTGGGGTTCCCTCACTCATTTCTGAAAGGCAATGTTGAAGGCAACATTAGTTAAATTAGACATTTATGCCTGGTATGTATTTTAGAGGTCATAAAACCTATGTTCACAGCTCATGATAATATAGGCCAGTTAGCTAGTTAGGTGAATTAGGTTAGTTAGGTTCACATGGTCTCTCAAATTCTCCATTCAAATGTCCCACATACTTATAGACAGTCATTGTAAAGACGTTTAACTAATCACAGAATCCTGTTCTCTCAGCATGGGTGGCCAATTGCTGTGGTTTCTGTTTGTTTTACAATGTGTTCGAACATTGCCAGCTCAAGATTTTTTTCAACATTTTTCCCCTTTTTAACCAAAATAGCTCCAAATGTTTGAAATGCTTAATTGTGGGAAGACTAACAGTCAATACAGATTTTTTTTTTCCTTTATGAAAAATAAACATCTTGGAGACAAGTAGAGTGTTAGTTTCTCAATGTAGTTATACAAAAAGGAATAAATACCATCATCATTATGAGATATAATGAGGTAGAGTCATAAAATTTTAAAAACTATATCATAAAAGTTCACATGTGTACAGTAATTTAATAATCATAGTATACTAAAAATAATGGCATTATAGAGTTTTAAAATTCATGAAGTGCTTTACATTATTATTTTAAATCTCACAACATTATAGGAGGTAGGTGCTATTATAATATTTATTTCACAAATGAAGAACCTGGGGCAGATAAACATTAAGTGACTTCCTTATGTTCACAGATAATCTGAGATTGGATTTGAATTCAGCCCTTCCTGAATGCAAGAATTCTTGTCTGAGGCTGAATTGGAATTCAAGTGCTCTGATTCAAGGTCTAGTGCTCTTTTCACTGATGCCACAGTAAAGCAATGAGATGATAATTCTTATAATAAAATTTATATTTGAATAGCTCACATTTATGTTATACCTTTTGCTGACAAAATAATTTCTTAGCATTTTGATAGTATCTATTATTATTAATCACATTTTATACATGAGGAAAATAAATATCAGACCATTTAAGTGACTTTTCCAGAATGTCATGAAAGCATATACCAAAGTGGGCAATATTCCACTGTGGGAATTTGTGAAATTGTCTTTGAAGTCCTTAGGTATAGAATAAATACTGTGACGACATTTTCAAGTTTTAAAGGATACGAGTTGGATAAGCATGAATAATGGATGCAATATATATATATATGTATATATACATATATATATATGTATATATATATATATATGTATATATATATATATATATATATCTGGAGAGAAGATCAAAATTTGAGTAAATGAATAAGGGATTGAAAAAAATCTTAGAATAGAGAGAGAAAGAAGCCATTATAGTTGGTGTTCCTCTAATATACTTTCTCATTTTTCAAATGAGGAAAATAAGCCCCAAAGAAGTGATTTAGCTTTCCTCAAGCATAAAACTGGTAAATCTTGCAGCCAGAATTTAAATTAAGAACTTATTTTGAGGATTTTAGATGGTGCAATAGAGAGAATACTGGTCCTAGAATCAACATGACCTGTGTTCAAATTCAGTCTCAGATATTTATTAATTATATGACCCTAGGCAAAAAGTATTTATATTCTATCTGCCTTAGCTTCCTCAAGTGTAAAATGGCAATAACAATAGTACCTATTTCCCAGGGTTATTGTGAGGACAAAATGAGATAATATTTTAAAAATTTAGCACAATGACATGTAATAGGCACTTCATAAATGCTTGTTTCCTTGTTTCCTTATTCTGAATCAAAATTCAGTTCCTCCTCACCCCCCATAACCTACCACTTCTCACAAACAAAACAGAAGGAAGAATACTGCTAATAATTTAACAAGTGCTATATAAATGCTTATTTGCTTCCTTTAATCCCTAACACAAATTGAATTAGGGATTACTACTTCTATGACTTTGGATCAGTCACAATATTACTGGGTTCAGTTACTTCCTATATAAAATGGAAGCTTTTATGAAAGAATAAAGAAAGGGAACGAGTTACATAAGATGGCATCTGAAATCGTTTCCACCTCTAGACATAAGATCCTAATTGATAAATATGGTGCTATGCTTGGAGTTAAGAAGATTTGGTTTCAAATATCTTTTTTTTTGAGGTATTTTTCCAACAAGTCACATAACTTCCAAGTGCCTTTATTTAGGCCTTATCTGTGTTTTTTTTTATTTTTTAAATTTCTCATCATATGTAAAAAATAATTTTTACATCCATTTAAAAAAATCCTTCCCCTTCTACTTCCTTGTCCCTTTCCAGAGAGTGTAAGCAATTTGATATTGGCTACAAATTATAGTCATTAGGACTCTATTACTTCCCTTTCCACCATTCAGTTTGTATTATAATATGAATAACTATTCTTCCTCTGTCAGGCGTCAATCTACCTAATAAAACAAAGTTGAGGTCAAATTCAAATATCCAAGAAAACTTCCTCGTCATCATTTTTTCTCTCTTTCACATCTTACCTTTTCATCATATTCACCATATACAATTTATGTCCTTCCAGCTGGTCATAAAAGTTCCTTGAGGATAGGAACAATTTCATTTCTCATATTTTTATCACCAATGCAGAGCTATGCTGGTAAATGTTTAATAACTGACTTTTTGTAGGAAAAAATATAACTTCTAACACATTTTAAGTGTAATCTACAACAATAACATTTTTTCTATCACTTTCTTAAGTCTTATGTAGTCAACAAAACAATAAATCAAGCCCCAAATTTATAGCATTTCCTGATTTCTGAGCAATAGATGTTCACACTAAAAAACTTAACAAGTGGTTTAAAGTAGCATACAATATCCCAGGGACTAGTACAATGTCTTAAAAATAGCAGGCACTTCATGAATATAGTTTGAATTTCATGAAATTGAATTACATATGGTAGATACTCAGAAACCATGTGTCAATAGATGGAATGGTACTTGCTTTATGTCCATGGTTCATTTTTTAAAATGTCACTCCATAATTTTATGGTTCCTAAACGGTTTTATGTCTCCTAGATCCATCCTAATCTTCATTTCCATAATAGGTCTTTTGAAATCTATTTATTAAGCTTCTACTATTTTCCAAAATTGTATTATGAGGACTCATGATAATATAAATTTATTTAAAATGTTCTTATTTTATTTTGACATCCCCTTCATTTTTAAAAATACCCTTTCATTTCCCCTTTCAAGACAACAATACTTTCCAACAAAGAAAAAAAAAGTGAGTTAAAAATATCATTTCAACAACACTAACAAGTGATCCGTCAGTGTATTTAAGGTTCAACATCCTTAGCTGTGTAAAAAAGGAAGGAAGATACAGATGCTAATCTCTTTATGGACCCAAAGTTGATTATTATAATTGCATTGCATTCAGTTTCTTTTATTCTCAAGGATGAATGGACAGATGGTAGACAAAGCATTTATTAAGTGCCCAATATGTTCTAAGGCTCTGTGCTAAGTGCTTTACAAATATCCCATTAGAGTTATTGTGTATATTTAATAACATACATATAAGGCCATTTACAAATCACTTTCACCAGCATGCTCTCATATGGTCCTTAAAAAATCCAGGAATTACCATGCTCATTTTATAGATAAAATGGAAAAAAATTGAGTAATTTGCCTGAAGTCATGTAATTAATAAGAGCAGATATGAGACTTGAACCCAGGTCCTCAAATGTGAATCCAACAGTGTTCTCTTTACTTAATCTACCCTCTGTGTACCTATTTTAAGAAACAGATGGCAATGATTTTCAGTTAGTCTGCCCTTATTTTAATAATCTGAAAACAACATGATATGGTGGAATAGCCAGTAAAAGAATGAATCTCATCATTCAACTACATATGCATTAAAGACACAATACTGATGAATAATTTAATGGAAAAGCCCTGTATTGGACTTGAGAAATATGACCATTTACTATGTTGCTTCAAGTAAATAATTTACTTTTTCATCTGTAAAATAAGAACAATCATACTTTTACAATCTCACAGTATTGTGAGAATCAACTGAGATCCTCATTAAATAGGAAAACATGTAAAGTATCAGAGAGATATAAGATGCTATTACTATCAAAAATAAGAGAATTGATACATGAATATATGTGCAAGATCTCTCAACCTAATTGATTTGGATGGGTTTGCAGTCTGCCACTATACTGTGTTAAAGTAGCCCAACGACAGCGGCCAACTATCAATCACATATGACTTGGTTTAGCTGCTCACCAATTATAGGAAATATACAGAGACAAGAATAAGAGTCTAGATAGGATTGGGTGAGGAGGAAGTTTTGGCTATGTTGATGAGGATTAATTAGCCATTTGGACTAGAAATGTCCTCAGAAAGTGACAGAATATTGAGAAACACAAGTTTTAATAAACCCTTTCACTAGGCAGATCTCTCTGTTTCAATGTTGACATGTTATCAACTATGTCCATATATATTAGTTCATTTCTTCTCAAAATCCTTTTTGTTTTCATATCAATTTGACTTTTGGTTTTGTTTTCCAATTTTTTGTTCTAGACCTGTGATTTTATCTTTTCCGATACAAGACATTCCTGGTATAGATAGATCATTTCAATAAAGTAGTAACCCTAGTCTTAAAAAATCTTTTCTAAGGCATAAAGATCAAATACCTTACCTATGGCTACATTGCTGTGGCAAAAGCCAATCCTCCTCTCATCATGATACACTGTGTCTACATCATGCAATTATCACTATAGATATTTATACATGTAAATTTAATTATATTTTAATGATAATTATGTAATCTCCCTTTTATTTCCATTCCAGTTAAATTATTTAATAATTAATAATTTTATAATTTATCTTATAATTTCAAAAATCATTTCTTCCTTCAAAACAAAAAGCATGCAAATAGGGGTAGTATTGTTTGTTATTCCCATTATACCACAGACAAAATTGAGACTCAGGGAAGTTGAATATCACATGTAGACAGTATCATAGATGAACCTCAATTCTGTCATTTGTACTGTTTGCCATGTATTATGGTATCTCAAGTGTAGGAACAATGCCTTTACCATATTCCATACATACTTATCACATTCTATACATTGTTTATACATTTATATATATGTAAGATTTGTATATGCATTATGATTACAATTACAAATAAAGTATGATGTAGAGAAAAGAGCTTTAATGTTACAGTGAAAAAGTTCAGGGCTTCAGTTCCACAGGTGTAATCCTTGACTATGTGCAGCCTCAGTTTCCCTGGGACTAATGGATGAAGTGATCTCTAAAGCTCAATTTTAGCATTCTAGTTTTTTATTTTATAATTTACTGACCAAATATTGCTTGTATGCCATTTTACAGGTTAGGAAGAAATACCCTTAACTGTGTTTCCATTATTCTAAAGAACTTGGCAAGAATATTAGTGGGAAATGAATTCTCAGACATTTTAATAATACCAGACTAGTTGGTTTACACAAGAGGAAAAAAAAAGTATTTCATTAGGATATATTGATGTCATCAAGGAAAATCTTTGCAACGTACTTAAAAACAGACATTTAATAAGCTGCTCCAGTGTACAGAAAATTCAAATGGAGTCAATTGGCTCAAAAAGATTAAAAGTGTAGATAAAACAGTCTGTCTTCATGCTATCTATAATCTAGTAGAGAGATGAGACACATAGATAACTATTTAGTTAATAATAGTACATGATAAAGTAATTCTGCAAGTCAGTGGTGACAGTCTTATTTTGCAAATCATTGATTTGAAAGTTTCCAGTGTGAAATTGTCCCTTTTTATAATATTGTTCTGCCTCCTCTCCATTCTCCTCCCCTGTTCCTTTTCTAATATAACGACATGCAAAAGACTAAGCTCCCCAGGAAAACTTTGAACAGTTATCAATTTGGATCCATACAAAGTAGTCATTCTATAATACTGTCAATATGCACACATGAATATATGCATGCATCCATATAACATGTGTATCAAAGGCACATACAACTGTACCCAAACTTATGGAAACATTTTAAATAAAGATCTTCAATATCATATACACAACCTATAATTACATTTTGTTTTCCCATGCTTTATCTTATTTGTAACAGCTTCCCTGAGAGACTAGAAACAACCATCAGATTTAGACCCAGAACTAGAAGGACCTAAAAAGCCATATAATCCAACCCCTGAATTTTACAAATGAGGAAACTGAGATGCAGAGAACTGAAGCAGTTTACTCAGTTACACAAGTGGTAAGAAGCAGAATCAGAATCTGAACTCAGGCAGTCTTATGTCCATAGTCAGTGTTCACTCCCACTTCTACTCCCTGTCCCATTGTACCTACCTCAGAAGTACAATTAAATCTATTTTTACAGAAGAGGATATTATGTCTCAAATAAAAAAAAGTAACTCAAGGCCACACACAGTGAAAGATCCAGGGATCAAATCCAGATCTTCTGACTCAATAAATAACTTTCTTTTTATTACTGGGCTGCCACTCATTGTTCTGTGTGGCTTACAAGTTATATTTATATTTAGAAAGTATATTTGTGTGCCATATCAAACTGTGATTGTATTATTTTTTCATGGTATCATAGGTAGCTTTGGGCTAGAGATCATATTTTCTATTTCTAATTTTGTCATTATTCTGCAGAGAATTTTTTCACACACTGATTGGTTATATTGCTCAACATCCATAATAAAATTGTTCTTATAAAAGAGGAACTCACAAATGTTTTTGAATGATGGAAGTTTTAAGAAAAGAAGCATAATTTTCTCAATATAACTACATAGAGAGGGAAAACATTTGTTTGGATGTAGGTGCATGTTTGGGTAGGAATATTAAAAGTTACTAATTGTATGATTGTATAACATTTGCATAATAGTTAATGGTTTACAAATCCATTTTCTCACATCATTGTTGTTTTTCCTTCATTTTTGAAAAGGGCCATAAGTTTAGCATATGTACTTATATACAGACAAACAGACATATAAAATATCCCTTTTTCACAGATAAAGAAACTGAGACTTGGGCATTATATTATAGTTCATTGAAAATCAAAATAAACCAATACTGATAGACATGCATATATTAAAATTGGTATCAGTTTCTCTAGGCTTTTCATTCTAGCTACAGAATTTACACAACAGAAATGCCCTCCAACCCTGCAGCCTGTTCCTCTGATTGGATGGATCTTCCAGGAATTCCCATTGAAAGAGAGTGCCCAGGGCTAGCCATGTCTTCATTGATCTCCATCATCAAAATACTTACTGTAGGAAAATACAGAGAAATAAAATTGATGTTTGGAAGACTGCAAGCTCTTTTGTGTCACTTAAAATGCAATTTCTCTCCAAGAAGCTCTCTATTCTTCATTCCTTTCCAGACTGCATTCCAAACATGCAACATCCTCATCTCTTTTTCCTGAAGGCTCACTCTAGCTAGGGAATTCACATTTTGGAAGTAACTTCTACTTTTGCTGGCAAATAAGAGCTTCATTATCCATATAAGTGAGGTTTCCAGATCCATTGAGGTAGAAAAATATACTAGTCATTCCATTTATCAAGCACCTACTATTTGCCAGGAACATAGTATTATCTCTTCCTCAAGAGTCTAAACTAATTAACAGCTAGGTGGAACAGTGGATAGAATTCCAGCCTTAGAGTCAGGAAGATGAGTTTAAATCTAATCACAGACACTTGCTATCTCTGTGACCCTAGACAAATCATTTTATCTCTGTCTACCTCACTTTCCTGAACTATAGAATGATTGTAATAATAGTATATCCTTCCTAAGATCACTGTAACGATGAAATGAGGTAATATTTATAAAGTGCTTTGCCCAATACCTAGCACATAGTAGATGCTTAATGCAAGCTTGTTTCCTTCTTTTCTTCCTTCCTTCCCGACCCCTCCTCCCCACCATTTCTATCATTCTGGCTCTAGTCCCTACTGCAGTAAATTGAATAAGGCAGGCAAAATACTTCCTAAATATTTGTTAACAAATCACTTACAAATATTTATTAAATAGTGCAAAATTTGTTAAATTAACATAAAATGACTTGCTCAAGTTCATAGAAATAATAAGTGATAGCAATTGAACTCAGACCCAAAATTTTGAATTATAAATCTATTGCTCTACCACACTGTCTTAGAGAAGAGATTATTGTGTTCTTGACTGGTAGAAAAAATTTTCCAAGCTTTCCATTATAGCAGAATAGGCAGAAAAAAGGCACTGAAGTAAATGGAAATCACCTCCTTCTTACATTCCCTGAAAGTTATAGGCTGTGGTTTTAAGGATTAGGATTTGTAGCTAGAGGTATATCTGACAGTTGGAAGAGTTAGAAATCTGGAAAAAACAGTTAAAACATCCATTCAGGCTAGCTACTCAAAATGCTTCATCAGGTTAACTGTTTTCCTTCAGGGTCCATTATAGGCTTTCAGTGATCTCTACCCCATCCATTGTGCTCTTACATTTTCCTTCCTTTGTTAGGAGAACAAGTGGTAATGGAGCACACTGGGAAATTACTTACACTCACAATATCACACAAAGACAGATTACACAGTTTCCCTTGCTTTAAGGGGAAAAAAAATTGCTTAAATTTTCTAGGAATTTGCCAGAATCAATTTGAAACCTCTGTTGTAAAAAAAATGGTGGGGTGTTAGAGAAGAGTTCTCCTAACCAGCACATTTCTCAATATTTTTCCAACCCATATGACTTCTGTCCTAACAGAGACAAAAATTTGTATAGAGAAAATGCAATTGGGAAGATAAAGAAATTTCCTACTGATTTTCATTGGACTTTAAAGGGAACAAATGATACTTGATTCCATCTATTCCACTGGACTATTGTAAGCAAGGAAGAAAATGATTCTGAATCTCAGTTCTATAGTGAGAGAGCAAAAGCAATGTGCTCAATTGGGAGCAAAAGGAGGTAAAGGGAAACAAAAAAGTCCTTTTCCTACCCTAAGACTATTCTATAACTAACTAGGAATAAATATAGAGTGCTAAAGTTCAAGGATGACATCACACCCTAGGACCATCAACCTAAGCAGTAAGTAGGCTAATGTGTAATAGATGACACTGGAATCCAGATTTGGTCAGCTGAAGGGTTAAATATTTTAAAATATTAGTATAACTTGTAGCAGAGATTGCAAGGATTTGTAACATTTAATATTCAAAGTGGATACTTTTCCATAAAATCTTATAAGATTGTCATTTAATTTAAAATAGAACGATGCATGGAGACTTTACTATTTATGTATGTGACTACAATTCATGTATATAGAATTAAAGACAATTGTTAAAATTAAAAAAAAAACAGCAATGATAATAACAATAATAGGAGCTTCGATTTACAAAATTTTCAGCTTCACAATTTTCAGTTTTAATTTGGATATCTCATTTCAGCCTCTATATCCTGAAAGATCAACTCATTTTGCCAAAGTTTATTCAGAAATAAAGTTCCAAAATTAAACACTAGTGCATAAAAAATATTGACCTGTGCAGATATATAGACTGTCCTTATTTCTGTACACTGCACTACACTTAGTCTGCTGATAAAATCTAAGGTTTCATTTTGTTCTTTTGGTTGACATCAAAATGTTAGGAAAAGAAGAGAATAAAGGAAGGAAAATTATAGAGCTTCTACTATAAGTCAATCTATGTATATTATGTTAAGTGCTTTCTACCCATCTCAAAATATTTACAGATATTAGGTTAAAAGGAAGCTAGGTAACTTAGTGGATACGTTTGGAGTTAAGAAAATCTGAGTTAAAATTTAATCTGATACTTTTACTAGTTATGTGACCCCAGGGAAGTCACTTAATTTCTGTCTACCTCAGCTTCCTGATTTGTAAAATTAAGATAATAATAACATCTATTTCCTAAGACTGTAGTAAAGCTCAAATGAAATATTTGAAAAAGCTTCCCACAGTTTCTCACACACACAGGTACATAATAAATGTTTATTCTCTTCCTTCCTCACAACAAGGTAGGCATTATTATTACCCTCCTTTTACAGTTCTGAGAAATACAGAGGTTAAGTGACTTAAGTAGCTCACCCAGCTACTAAACACCTGAGGTTAGATTTTATCTAAAGTGTTCTCCATTCCAAATCCAATGCTCTATCCATTGAACTACTATCTATCTATCTCTTATTGATGCATATTGAGTCAAAACTGTACTCTAAAAGTTATTCCACGCCTATTCTCTGGGAGGATAAAAGAGGGCGGCTCTCTGGAGGAAAAGAAGTCTCCACTCTAGGTCAGAGTTGGATCTGCTCACTGGGAGGAGATCTGCTGTCTCAACTCAATCTCCTGGCCAGACTCTCCTTCCTCCAGAGAGCTGCCCTCTTTTATCCTCCCAGAGAATGGGTGTGGAATAACTCAGGGGCTTCTGGGAAAAAATACTTCAACCAATGAACTTGCTCCTCTTAAACATTAAGCTCCTCCCCAGAAGCTCAAAGGGGTAAAACTCCCTTTAAAGACCGGGGGCATTCATATTGTGCCACTAGAGGTGAAATTCTTGGATTGGCGCAAGACAGACCTTAGCATTTTGGTGCCCTAACAGGGACAGACAAGATCCTGATTCCAGTAGAAAAGCCTCTCTGACCCAGAAATGTGTGTAACAAGGAAACTTTGTTAAACTTTGTTAAAGAGCTAAAGTAGAATTTTAATGAAATGGGGCAAATCCCTTCTGTTCAAGGAAATTGTTTAGAGAGCATTATCAAGGTTATGAAAAGCCAAGGATTGATTATAATTTTGGAGGAGATTACTGAACTTTTAAAAACTTTTTTAAAATGCAGGTCATATGTCTTTGTTTTTCTCTGGAAAAAAAATTGGATCCAGATGAGTGGAAATTAGTAGGAGAGCAATTAGGTGAACACTACAATTCCAAACCAAACTTAATTTCCAAAGATACATTTCATACCTACAATTTAATCCAAATGGCTTTAAAAATTGTTATTCTAAAGGAAGAGAAGAAGGAGCAAAATGGGGAGGTGTCAACTAAACTAGATGAAAACTATGAATCAGATAACAATGGAGTTAAGTATAATTCTGAGCAACAGGAGCATTTCCCATCTCCTCCTTCAATTAATCCTTCAGGGGTGGAGCAAAAAGGAGGAGGGGAAGAGGCAAAAATACAAACAGAATCTCCTGTGAAGTAGCCTATGACAAGATTAGAAAAAGCACTGATTAAAGCTAAGAGAGAAGGACAGGATATAAGTAATTTTATACATGCATATCCTGTGATTGAAGATATTGACTCTGTAGGTCAAAAAAGGAGAAGATATGCACCTTTAGATTTGAATAAAATTAAAGATTTGAAAAAAGGTTGTACCCTTTATGGGGCTACATCAGCTTATGTTAAAATGTTACTAGATGGTTTGTCTTATGAAGTCCTAACCCCGAATGATTGGAAATCCATAGCAAGGACATGCCTGGAACCTGGAGAAAATTTGTTATGGCTTGCGGAGTTTCATGAATTATGTAAAATCCAAGTCAGATGCATTTTGGAAATAGGAGTTAACACAAAATTCATTTTTGAGCAGAGCCGCTCCAACTCTGACCTAGAGTGGAGACTTCTTTTCCTCCAGAGAGCTGCCCTCTTTTATCCTCCCAGAGAATGGGCGTGGAATAACTCAGGGGCTTCTGGGAAAAAATACTTCAACCAATGAACTTGCTCCAGACAATTTTCAGATAAAGACATTGAAACTATTTCTAGTCTTATGAAAAGGTGTTCCGAATCATTAATAATCAGAGACATGCAAATTAAGACAACTCTGATACCACCACAAACCTCTCAAATTGGCTGATAAAAGATAATGATGAATGTTGGAGGGAATGTGGGAAAACTGGGACACTGATGCATTATTGGTGGAGTTCTGAATGCATCCAACCATTATGTAGAACAATTTGGAACTATATTCAAAAAGTTATCAAACTGTGCATGCCCTTTGATCCATCAGTGTTATTACTGGGCTGATATTCCAAAGAGATGTTAAAGAAGGGAAAGGGACTTGTATGTGCAAAAATGTTTGTGGCAGCCCTTTTTATAGTGGCTAGAAATTGGAAATGGAATGGGTGTCCATCAATTGGAGAATGGCTGAGTAAATTGTGATATATGAATGTTATGAAATATTATTGCTCTGTAAGAAATGACTAGCAGGAGGAATATAGAGAGGCTTGGAAAACCTTACATGAACTGATGAAATGAGCAGAACCAGGAGATCATTATACACTTCAACAACAATATTATATGAGGAATATGATGGAAGTGGCTCTCTTCAATAATGAGAGGATCCAAATCAGTTCCAATTGATCAGTAAGGAACAGAACCAGCTACACCCAGAGAAAGAACTATGGGGAATGTGTGGACCACAACATAGCATTTGCACTCTTTGCATTATTGTTTGCTTACATTTTTGTTTTTCTTCCCAGGTTATTTTTACCTTCTTTCTAAATATGATTTTTCTTGTGTAGCAAAACAACTGTATAAATATGTATACATATATTGTATTTAACATATATTTTAACATATTTAATATGTATGGGACTACCTGCCATCTAGGAGAAGAGGTGAAGGGAAGGAGGGGAAAAGTTGGAACAGAAGTTTTTGCAAGGGTCAATGTTGAAAAATTATTCATGCATATGTTTTGTCAATAAAAAGCTATTAAAAATTATACATTAAAATCTTCTCAGTCTTTCCTCAGAGATTTTAGATAAGGTGTAAGAACAGAAGTTTTTAACTCCATTCAACAATTAAAAGAAATGAATAAAGCTTCACTCATACAAAATTGGGAATAAATCTCAAATAATAGAGGTTATGACACTTCATAATCTTAATCTTTTCATAGACATCATTCTTTGAAGTTTATGACATTTGAGGAATTGATGTTCTTTAAACAAAGAAGGATTAATCTTTTCTTATAAATATAAACTATTCCAAATAAAAATGGCAAAATGTGTGTGTTTGGGTGCCATTAAAACTACAAGAATAGTTATGGGCATAAATTTTTTTTATTGATAAAACATATAATGATGAAAAGCATGTTCAATAATAAACTGAAAAATTTATATGGATAATAATGATATTTAATTATAAATTTAAATGTCTGTATGCATTTTTACTTAAATAGCATTTATTTCAAACAAAGTCTAAATTCACCATGACTGTTTTCTCTTTTGTTTTTTCTTTTTACTTTTAATAGCTTTTTATTTTCCAAATATATGCAAAGATATTTTTCAACATGCGCCTTTATAAAACTTTGTAATCCAAATTTTTCTCCCTCAATTCTTCCCTTCCCACCTCACCTAGACAAGAAGAAATTCAATTTAAGTTAAACATGTCCACTTCTTTTAAACATATTGCTGTATTCATGATGCTGCAGAAGAAAAATTAGATGTGATTAAATTTTAATTGTAACATATAAATTAGTGATAAAATTTATCACATAACATTGAATAATTTTTTTTGTTTAGAATCTTATTTCCCTACTCCCAGATTTTTACTAGATACTTAGCTCTGAATAGGAAATTCTTTGTAGAGATTCATTATCTGGTATTAGTTTTGAGGTGTTTAACCAAGGTCTCTATAAAGAACTATATTATGCCTGATTGCTATTCAGACAACATCAGGCATTCCAGGGTTCCGTTTAATTTTATTTTCTCAAAAACAAAAAAGAAATTTCATCAGCTTTTGGAGGATTTTCTATTGAAATTTATGACATGATTTAGTTGAGCTCACCCAATGGGTGTTATATCAGTAATTTTCAGTATTTTTCAGAGCCAATTATTTTCAATTTTCCAGTAGATCATAAATCTCAGGCCACAAAATTGTGCTTCCTCAAGTGTACTTTATTTTGTATGCTCCAAGGGACTGTAACTTTAGACAAAGATTCCTAAAGTTATTTTTCTTGTACTGCATCTTTTAAAAAATATATAACTTTTTATTTTAAATGGTTTTTATTTTTTGTTTTGTTTTGTTTTGTTTTTTAGTATTTGGGAATAGTATTATTTGACAGCTACAAAAAATTAAATCTTCAATTTGTTCCCAGAATGGTTACAAGAGAGAGAATGAAATTAACCAGAAAAAAAATAAATTATTTTAACATTTCATAACATCACATTTTGTTGGACAGGAGAAAAGAAGAATATGGTAGCAGAGTTAGTGAAGAAGAGAACTGAAATGAACATGAAGAAAAGGCTGTAATATCTTTCTCAAAGCTAAGGAAAGATGAATTTAGAGGCAGGAGATATTTATTTTTAATATTGCCTCTTCTATTAAATTCTAGTGTAGTTTTGCATTAAATACTGATGTAATACTTTTCCACTTTTTGTGGAAAGAATGGTGTAGGTAATTTTTTAGTCTGAGAACCTGGGTCCAAACCTTTACTTTTCTCTCTTCCTACCTATTTGAACTAGAACAAATCACTTCTATTTTCTAAGTTTTGGTTCTCTCAACTTTACAGAGGGGAATTAGATTTGCAGATGTTAAAGGTCCCTTCTAGCACAATGTTCCTGCCCTTCTCACTTTTCCCAAATCTGTTGCATTCCTATATTTTAAAAGTCAAACACAAAATGCAATCCTCCCATAAAGGCTTTACTAATGGATCCACATGGAATTTACTGTCATTTATATAGATACAACTTCTTGCTTCCATACTGTATTTAGCACATGTGATTTTGCAATATTCTCTGTAAGCACTATGAGGGCAAATTTGTCTTATATGAAATCTGTTCCACTCTGAATCCCTGAAAGTCATCTTATGTAAAGTAAGTATTTTTGAAAAGTATTTATAAATGTTAATTATTTATTATAATATTCATTTTTTAAAAACTTGAATCCTAAATTCTCTCTTGCTTCCCATATCTTCTACACTTATTGAGAAGGAAAGCAACATGGTATCAATTACATATGTGACATCATATAGAATTTATTTTATATTAACCATGTTGGGGAGAAACAGCTAGAAATAGTATTTAAAAGTGAAAAAGCTCAATATGACCTCAGAATTCAACAACTCTCTGGAAGTAGAAAGCACTTTTTAAAAATCATATCTTCGGGGGGCGGAGCCAAGATGGCGGAGAGGAAACACACGACTCAGTGAACGTCCTCACTCCCTCACAACCAATTAGATAAATTAAGTCTCAAAATTAGCTCAGGACTGATAGATACCACAAGGACTGGAAGCACTACTTACCAGCTGAAGAGAATTTGGAGTTTCAACAGGAAAGGTCAGTTCTCAGGGGAGGAATAAGAAAGACCAGCACAGACGGTGGGGTAGGGGCACACTGCGCCCATTGCGCTGGGAAGGGCTCTGGGATCAGAGAAGCCACTGAGGTAAAGGAATCTGGCACAGGCTGTTAGCTCTTCTCTGCTAACTATTTAGCAGTTCAGAAGAGAAAGCCAAAATATTTTAAAACTCAGATTAGATTTTCCCCCCCCACACCCTGGGGGTGACTCAGGCACCAGGGGGTGTGGCCTCAGCTACCGCCTGAGAATAGTTAAGAGACTGACAAGTGGGTGGATAAGGCCCAAGGCAACACACACTGCCTAGCTTAGCTGGAGGGAGTGGAACTCAGCTCCAGGAAGTCCCAGAGAAGCGGAACCTTTGAACTAGGGACCGCGGTTTCTGGCAGACACTTCCAGTTTGAGCGCAGGGGCTTCTCACGTCACCTGCTGCAGACGTCCACTCCCCACCCGGACACATAGGCTGAGCTTCTTGCTGTCTTCACTATTCTACGCCCTCGAAGCACAGCAGTGCTAATCACCTCTGAGGCGCTTCCAGGGAGGGGGTGGGGAACTCTCTCCCAGAGCTCTCTCTTAGCGCGGGCGCAGGGGCCGCTGCATCCATCCGGTCTGGGAGGAAGCTGGTAAAGAAGTAAATAATTTCCTACCCCAGGGACAGACCCCAAAACATTTTTTAAGTATGAGCAAAAAAGCTAGAAAAACTATAGATTCCTTCTATACAGAGAAAGAGCGGGTATCCAACCCCGAGGAAGTTAACAGCAAAGATTCAGAAGATAACAACCTAAAGGGGAACGATTCCTGCCCCCCATCACATAACTCTCTCCTAGAAGAAGCTCTTAAGAAATGGAGGGAGATTGAAGAAAAATGGGGCAAGGAAAGGGAAGTTATGATAGAGAATAACAACGTCCTGAAATTGGAGTTGGAAAAAATAAAGAATTCACAGGAGATGCAGGGAAACAAAATTAGTGAATTAGAAAAGGTTAAAAAAACACAGGAAAGTAGGATTTCTGAATTGGAAAAGATAAAAAAGTCTCAAGAAAATAGAATTTCTGAATTGGAAAAAGAAAATAATTCTCAAAAAAAAAAATTAGGGAAATGGAAAAAAATTCAATAGAGCAAAATAATTCATTTAAAAATGAAATTGGGCATTTACAAAAAGAACTAAAAACTGTGAAAGAAGAAAATAACTCCTTAAAAGTCAGGATGGAACAAATAGAAATGAATGATTCACAGAGAACCCAAGAATCAGTCAAACAAAACAAAAAAAATGAGAAGCTGGAGAACAACGTCAAATACTTACTGGGAAAATCTATAGACCTGGAAAATAGATCTAGGAGAGATAATCTGCGGATTATTGGACTTCCAGAAAACTATGACCAAAAAAAGAGCCTAGATTCTATTTTACAGGAAATTATCAAAGAGAACTGTCCAGAGATAATAGAAACAGAAGGGAAAGTAGATGTGGAAAGAATTCATCGAACTCCTTCTGAAATAGACCCTAAAAAAAGAACACCACGGAATATTGTGGCTAAGCTGCAGAATTACCACACAAAGGAGAAAATCCTGCAAGCAGCTAGAAAAAAACAATTTAAATACCAAGGTGCCACAATAAGGGTCACCCAAGATCTGGCTGCCTCCACATTAAAAGATAGAAGGGCCTGGAACCTGATATTCCGAAAGGCAAAAGATCAAGGACTGCAACCAAGAATGAACTACCCAGCTAAGTTTAGCATCTTTTTCCATGGAAGAAGATGGTCATTCAATGAAACAGAGGAATTCTATATGTTTCTAAGAAAAAAACCAGACTTAAACAAAAAATTTGATCTACATCCACAAGACTGAAGAGAAACAGAAAAAGGTACACAGAACCCTTGAGAACTGTAACTTTGTTGTGGGTATATAAAAAATACTCAAGGATAATTTGATTTTACTGATATAAAAGAAAAAAAGGGGGGTGTGGTAAAGGGAAGGAGGTCGGTTTAGAAAAAGGGGAAGGAGTGATAAAAAGAGGGAAACTACATCCCAGGAAGAGACATAGAAAATACACCATATCTGAGGGAACTTAGTGAGGGGGAGAATCATTGTGTGAATCTTACTCTCATCAGAAGAGGCTCAAAGAGTAAATAATTAACATATTTGTTTTTCAGAGAATTTTCTCTCACCTCATTAAAAGGGGGGAGAGGAAAAGGGGAAAGGAAAAGGAGAATAAGTGAAGGGACTTGGAGGGAGGGGGGAGGGATCCTAAAAAAAAAAAAAAAAAAAAAAAGAGGGAGGGTTGCGCGTCACAAGGGGGGTTTGTAAATTAAATATCAGGGAGGGGGATCAGGGGGGTCAAGGGAAAAAAGTATAATCTGGGGATAATACGATGGCAGGAAATACAGAATTAGTAATTTTAACTGTAAATGTAAATGGGATGAACGATCCCATCAAACGGAGACGGATAGCAGATTGGATCAAAAAGCAGAACCCTACAATATGTTGTCTACAGGAAACACACTTAAAGCAGGGAGATACATACAGAGTAAAGGTAAAAGGTTGGAACAGAGCTTATTATGCTTCAGGTAAAGCCAAAAAAGCAGGGGTAGCTATCCTTATCTCAGATCAAGCAAAAGCAGAAGTAGATCTCGTTAAAAAAGATAAGGAAGGAAACTATATCCTGCTGAAAGGTAGCATAAATAATGAAGCCATATCAATACTAAACATATATGCACCAAGTGGTATAGCATCTAACTTTCTAAAGGAAAAGTTAAGAGAACTGCAAGAAGAAATAGACAGTAAAACTATAATAGTGGGAGATCTCAACCTAGCACTCTCAGATTTAGACAAATCAAACCACAAAACAAACAAGAAAGAAATTAAAAAAGTAAATAGAACATTAGAAAAACTAGGTATGATAGACCTTTGGAGAAAACTGAATGGCAATAGGAAGGAATATACTTTCTTCTCAGCAGTTCATGGATCCTATACAAAAATTGACCATATATTAGGACATAAAGATCTCAAAATTAAATGTAGGAAGGCAGAAATAATAAATGCCTTCTTCTCAGATCACAATGCAATAAAAGCTACATTCAGTAAAAAGTTAGGGGTAAATAGACCAAAAAGTAATTGGAAACTGAATAATCTCATCTTAAAGAATGACTGGGTGAAAGAGCAAATTATAGAAACAATTAACAATTTCACCCAAGATAATGATAATGATGAGACATCATATCAAAATCTTTGGGATGCAGCTAAAGCAGTAATAAGGGGAAATTTTATATCTTTAGAGGCTTATTTGAAGAAAATTGAGAAAGAGAAGATTAACGAATTGAGCTTACAACTTAAAAGTCTAGAAAAAGACCAAATTATAAACCCCCAACCAAAAATTAAACTCGAAATACAAAAATTAAAAGGAGAAATCAATAAAATTGAAAGTAAAAAAACTATTGAATTAATAAATAAAACCAAGAGTTGGTTTTATGAAAAAGCCAATAAAATAGATAAACCTTTGGTAAATTTGATCAAAAAAAAGAAAGAGGAAAATCAAATTGATAGTCTTACAAATGAAAAGGGGGATCTTTCCACCAATGAAGAGGAAATTAGAGAAATAATAAGGAGTTACTTTGCCCAACTTTATGCCAATAAATTTGATAACTTAAGTGAAATGGATGACTTTCTCCAAAAATATAGGCTCCCTAGATTAACAGAGGAGGAGATAAATTGCTTAAATAGTCCCATTTCAGAAAAAGAAATAGAACAAGCTATTAATCAACTCCCCAGGAAAAAATCCCCAGGGCCAGATGGATTCACATGTGAATTCTACCAAACATTTAAAGAACAATTAGCCCCAATGTTATATAAATTATTTGAAAAAATAGGGGATGAAGGAGTCCTACCAAACTCCTTTTATGACACAGACATGGTACTGATACCTAAACCTGGTAGATCGAAAACTGAGAAAGAAAATTATAGACCAATCTCCTTAATGAATATTGATGCTAAAATCTTAAATAAGATATTAGCAAAAAGACTTCAGAAAATCATCTCCAAGATAATACACTATGATCAAGTAGGATTTATTCCAGGAATGCAGGGCTGGTTTAATATTAGGAAAACTATTAATATAATTGACCATATTAATAATCAAATTAATAAGAACCATATGATCATCTCAATAGATGCAGAAAAAGCATTTGACAAAATCCAACATCCATTCCTACTAAAAACTCTTGAGAGTATAGGAATAAATGGATTATTCCTTAGAATAATCAGGAGTATATATTTAAGACCGTCAGTAAGCATAATATGCAATAGAAATAAACTGCAACCTTTCCCAGTAAGATCAGGAGTGAAACAAGGTTGCCCACTATCACCATTACTATTCAATATAGTACTAGAAACGCTAGCCTCGGCAATAAGAGCCGAGAAAGAGATTCAAGGAATTAGAGTAGGAAATGAGGAAATCAAACTATCACTTTTTGCAGATGACATGATGGTATACTTAGAGAACCCCAAAGACTCTGCTAAAAAACTACTAGAAATAATTCAAAATTTCAGCAAAGTGGCAGGATACAAAATAAATCCACATAAATCCTCGGCATTTTTATATATCACTAACAAAATGCAACAGCAAGAGATACAAAGAGAAATTCCATTCCAAACAAATGTTGAGAGTATAAAATATTTGGGAATCCATCTACCAAAGAAAAGTCAGGAATTATATGAGAAAAATTACAAAACACTTGCCACAAAAATAAAATCAGATTTAAATAATTGGAAAGACATTCAGTGCTCTTGGATAGGCCGAGCGAATATAATAAAGATGACAATACTCCCCAAACTAATCTATTTATTTAGTGCTATACCAATCAGACTCCCAAGAAACTATTTTAATGACCTAGAAAAAATAACAACAAAATTCATATGGAAGAATAAAAGGTCAAGAATTGCAAGGGAACTAATGAAAAAAAACTCAGAGGAAGGTGGTCTAAGTGTACCTGATCTAAAGCTATATTATATAGCAGCAGTCACCAAAACCATTTGGTATTGGCTAAGAAATAGACCGGTAGATCAGTGGAACAGATTAGATACAAAGGACAAAAAAGGGTACATCTATAGCAATCTAATCTTTGACAAACCCAAAGATTCCAACATTAGGGATAAAAATTCATTATTCGGAAAAAACTGTTGGGAAAACTGGAAATTAGTATGGCAGAAATTAGATATGGATCCACACTTAACACCATATACCAAGATAAGATCAAAATGGGTCCATGATTTAGGCATAAAGAGGGAGATAATAAATAGATTAGAGGAACAGAGGATAATCTACCTCTCAGACTTGTGGAGGAGGAAGGAATTTATGACCAGAGGAGAACTAGAGATCATTATTGATCACAAAATAGAAGATTTTGATTACATCAAACTAAAAAGTTTCTGTACAAATAATACTAATGCAAACAAGATTAGAAGGGAAGTAACAAATTGGGAAAATATTTTTAAAAACAAAGGTCCTGACAAAGGTCTCATTTCCAAAATATATAGAGAACTGACCCAAATTTATAAGAAACCGAACCATTCTCCAATTGATAAATGGTCAAAGGATATGAACAGACAATTCTCAGAGGAAGAAATTGAAACTATATCCACTCACATGAAAGAGTGTTCCAAATCACTACTGATCAGAGAAATGCAAATTAAGACCACTCTGAGATACCACTACACACCTGTCAGATTGGCTAAGATGACAGGAACAAATAATGACAAATGTTGGAGGGGATGTGGGGAAACTGGGACACTAATACATTGCTGGTGGAGTTGTGAAAGAATCCAGCCATTCTGGAGAGCAATCTGGAATTATGCCCAAAAAGTTATCAAACTGTGCATACCCTTTGACCCAGCAGCGCTACTACTGGGATTATATCCCAAAGAAATACTAAAGAGCGGAAAGAGACATATATGTGCCAAAATGTTTGTGGCAGCTCTTTTTGTTGTAGCTAGAAACTGGAGGATGAATGGATGTCCATCGGTTGGAGAATGGTTGGGTAAATTGTGGTATATGAAGGTTATGGAATATTATTGCTCGGTAAGAAATGACCAGCAGGAGGAATATAGAGAGGCCTGGAGAGACTTAAATCAACTGATGCTGAGTGAAATGAGCAGAACCAGAAGATCACTGTACACTTCAACAACAATGCTGTATGAGGATGTATTCTGATGGAGGTGGAAATCTTCAACATAAAGAAGATCCAACTCACTTCCAGTTGATCAATGATGGACAGAGGTAGCTGCACCCAGAGAAGAAACACTGGGAGGGGAATGAAAATTGTTAGCACTAATATCTGTCTGCCCAGGTTGCATGTACCTTCGGATTCTAATGTTTATTGTGCAACAAGAAAGTGATATTCGCACACATGTATTGTACCTAGACTATATTGTAACACATGTAAAATGTATGGTATTGCCTGTCGTCGGGGGGAGGGAATAGAGGGAGGGGGGGTAAATTGGAAAAATGAATACAAGGGATAATATTATAAAATATATATATATATATATAATAAAAAAAAAAATCATATCTTCTTTGAAATTGTTTTAGATTGTTATCTTGATCAGAGTAGCAAGTCTTTTATAATTAATCATCCTTATAATTTGACATTCTTGTCTATAGTGCTCTCTTAGAGCTATTCATATAATTTTGCATCAGTTTATATAAGCCTTACTTTATTTTCCTGAAATCATATTTTATTTTCCTGAAACCATATTTTTTGTCATTTGTTATAGTAGTCTATCACAATCAAATATTACAAATTGTTCAGCTAATCCCCAATTAATGGAAATCACATTAATTTCCAATTCTTTGCCACCGCAAAAGCCCTAACAGAAATATTTTTGTATATATAGACCCTTCTTCATTTTCTTTGCTCTTTTTGGTTAACAATTGCTGGGTCAAAATGTAAGTGGGGTTTCATAAGGCTTTGGGGATAGTTCCAAATTATTTTGGGAGTGATTTTGCCAATTTACAACCCTATTAATTATGTATTAGTATACTACTTTTTAACATCATTTTTCCATCATCTTGAAAACATCTACTTTTAATGAAAAAAAAGCATGTTCATCAAAAATCATTGTCAATTTTAAAACTGTTTTATTTCATTAGTTATTTCCCAATAACATGTAAATAAAATTAAACAATATTTTATAAAATTGACTTCTAAATTCTCTTTCTTACTCTTGCTTCATTCATCTTCTTGAGAAACCAAGCTATTTCTATTCAATTATACATGCAAAATATATTTCTGCATTAATCATGTTATAAAAGAATACACAAAATAAATAATAAAAAGAAAGAAAGAAAAAGAAGTATGCTTGATCTGAATTTAGAGTTCATCAGTTTTCTCTCTGGAGATGGATAGTAGTTTTCATCATAGATCCTTTGGAGTAGTCTGGGATCATTGTCTTGATCAGAGAAGCTAAGCGTTTCACAATATTGCTATTACTATATATAATGTTCTGGTTCTGCTCACTTCACTTTGTACAATAACATAAATGTCTTACCAGGTTTTCCTGAAACTACTCTGCTCATCATTTCTTATAGTACAATAGTATTCCATCACAACCATATGCCAAAATTTTTTCAACTGTACCCTAATTGATGGAAATTTCCAATTCATTGCAAGTACAAAATAAAATATAATTTGAGTTTGGAACTGATGGGTCAACTTCCTTATTTTTATTGATTCCCTTAATATCTTTACCTTTTTCTTTTCTAGATGAATATTTATTAAATTTTGTGTTTTCTGCCTGACAACTCCAAAGGAAATGGCAGGAACAGAAGTATATATACAATGTTTGTTGATTTGACCAAAGCTTTTAATACTGTCAATTGTGAAGGTATGTCAAAATTTGGTTTCCCAGAGAGGGTATCAGGATAGTATGTCAACTTCATGACAAGATGCTTGTCTGGGTTCTTGATTACAAGATGTATGATGCTCTCATGCTTTCCCAATGGAGTAAAGAAATGTTTTGTACTTACTCCCATGCTATTTAGTATGATGTTTTGAGCAATACCGTTACACCTTCATCAAGGGTGAATACAGTATCAAGATCAGTTACTACACTAATGATAAATTATTTAACTTGAAAGAATATAAGCCAAGGTGGAAGGAGTTGTGGTGCCTTATTTTCTTGTTCACAGATGATTGTGCAATCATTGAAATTTCTGAAGTTGAGATATAACAAAATATGGATTAGTTTTCAACAGTTTGTGTCAATTTTAGACTTACAATTAACACTATGAAAACACAGGTTATCCAGTAGCCAGAGCAATATCATCAATATATACCATTGGTTAACCAAATGGAGACATGAAAACTTTAAATAAGTTCAGCTACTTTTGAAGTATACATTCTAGGGATGTACATAGAGATAAAGAGGTTGATGCATATTGCCAGAACTAGCTCTGCAAGTTTCAAAGAAAAGTAAGGGAGAAAATATTATCTACCAAATTGAAGATCTACAGGGATGTTGTGATGGGCTCATTTTTGTATGCCTGTGAATCTGGGACAGTCTACCAGCACCATGCCAGGAAAATTAATTGCTTTCATTTGAATTGTCTTAGAAAGATTCTGAATATCACATTATCAAATAAGGTATCCAACACTAAGCACCAATTTTGAACCAAATTGCCAAATATTCAATCTCTACTGCATAAAATGTAACTTTGATTGGCTAACCATATTGTTTGAATATCAAACATGTTTGCATAAAAGTCTATATTATAAGGAACTTACACAAGTAAAGCACTCACACTGAGATCAGAAGAAGTGACACAAGAACACTCTAAAGGTCTCTCTGAAAAATTTTGGAATCGATTATGTAATATTGTAGAGACTGGCAAGGAATTTCAAAACATGGCATGCCTGCATCAAAGAAGGTGCAGTATTCTATTAATAAAGAATTTCAGTTGCTCAAAAGAAACAAGAGATACATAAACTTAGAAGTTTCATACTCCTCATATTCTTCTGGACATCCTGTTGTTTGATTAGCCACAGTCAGACATACTGTACTTGACTCCAATGTTGTAATGTCATTTTGGGTCCTCTCAAGAATAAAGAACTAACAGAACCACACTAACAGAAATTGCATGATTATTTCAATAGATGCAGAAAAAGTATTTGATAAAATACAATACCCATTCTTATTTAAAACACTAGAGAGCATAAGGATAAATTGAGTTTACCTTAAAATGATAAATAACATCTATCTAAAATCATTAGCAGTCAGTTTTATGAGGGGGATAACCTAGAAGTATTCCCAGTAAGATCAGGGATGAAACAAAGTTTGCCCATTATCACCACTAATTAATTAATATTGTACTAGAAATTCAAGCTTTAGAAATAAGACCAAAAAAGAAAAAGAAAATAAAGGAATTGAAGTAGATAATGTGGAAACAAAAAGCACTTCTATTTCCTTATGTTACTAACAAAGTCCAGCAGCAAAAGATAGAAAGAGAAATCCCATTTAAAAATAACTCTCTCTCTCTCTCTCTCTCTCTCTCTCTCTCTCTCTCTGCTGTGTGTGTGTGTGTGTGTGTGTGTGTGTGTGTGTGTGTGTGTGTGTGTGTGAAATTGAGGAACTATATGAACAAAATTATAAAACTTTTCCACACCAATAAAGTTAGATATAAACAATTGAAAGAATATCAAATGTTCATGGGTAGGCCAAACGAATATAATGAAAATGAAAATGCTATTTAAATTATTCAGTGGCATACTACCAAGTTGCCAAGAAATTGCTTTATAGAGCTAGAAAAAATAATAATAACAAAATTCATCTGGAAGAATATAAGGACAAGAATTTCAAGGGAATTAATGGGAAAAAAGTGACAATAAAGGTGACCTAACTATACCAGACCTAAAACTATATTATAAAGTAGTGATCATCAAAACCATTTGATACTGGCTAAGAAATAGAGTACTGGATCAATAGAATATGTTAGGTTCATAAGACACAATATTCAATTACTATAGTATTATCTAGTATGTAATAATCTAGACTCTAGCTTCTAGGATAAGAACTCACTATTTGACAAAAATTGCTGGAAAAATTGGAAAATATTGTATGATAGATGTTTGGCATTGACCAACATCTAACACCTTATACCAAGATAAAGTTAAAATGTATTCAACATTTTGACAAAACAACACTATAAGCAAATTAGGAAAACAAGGAATTGTCTACTTTTCAGATCAATTGGAGGAATTTATGTCTGAAGAATTAAAAAAATATGAAATGAAAATTGGATAATTTTGATTATATTAAATTTTAAAAAGTTTTTGCACAAACAAAAATCAATGCAACCAAAATTAGAAGGGAAGCAGAAAACTAGAATTATACATGCAGTGTTCCTGATACAAGCCTCATTTCTAAAGTATATAAATAATTGACTCAAATTTGCAAGAATACAAGCCATTCTCCAATTGATACATGGTCAAAGGATGTGAACAATTTTCAGATGAAGAAATTAAAGTCATTTTTAGTTATATGAAAAAAAATGCTCTAAATCACTACTGATTACAGAAATTCAAATTAAGACAACTCTGAAGTATCACTTCACATTTCACAAATTGGCTAAGAAAAAGGAAAAAAAATGATCCAGCAGTGTCTTTATTGGGTCTGTATCCTCAAAAGATCATAAAAATGAAAAAGGACCTACATGTGCAAAAAATGTTTGTAGCAGCCCTTTTTATAGTGGCAAATAACTGAAAACAGAGTGATGCCATCAGTTGGGGAATGCCTGAATAAATTATGGTATCTGAATGTGGTAGAATAGTGAGAAATAATCAAGAGACTGATTTCAAAAAGGCCTGAAGAGACTTCTGTGAACTGATTGTTAAGTGAAATGAGCAGAACCAGAAGAACGTTATACATAGCAACAACAAGGTTATATGTAATTGATGTGACTCTTTTCAACAATATGGTGATTCAAATAAATTGCAATAGATTTGTGATGAAAAGTGCCATGCACATTCAGAGAGAATATGACGGAAACTGAATATGGATTAAGCATTTTCACCTTTTGCTAATGTTGTTGTTATTTATTTGTTTGTTTTTTCTTTCTTATATTTTTCCCCTCTTGATCTGATTTTTAATTTTTGTGTGTGCAACAATGATAAATGTGGAAATATGTTTATAAGAATTGCACATGCTTAACCTATATCAGCTTATTTGCTGTCTTGAGGAGGGGTAAGGGAGAAGGAAAGAAAAATAATTGGAACACAAGGTTTTTCAAAGCTCAGTGATGAAAACTATCTTTGTATATATTTTAAAAAAGAAAATATTATTTTAAAAAAAGAACAATAACCTTTGACATTCTATCTTCATTATTTTCTTGCATAGCTCATTTCTTGTTATAACTTTAGTTTTACTACCTTTATCTCTTTCTATCTCTTCTAAGAATTCTTGTCCAACTTGTGACCAATTTGTATTTTTCTTTTGAATTTTTACATGTAATTGTTATTCTATTTTTTCTGCTTAGTTTATTTCTTGTTATTTCCTACTGCTATAGGAGGTGTTTGGTTTATTTATTTATTTGTTTTTATGGCCAAGTTCTTTTTTGTTTTGTTTGTTCATTTTTCCAATATGTTTCTTGTTCTATTTGTAAACATAAAGTCAGAGACTGGGTACTACAGGAACATGATTGTCAAATATTTTTGACACAAATAAAGACAGATTTAAGCAACTGAAAGTATATTTATTGTTCATGGGTGGACAAAGTCAATATAATAAAAATGATCTAAATTAATTATCTAATGAATCTAAATTAATTTAATGCCTACCAATCAAAGTACCAATGAATTATTTTATAGAGCTTGGGAAAATATAACAAATTTCATCTGGATAAACAAAAGGTCAAAACTATCAAGGGATTCAGTGAAAAAAAAATAATGTGAAAGAAGGTGGGCTAGCAGAACTAGATGTTTAGGTATATTACAAAGTCATAATAATCAAAACAATCTATTACTGGCTACAAAATACAGCTATGATTTAATAGAATAGAGTAGTTATACATTATTTCTTGATTTTTTAACTTTATGTTGAATTCTGTTTACCATAAGATTAAGGAAACACTGTCTCAAGCTTTGGACTTTTTTATGCTATTGTTTTCACTTAGTTCTGCAAGTCTGCAAATTTTCAGCACTTCCAAGGTGTAGTGATCTGGGAAAATTTGTAGTTACTGTTCTTCTGGTCCATATATTAGTCTTTACCCTGAAAATGTCAAGGTGACCCTATAGTACAAGTGCTAACAATCCTTGTGGCCCCAGATCTATGATCCAGAATAGCAAATAGGTAATAAAGCTCTCAAGTAGCACCAAATCCTACACCCAATGTCAGCAAAGAATACTTTTTAATTTCTTTTTTTTATCTGTTTTCCCATCCCCTTATCCCTTAAGTATTGCTGAAGTTACAGTTCTCTCCAAGGCCTACAGCTTCTGCTTCTACAGCATGGACTCCAGGTTAGCCCCAAATGTGGAATCACAGACATTTTCTGATGACCATCTAAGTTATCTTTCTTGCCTTGTCTTGAAAGCATATCATCTTCATTATACATGGCAAGAACAAGATTATATGATGATAAATTATGATGGAGGTGACTCTTTCCAAATATAAGGTGATTTTTGAGTTGAGTTCTGAAGATCTTGTGATGAAGAGAGGACCTTGTGCACCCAGAAAGAGGACTGTGGTAATTGAGTGTGGTTCACAACATAGCATTTTCACTCGTTTTGTTTCATTCTTTTTATTGTTGTTTGCTTGCATTTTATTTTCTTTCTCATTTATTCCTTTTTTGATCTGATTTTTCTTGTGCAGCAAGATATGTATATATATATATATATATATATATAGGATTTAACAAATATTTTAACATGTTTAACATATATTGGATTACCTGCTATCTCAGGGAGGGGATGGGGGAAAGAAGGGGAAAATATGGAACACAAGGTTTTGCAAGGGTCAACATTGAAACATTATCCAGGCATATGTTTTAAAAATAAAAATCTTTAATTAAAAAAAATATCATCTTGACCTCTTGTTCATTGTGCCATTCTACAATTTAACTATTTTAAGAGCTATTTGGGAAGGAATTCTGCCTCTAATATTTTATCTTAGATCTGCCTATCCTATACAGTCTTGATACAGGTTAAAATAATTTTATCCTACTTGATAAAGGTAACAGTGGGGAATTTAGAGAATTAACTTTGGAATCAGAAATAGCCTCTGACATAGAATGTATGTGAGATCCTGGGCAAGTTACTTAATTTTTGAGTGCTATGGGAACTTTCAAAGAATAAAATTTGCATAAAATTGTTGATTTTTATTGCAAAAAGCAGTTTTGTCATCTGGAAGTTTCCCATGCCAATTAAATCGTTAGTCTAGTTACTATCTCACTCCAATTTTTTTTCCCTCTCTTTCTCCTTATTTTTTCTCTCTTTTTGCAGGTAAAGTTTGCTATTAGTACATGATCCCCTCCCCTAAAAATTATAAAAATATATAATATGAAGTGCTATTATACTAAAGGCCCATATTATCCCTTATCATTTTTACATTCCTTTTTTTTTGTATTTTACAAAAATATATTTATTTGGAAGAAAAAAAAAAAAACAAAGTTATTAATTTCCCCCCTGATACCTTGGAGGATATATACTCTCTATACTACTCCAGTCTGGACAAATGATCTCAGACTTAACACAGTTTCTTTTTTTAATTAAAACTTTTTTATTTTCAAAATATATGCATAATGTTCAATATTCATCTTTGCAAAACCTTGTATTCCATTTTTTTTTGTTCTCTTCCTCCCACTCTCTCCCCTAGATGGCAAGGAATCCATTATTTAACACAGTTTCTAAATGGCATTGATCTCACCAAGTTTATATTCAGTTGTAGTATGTATGACAGAAGATGAATTCTGCTTTCAGCTACCCTCCTTTTTTGATGGGGACTTGAAAATAACTCCTTGTTCCTCAGGGCATTAATATTAGAGTAGAGGCAAAATCTAACATGGTTTCATACTTCTAAAGGCTTACTTTTCTGATGTTTCAAGATAATAATTTTAGAACCAGCAGATTATATCTCACCAAAAATGGAAAATAGAAAATAATAAAATCAGAAGTACGGAAGACCATTTTTACATGGAATAAACCTTACAGGAGAGATATCCCCAAGCATTTACCCATAGAGGACTCTCCCTGGATTCTGCAATAGATACAAGTGAAAATAAAAATTCTATTTTTTTTTTACATTTTTTAATTGGTTGTACCCAGCCAAATATGAACTGTGCCCAATCTAACATAGAAGTACCCAATTCTAAAAGAAAAAGTGTGTGCTCCCTTCCGGAGCAGATGAGATTAATTTCTTTCATTTGGATGCATTGACTGAAGGAGATGTGTCTTTAAAAATTGTCAGACTAGGACATTCTCTTTCATTTTCAGAGAAGATAAAGGTTAAAGGTGACATTCACTTATGGCATTAATCCTTTGAAGTGAATAGATAGATGAAAAGGCTACTTTCCCTTTCTCTCCCTTTTTTGCCTTATGGCCCTCAGACAGATTAGAGTTGTGTTTTGGGTTGATTCATTTTTTTTTCTTTATTGGTTCTAGGTACAGCTGATAGAATCTCCACTAGATCAAGAAACATGCGCTATAGAGACATTGGAGGCAGGATATGTAAACAGTCAGTCAGCATAAGAAGGATACCCTAAGAATTCCACATTCTTTCAAGAAATATTTCATTCTTCCTTTTAATCTAGACACTAAGTAGACCATATCTTTTGGACATGTCACCTTCTTCCCTTCTGAATTTTGTGCATATGTAACAATTTGTGGTATTTTAAAAATGATCTTGTAGAAGAGGAATTAGTTTTATTGTACTTAATCCATTATGTATTATATATATGTATGTGTACAGAATAAATGCAAGATGTACAAAATTAGAGAAGCTACCCCCAAGGTTCATGGTGTCTATTTATATCTAACCTGTGGTAGAGCATTCCAAGCTTGTATTGATCTGATCAGCCACAATTGGACATACTGTTACTTGATTATAACATAATGATGTCATTTTGGTCCTTTTTGAGAATGAAGTATAACAACCAACAACCAACAGAGCTATCCGAAAGTAAAATGTTTTCTTAAGAGACAGTGAATTCTCAATTGCTAAAGATCTTTAAAAAAAAAAAAAGATAAAATTATTTCTGTAGTCATTTCTAGTTCTGAAATTCTTCATATGGAGAAGAGGTACTGAGACCAAGACAGAGACAGAGAGACAGAAACAAAGTCAGAGAGATAAGTAGATATCCCTGGACATTTAATTTTGCCTTACATTATTGTGATAATTGAGTTCCTAACTTTCTCTTTGATTTGTTGCTAACCCTTCTGCCCACCTATTGTCTTGAATACTAAAGGTTCAATTTCTGAGGGTTCTTTTTTTAAATTTTTATTTATTTTATTTTTTTAATTTTTGGAATAAAATAAGCATTTTCATAATATAGTAAAATAAAAAGAATGATTAAATTGAAATCATGTATACCTTGCTATTCCTCTTAAATATATAATAAATTTATTATAGATACCCCCTTTTTTCAATTTCTGAGGATTCTTGAACAAAGTTCTATCTAAAGAGTAATTTCCTTCCTTTTTTTGAGGCTTTCCCTAATCTGCTTTAACTTACTCAGCTGTATTTGCAATCTAACTTACTAAATTCCTGCCAAAGCCTTAACTGTCACAGAAACCATATAGCTTTCAACTGCTTCTTCCCTCTTCCTTCATCTTCTCTCCCTTCCTTAGGGATCAGGTTTCATTTCTTTTTTTTTTTTTTTTTCTTTCCTGAGAGAACAACAAAGTTATCTTAGATAACCATGACATGAAAGGAGAAAGGAATGGGGAAAGAGAAAAGGTCTACTAGGTCTTAGGCATAATAGATAAACTCTGTCAATGAGGTATCTTTCTCATCTGGAATCTGGAGAACACAAGATGTTCCGTTCTTGAAGATTCTTGTTCTTGTCTTTTGGAGTTGAAACTGACAGCTGTGGTTCAGCTTATAGTAAGGATTTTGTTACAAAGGAAATATAATCAAATCTTCAATCACACACAGCATTGAAAAAAGTACTTTCCACAGAATATTTTGTTAAGAAATAAATAGGTATTTTTTACCTCTTTTTCAAGAGTAGTGTACTAATCAATATCAAACTTCATTGTGGCTGAAATATAACAAAAATATAGTAAAAATGAATAAATAAAATAACAACAGGAAGAATAAAAACAAAATTAGCCAATATAGAGCAATTATGTTTGGTAGAATATGATGTCATTTATAGCTAACAGAAAATACCATTAGACCAATGGAGAAAATACCATACTTAAATGCTAAAATCCTGGGTCATAACTTGATTCTTTCATTTATTTCTTTTGCAAACCAATGCCACCAAACTTCTCTGACTGTCACACTTCTCATCTGCAAATTGAAGACATTGGACAAGATGATCTCTAAGGTTACTTTGAACTCTAATATCCTATGATGATTCTTATTGTAGATTATTATATTTTATTACAGAATATTACATTAAGTTGTATTATTACATCATGTCATGCTATATATTATACATGCAGATTGTATTGTAATTATATTATATTGTAGATTATTATATTATTAAATGTTTTGAGACAGAGCATGGTATAGTCAATAGAGGATTAACCTTATAATAAGGAAAACATGGGCTCAATCAAATTCTGCCTAAGGAGACCAGGGTTCAATGCTTCACTTTAGCATTTACTAGTAAATTAAACATGAACAAATCATTTTAAAAATAAATATTTATTTAAAAATGATAAGGTAATGTGGTTTTATTGTTTAAACAAAAAAAAAAGAAAGAAAAAAAGAAGAAAATGAAATAGTATCGGAGATAGAAATGAAGTTTCTTGGTTTTCATTTTGTTTTTCTGGAGTCCAGATGGCAAACCAAAACCATTTGACCCTTGGACTCCAAGCAGTGACTGTTATTTGAATCACTCTGACCTCCAGTAGGAAATGCAGTACTGAATCTTTTCATTGTTGAGCTGAAAGAATAAATCTTCAATGCTCAGTGTACTTCAGGTGGTTTAGTCATGATAATAATACTCATAAAAAGAAAAGTAAAGATGAAAGAAAAACAACTAAGAAAACAAACAAAGCATGCATTTCTGGCCCCATGGAGTAATTCTGCTTTGCTCAGCTGCCAATTGGGAATTGCAGAACCCATTTGGCATCCTGTAGGCTGAAATGGAAGTGATGCAGAACGAAAAGAGCCCCTTGAACTCCAGTGATATTAGATTTGTTTGTAGTTGATTTTGTGGTAAGCTCTCCTTGGTGAGAAAGTGTGGGAAGATTTCAGGCTGACCACAGAGAGCGGTAATGTTTCAAGTTCCCTCCCAAATCTATATATACTAGTCAACCAGCAAGCATTTTTTCCTTCCATGTGCCCATTGTGTGTAAATTTCATCTACAATGATGTAAGGTGCAGAAAAAAATGAAATATCAGGAAAGGTAACAATTCTCCACTACTCTGAAGATTTTAGACATCTTCTGGCTCAGTTCACATTCTGGATGCTATTATGAATTGAGCATATGGTATTTTCATAAAATGTGAGAGAATCATATAGAAAACGGAAGTACAAAACCATTTCTCATATCTAGCAGATGCTGTTAGAAATGATAGCAAAACCTCTTCAAAGTCAGTTTTATATATACTGGGTAAAATCATCATGTCCTTACAAAGCACCTAAGAATTCTTATCTCCCCTAAAATTATTAAAAACTACAAAAAACTTCTGAATAATTTCTCTTTTGAACTACTTTTGGTTTTACTTCAATGTATTCAGTCCAGCATGGACACTTTCACCTGTATTGGCAATGTTCAAAGATATGTTGCCAGAATCTTGATATTTAACAACAAGAGAAAGAAAAGTTTTGTTAAAATTAAACAGTAGATAGTGAGAGATCTAGGTTCAAATGCTATCATTGACATTAATCCAGTGATCATTAACAAGTCATTTAACCTGTTTCACCCTCAGGTGAATATACTCTTTCCAATTCATTGAAAAAATAACAGTAATGTATGAAAAGGAATGAGGATGGACATATAATTCATTCAATTATTCCTTCTATTGTTAAATATTCTGCATAAGTTTGAATGGAGTTTCTGTTAATATTGAAAATAATTGATTTAATGAACAAGTAATCTCAATACAATAGATAAGCTATTGGGGAAAAATAGATAAAGAAGGAATCCTACCAAATTCTTTCTATGATAAAGATTTAGTTTTGATAGTTAAAGCAGGGAGAACAAAAACAAAGAGATAAAACAATAACCCAATTTTCTTAATGAATGTTAATGCAAAAACTTTACATAAAATGCTAATAAGGAGATTGCATCAATATGTCACAAGGATGACACACTATGACTAAGTGGGATTTATAAACCAGGCATTCAGAGCTGGTTTCAACATTAGGAAAACAATAAGCATAATTGATTATGTCAATAACAAAATCCACAAAAATCATATGCTTATAATATACAGATATTTAATAAATGCAAAAAAAAAACCTTTGACAAAGTACAGCATCCATTCTTCTTAAAACTCTAAAAAATAGGAATCAATACAATATTTCTTAAAATTATAAATAATATCTATCTGAATCCAGGAGCATGCATTATCTATAATGGGAATGAACTTGAAGCCTTCCTAGTAAAATTAGGACCGAAGTAAGAATATCATTTATCACCACCCTGATTCAATATTAAGCTAGAAATGCAAGTTGTACCAATGACAAGAAAAATAAAGAAATAATAATAGGTAATATAGAATCAAAACTGTTATTCTTTGCAGATGATATGCTGGTATGCTTAAAAACATAGAGAATCAAATAAATATAACTAGTTGAAACAATACAATTTCAGCAAATTTGTAGGATAAAAATAAACCCACATAATTCATAAATATTTCTATATACTACCAACAAAAATCAGCAGGAAAAGATTGAAACATAAATTCTGTTCAAAATAACTTCATGAACTATAAAATACTTGGGAGACTACAAGCCAAGAATAATGGAAGGATTATATAAATGTCATCATGAAATTCTTTTCACAAATAAGACATATCTAAACAATTAGAGAAATATTAATTGCTCATAGTTAAGCTGAGCCAATAAAATAAAAAAATTGTAATTTAATTTATTTATTTAGAGCCATACTTATAATTTTATAGAACTAGAAAAAAAACAAAATTCAGCTAAAAAACAAAAGATAATTAAATGTTTTTGCACAAAGAAAACCAAGAAAACTATAAACATTAAAAGGGAAGTATCAAAGTAGGATAAAAATTTTACAAGTATTTCTGATAAAGATTTTACTTCTAAAATATATAAAGAACTGTATCATATTTATATAAGAAAACAAGTCATTCCCCAATTGATAAATGGCCAAAGGATATGAACAGTTTTCAGATGATGAAACCAAAGTCATTTATAGTTATATGAAAAAATATTCTAAATCGCTATAGAACAAAGAAATATAAATTAAAACAACTCTGAGGTACCAGTTAATACTTCTCAGGTTGACTAAGATAATGGGAAAAATAATTATAAATGTTGGAGGAAATGTGGGAAAATTAGGACACTAAAGTATTATTGGTGGAATTGTGAAATTATTCAACCATTTGGGAGAGCAATTTGGAACTATGTCCAAAGGGATATAAAATTGCATATCTTTTTATCCAGCAGTGCCACTACTGGGTCTGTGTCCCAAGGAAGTTAATAAGGAAGGAAAAGGATCCACATGTACAAAAATATTTATAGCACTTCTTTTTTTGTGGTGGCAAAGAATTGGAAAATGAGTAAATACCCATCAACTGGAAAAAGCTGAACAAGTTATTGTATATGAAAGTAATGGAATATTACTGTTCTATAAAAATGATGAACAAACTGATCTTAGAAAGGCCTGGAAGATTTACACAAACTGATGCTGAATAAAATGAAAAGAACCAAGAATACATTGTACACAGTAACATCAAGATTGTATGATGATCAACTATGAAAAACTTGATTCTTCTCAGTGGTTCAGTGGTCCAAGACAATCACAGTAAACTTTGGATAGAAAATACCATCTGCAATCAGAAAAAGAACTATGGAGATTGAATGTAAATTAACATATGCTATGTTCACATTTTTTCTCTTTTTTTTTTCATTATGTTTTTCCCTTTTGTTCTAATTTTTCTATGAAATTTTCAGTAAGCCGCTCCTGTCGACCAATTCAGATTAGCACCTTCTCTGCAACTTATAGCTTTCTAGAGTGGTTGGAAGGAGCACTGACAGTTAGTGGGGTCACTTGCTTAAGATCACATTATTATTTGCTTCGGGTAAAACTGAATCCAAGGGCCTGTTTGTGCTAACATGTTTATAGCAATTTTTTATGGTAACAAAATATTAGAAAACAAAAAGGTGCCCATCAATTGAGAAATGGCACATGATTGTTTTGAAATACTATTGTGATACAAGAAGTGATGAACAGGATATTTTCATAAAAACCTGGGAAGACTCATATGAACTCATACACAGTAACAGAAATATTGTAAAAATAATCAACAATAAAAGAGTTAATCACTCTGATAAAGACAATGACCCCAAACTATTACAAAGGACCCATTATGAAAGATGCTATCTATCTACTTCCAGAAAGAAAAGTAAATATTTCTGAATGTAAATTGAATAATAATTTTTTTATTTTTTAATTTTTTTATGCTTTTTATTTTATTTTCATGTCTAGCATGACCAATGTAGAAATATATTTTGCATGCCATCACATATATAATTAAAATCAAAATAACTCACTTTCTCAAGAAAGGGAGCAGGTCAGGAGCAATGGAATGGATTTGGAAATCATTTTTAATGATTTTTTCAAAAAATTATATGTATTTGAGAAATATCTAAGGTAAAAATAATTGAAAATGAGTTCACTTTTAATGAACATGAATTTTTTTCCTTTAAAATTTGGTGTTGTCCCTGAGCACAGTGTGTGGCCATCTGGGGAATCCCTCAGGGAAGCAGGAGATGACAGCCACCATTGAGAACAAAGGACACACTGAAAAGCTCTTGCAATTCCTGAGGAGCAGCTATTTATTATCTACTTCATAAGAGTCTCCCTGTTAGCACTACAATTAGTTAAGGGTCAGCTTGTGGTAACCATTTTAAATCCCTTCAGCACTTAGGAGGGTGAGTGTTTAATCTCTAGCCCCAAACTCTATTTAACTGACCTCTTCTAAGTGAAATCTCTGTAACTCCCTTTCTGAAAACCAAACCAGTGGTTTTGTCTGTAGAAAAATTATAAAACTTATGCTTTTAATGATCCTAATTTAGGGGAATGGAAATTGAAACTATATAAGAATCAGTGTATTAAATGGGGAAACCATCATGGAATATGGGAAAAAAAATTCTAGATCCCCAAAGTGAAGATCTGGGGTTGAAAGCTGTGTTTTTCACTTATTTATTATATGAACTGGGACAAAGTGGTTTATCACTCGGGGGCTCAGGTCCCTCACTGGTAAAACATTAAAATGTTGCACTAAAGGACAATTAATGTGTCTTCCAACTATAGATCACATTGAAAAAACAATTTAGGATGATTGAAGGAACTTATTTAATTTCTTCACCATTCATTCCTTGAAATCTTTTTCACAATACCTGTCACAGTTTACTATAATTTCCAAAAGAACATTCATTTCATAAAATATAATAAGAGTTTATTTTAATTTTCCCTATAAATATATACACATGTGTATGTTATATATATATTTATCAATTTCATATATAGGATTATAACACATATATGAATATGTATATTTACATACAAATATTATAAATTAATATAGAGAGACATATGCATATAATATATAAGAATACATGTATATGCAAATATAAATATAATCTGGCTATATAAACACATATTATACATACAAATTATATGAGAATAAAATTAGATAGATAGCTAGATGATAGACTAAGCTTCCAAATGGAAAACATAGTCATGTTTTCCATGGAGTCCTAGTGGCCTACTTCTATGTCTGTTGAATTTTAACTTAATTGCTACATTAATCAAACTTGGAATTTTTTTTACAAAGTCTTTCCCCTAAAGAGTAAATAATGCTAGCCTTTTTTTTGAGGGGGTATTGTCTAACATTCATTTCATTGTTGTAGTGAAGTGATCTCCCAATGAGGACATTCCCACTACTAATATTGTACCTGCTCTTCAACTCCTCATTTTATAGATGAGAAAACTGAAGTCTGAAGAGGGCAAGTGACTTTTACATTTCATTACCGCTTATTATCTGATGAGATTAGAATCAAGAAGTATTTTCTTTTCTTTTTTGTGATTGCAATTAAGTTAATTTATTTAATATTCTATTTTTCTCCAGTTACATGTAAAACAATTTTAACCTTTGTTTTTTAAAATTTTATCTTCTAGATTCTCTCCCTTCTTCTCCTCTCCATTGAGAAGGCACATGTGAAGTTATACAAAATATTTCCGTAAAAGTTATGTTGTAAAAGAAAACATACTCTCTTAAGAAATAATAAAAGTAAAAAAAAAGTATGTTTCAATCTGTACTTATAACACAGTTATTTCTCTACATATGTATAGTATTTTTCATCATAATGTAGAACTAATCATTATCTCCAAAATTATTTTACTACATTCTAGTGACTAACTATGTAATGCTTCTAATTTCACGAACTTGATAACAAGTTTCTTAAGATCAGAGAAAATTTTTTCTTTGTGTGTGTGTGTGTGTGTGTATGAGAGAGAGAGAGAAAGAGAGAGAGAGTAGGAGAGAGAGAGGGAGAGAGAGAGAGAGAGAGATTGAGAGAGAGAGAGAGAGAGAGAGGGTGGGGAAGAAAGAGAGAGGAGAGAGAAAGAAAGAAGAAGAAGAAGAAGAAGAAGAAGAAGAAGGAGAAGAAGAAGAAGAAGAAAGAAGAAGAAAGAAGAAGAAGAAGAAGAAGAAGAAGAAGAAGAAGAAGAAGAAGAAGAAGAAGAAGAAGAAGAAGAAGAAGAAGAAGAAGAAGAAGAAAGAAGAAGAAGAAGAAGAAGAAGAAGAAGAAGAAGAAGAAAAGAAGAAGAAGAAGAAGAAAAGAAGAAGAAGAAAAAGACAGAGAGAGCAGAGAGTCAATATATTGATCTACATTCAGTGGCCATTCAACAAATGTTGTTGCCAATCATTTATCTGTAGTGTTTATGTTCCTATGAAATATATTAATACATAATTTGTATAGGTCCATTCTTTTGGTACCTATTATATTATATCTTATCCCTAGGACTGAGTATATACCTTGGCAAAAAACTTAAATATTGAATGTTAGTATTGAACTCAATTTCTTTCTCTGAATTTGCTAGATTATAGAGGATATGTTGGAATAGTAATGTTAATTTAATGTAGTGCTTGGTATGCTAATATGATATACTTCTGCTATAAGTTTTAAGGGTTTTTATGAGTAAGAATTTCAGCTCTAGATAGAAGACATTTTAATATATCTGGTTTGGCATTTCAAGAAATATTCCCCAAAAGTATTGAAGTACATTCATGATCAACTAGTGAAAAATATGTTGGTCTCCGTACTGACCTCTTTGTACTAAGTAAGAACTATATAATAAAGCCACACTCATCATTTAATATATCTGCAGCTGCCTTCTCTAATAGGGAAATATGTAGAGTATGCAGGAGAAAATTATATAATATATATATAATATATATATAATAATATATATATAATATATATAAAATATATAAAATATAATAAGAGTTTATTTTAATTTTCCCTATAAATATATACACATGTGTATGTTATATATATATTTATCAATTTCATATATAGGATTATAACACATATATGAATATGTATATTTACATACAAATATTATAAATTAATATAGAGAGACATATGCATATAAATATATAAGAATACATGTATATGCAAATATAAATTATAATCTGGCTATATAAACACATATTATACATACAAATTATATGAGAATAAAATTAGATAGATAGCTAGATGATAGACTAAGCTTCCAAATGAAACATAGTCATGTTTTCCATGGAGTCCTAGTGGCCTACTTCTATGTCTGTTGAATTTTAACTTAATTGCTACATTAATCAAACTTGGAATTTTTTTTACAAAGTCTTTCCCCTAAAGAGTAAATAATGCTAGCCTTTTTTTTGAGGGGGTATTGTCTAACATTCATTTCATTGTTGTAGTGAAGTGATCTCCCAATGAGGACATTCCCACTACTAATATTGTACCTGCTCTTCAACTCCTCATTTTATAGATGAGAAAACTGAAGTCTGAAGAGGGCAAGTGACTTTTACATTTCACTACTGCTATTATCTGATGAGATTAGAATCAAGAAGTATTTTCTTTTCTTTTTTGTGATTGCAATTAAGTTAATTTATTTAATATTCTATTTTTCTCCAGTTACATGTAAAACAATTTTAACCTTTGTTTTTAAAAATTTTATCTTCTAGATTCTCTCCCTTCTTCTCCTCTCCATTGAGAAGGCACATGTGAAGTTATACAAAATATTCCGTAAAAGTTATGTTGTAAAAGAAAACATACTCTCTTAAGAAATAATAAAGTAAAAAAAAGTATGTTTCAATCTGTACTTATACACAGTTTATTTCTCTACATATGTATAGTATTTTTCATCATAAGTAGAACTATCATTATCTCCAAAATTATTTTACTACATTCTAGTGACTAACTATGTATGCTTCTATTTTCACGAACTTGATAACAAGTTTCTTAAGATCAGAGAAAATTTTTTTCTTTGTGTGTGTGTGTGTGTGTGTATGACGAGAGAGAGAGAAGAGAGAGAGAGGAGAGAGAGAGAGAGAGAGAGAGAGAGAGAGAGAGAGAGAGAGAGGGTGGGGAAGAAAGAGAGAGAGAGAGAAAGAAAGAAGAAGAAGAAGAAGAAGAAGAAGAAGAAGAAGAAGAAGAAGAAGAAGAAGAAGAAGAAGAAGAAGAAGAAGAAGAAGAAGAAGAAGAGAAAAGAAGAAGAAGAAGAAAGAAGAAGAAAAGAAGAAGAAGAAGAAGAGAAAAGAAGAAGAAGAAGAAGAAAAGAAGAAGAAGAATAAGACAGAGAGAGCAGAGAGTCAATATATTGATCTACATTCAGTGGCCATTCAACAAATGTTGTTGCCAATCATTTATCTGTAGTGTTTATGTTCCTATGAATATATTAATACATAATTTGTATAGGTCCATTCTTTTGGTACCTATTATATTATATCTTATCCCTAGGACTGAGTATATACCTTGGCAAAAACTTAAATATTGAATGTTAGTATTGAACTCAATTTCTTTCTCTGAATTTGCTAGATTATAGAGGATATGTTGGAATAGTAATGTTAATTTAATGTAGTGCTTGGTATGCTAATATGATATACTTCTGCTATTAAGTTTTAAGGGTTTTTATGAGTAAGAATTTCAGCTCTAGATAGAAGACATTTTAATATATCTGGTTTGGCATTTCAAGAAATATTCCCCAAAAGTATTGAAGTACATTCATGATCAACTAGTGAAAAATATGTTGGTCTCCGTACTGACCTCTTTGTACTAAGTAAGAACTATATAATAAAGCCACACTCATCATTTAATATATCTGCAGCTGCCTTCTCTAATAGGGAAATATGTAGGAGTATGCAGGAGAAAATTAGGGAAGTTTAGCAGGACTTAATAGCAATGCAGATTAGAAACTAAGGCTGCTTATTTATGTAAGAGTTATACATATACATATACATATACAATACGCTTTCAGGCATAATATTAGCTAAGAAAAGGTGGTGATTGAAATCTTGATTTTTTTTAAAATGTTCTTCAGGTAGCTCTGAGAAATTAATGTATTTGTCTCATTTTTCAAGAAGGTAAACTGAGACACTCATGTAGAAGAATATCTTAGAAAGATAAATGGGAGAAAAAATGGAATTCTAAAACTCTAATAGCCCCAATTCTATTACTAGAGAGCATGATACACAAGTGCTCTACTTATTTCTTCTAACATCTATGTCAGCATAGTTTTTTACCCATCCCTTTTGCTACTTTTGCTTAGCTTTTTTTATATGTGAGCTACACTGTCTCAAGGGGAAAATAGCAAACAATTCAATTTTAGGAATTCAATTCTATAGGCACTTATTGAAAAGGAGTAAACCTTAGTGGATACTGCCAGACCTTTGAGTCAAGCCAATACAATTTTAAGTCCTGTCTCTGACACATAGCAGCTATGTGATCATGAGCAATTTGCTTAACCTTGCCAACTTTCTAAGGCAGCTGTTCTTTTTTTTTTTTTTTTTTTTTGGTTGGGTGGAGGGTTGAGGAGAGAGCCTAGTAAAACCTAGGGACTCCTTATCAGAATGATGTTTTACTTTAATTAAGGAAATTTTAAAATTCTATTAGTGCTTATTGAAAAAAAAGGTGTATTTTTCACCTTATTCAAGTTCACAAATCTTCTAAAATTTGTCTATGGGTAAAGAACTCTTACTAGAAAAAACAAAGTTAAAGACCAGTTGCTTATCTGCCTTGGCAGAGGGATTTTCTACAATAAGAATTCCTTAAATTGAGATCAAAGGTCTGGACAAAAGGAAGCAAATAATTCACTGAGCATCTGTTATGTATGACCTATGATACTCAATACTATAACCTAGGGAAGCCTCACTTATAGTGTTGTCCTTGAGACTCAAATCACAAGAGTATTGACAGCATCACCTTATTACAATGAGGTCCTTTTGGCTACTTGCATTAATGAAAAGTCTTTGCATGTTGAGTTTGAACCTTGCCAATTAAAGTTCTCGCAGTCTCAGTTCCTTTATCTATAAAAGGTGATAAAAATACTTGGACCACTTTGCATAGTTTTCATAAAGAACAGAAGTATCTTGGAATCTGGAATAGAGTTAATCTTGAAACCCAGAAGACTTGGCTTCATAGGTAACATACTATGAGAACCAGAGCAAATAGCTAAACCTCTCAAATCCTAGAAGTTAAAGAGAAGTTGTACTAGGAGAGGAACTTGCCCAACCTCACTCAGAAGTACCAAATATCACTGAAATGACCTGAACATTCTTAACTTTTATAAGGAAACTAATAATAATAATAGAATTTCCAAGTACTATGCTAAATGCTTTATAATTTTGATCTCATTTGATTTTCACAACAATCTTGGGAGGAAAATGTTATTATATATGAGCAATACATGTTAGAAAAAAACAAAAAAAAAACACCTTGTTAATCATAAAGTTTTATAAAATAATGGTAAAATAGCATTATATAACACTTAAGGTTTGCAAATATTATATATATATATATATATATATATAGATATATAGATATAGATAGATAGATAGATAGATAGATAGATAGATAGAATCTCATCTTATCCTTAAACAATCCTTTGGTTTTGTTATTTTCCTTTTTGTTTGTTTCTTTTGTTATATTTTGTTTTGTTTTTGAGTAGTTCAAGTATGACTTCTTTGGCTGGGGCACCGTGACAGAATTTAGAAGTTCTGTGAACTTGATAGAGAAAAAACACATACCACCTTTATTTTTAATAACTGCTAATTCAATTTCTCTAAATTATTTTAAAACATAATCCCCTCTTTAGAGATGAGAAAACTAAGACCAAAAGAAGTTATATAATGTAATCATGGTTATACAGGTAACCTGAGATAGAATTAGAATTCAGATCTTTCTGTCTCCAAGTCTAGCAGTCTTTTCAGTGTATCTCATAGCTGCCTTTCAATATAAAGACATATAAGACGTTTTTTAGTATATTCATTATGAGTCATAATAATATCAGTGTTCTAGGTATCTCTGCTGAATAGCTGGAATCTCTAGTGTAAGGGTTTTCCCCAGACTTCCTGATCTATATCTTGCCACTTGATCCAGATAACTCAGGAATAGAAAGTGAGGATGATAATTTTGCATAGTGCTCCTTCACTTAAATTCAATTCACTCCTACATCAAGGCTTCACCTTCTGGATGTTATGGTCCTATCTGAGAATGAAGGACAAAAACCAATAACAGCAACTCTAAAGTACTTTAAGGTTTACAAAGCATACTAAATTGTTATATCATGTGTTCTTCAAAACAGCTTTGCCAGATAAATGCTATTGGTATTTCGAGTCCAGGATCACTCAACTAGTAAATGTCTGCAATAGTATTTAAACTTTTGTCTCTTAATTTCAAGTCTTTGGTACATTCCATTGAACACCAAAACTATAAAATACTAGGTGGATGATTTGCATCAGAAAAGTCTTCACATCATGGATTCCATACACTAAGGAAATCTTAAGAATGAATCCACCCTTAAAATATCATTATGGAATTCAAAGTAGACATTTTAAATGGAATTTTAAAAATAAAATTTCATCATTTATGGAAGCTTCAATATAGTGATTTAGTTACTGACATTTAAGCATCTTAAATTCACATTTTAAATTACTAAATTGTCATTGACCTAATTAAATGAAGATTATGTTGAATATAAGATCCTTGAGAAAGTAAATCTTATTGCCTCTGCATCAGCAGAATCCTAGCTTGATGTCTTGAATATAGCAGGAGCTGAATACCAAATCTTGTTTGGATAGTGAGCCAGGGCAACTGGTAGAAGAGTAGACAAGAGCATTGGGCCTGGAATTAAGAAGACCTAAATTCAAATCTATTAGGACACTGGATTCAGAATCAGGAACACCTTAGTTCAAATCTGATCACAGGCACTTACTAGCTATATGACGCTAAACAAATTATATAGCCTCCATCTCAGTTTCCTCAACTAACTTGGAGGTAATAACAGCAATTATCTAAAAGGGTTGTTTTATATATATAAATAAAAATGTGCGTGTATATATGTATATATGTATGTATATACATACATAGTACATATATATGTATATTTACATATGTATATATATGTGTGAAATTAGATATTTGTTTTAAAAACTTAGCAATACTTGGTGTTTAGTAGGTGCTATATAAATCCTTATATTCATATTCCTTAGTATAGGTATTAAGTGAATTTGTTTGCTTAAGAATTGTACATTTAGCAATATTAATATAACTGATGCTTTTGGGGGGATTGAGAGTTCATTTGTGGTCCTGACAGAATGACAGGTGATAAAATCAGTCTACAGGAATAGATTAATAATTCAGGATAAATATCAAGTTGTCCTATTATATAGGAAAATTAATCATGCTTATACATCTTCAGGGTATATATTTATAAAAATACAATTAACTAATATGTCTGGGAGAAAGAGGCTGAAAAGCCAATGAGGTATGATTCTTGCAGTGTTTCTAATCTGAGATTAGCACAGGGGCAAGCAAATGCTGTTGTTAATTTTACTGTCCAATTAAATGTATATGTTATATATGATACTTATGGTAATATGGTTTTATCATTTAAAAGAGAAATGCAAATTGTGTTAAGGATTCACTTCCCTCATACTTTGAGGGAGACCAGAAATTAATAATAATAATAGTAATAGTAATATTGATGCAGCACTTTATGGCTAAAACTAGGAGATGTCAAAATTGAGATACAGATGGTAATCTTTCTTGCTTCTGTATCTAAAGTTATTTTTTTACTTCAATATGATGCTTCCTTCTTGATTTTCAGTAGACACCCAGGAAAGAGGGCACACTTCTATCTGAAAGACACACAATAATTAGAAGAATGGTGGGTTTGGAATTAGAAAACATGGGTTTTAATTTTAATTGTTATGTCCTACCTGTATGAACTTAGACAAGTACCTTAACATCTCTGTGTCTCATTTTCTCTAGGAGCCAAAGTTCCATATAGTTCTGATCCATAATCCTAATCCATGGTCTAGCAAAGGAAAAATGTTCAGTTCTGCCTTCTGCTTTTCCTGACCCAATGTATTTGCTCATTCAGTTCCATATTCAAAATGCTTTTCCTTTATTTATTGAATATCTATCAATCCCTTAAAATCCAATTCAAATTCTATTTCCTTTATCAAACTTTCTCTGATCCCCACTAGTGTGTAATGATCTTTACAAATCCCTCTGAAATATTAAATGACTTTGCATTACACTAAAATCCTTGGATTCTAGTTCCAGAATAATTTAGCTTTGTTTCTATAACTGTAACTCACTGTCTGTCTGTGTGTCTGTGCCTTCATCTTTCTGTCTTTCCCCTTCTATCATCCTATTCTTCCTCCCTTTCCACCTTTCCTTCTTTTACCTCCTTTCCTTTCCTTTTTTCCCTTTCTTCTTACTTTCCATTTTGCTTTCCTTCCTTCCTTCCTTCCTTCCTTCCTTCCTTCCTTCCTTCCTTCCTTCCTTCCTTCCTTCCTTCCTTCCTTCCTTCCTTCCTTCCTTCCTTCCTTCCTCCTTCCTTCCTTTTTTCTTTCCTTCCTTCCTTTCTTCCTTCCTTCTTTCTTCCTTTTTTCCTTCCTTCTTTCCTTTCTTCCTCCTTCTTCTTTCGCTTGTTTCCTCTCTTCCTTGTTTTGTTTTATTGCTTTGCATGGATTATAAAAGTTAGTAAACAACACCTGAATCAATTGTAAACACTTCTCTCAAATGCATCATACGATACAGACCATCATTTTTTCATTAAGACAGATAACCTTTATATATATATATATATATATATATAGACAAAGCTTATTTTTATAGAAGAATTCAGAATAGAGCACATAACACAGTTTTCATCTGGACAAACCGACTGTGAAATATATTATCTCCATTGAAAATGCTGAGTGATATGCATATTTTGCATGGATTTCTGATTTCCACCAAAAAAAAAGTTAAATTTAAATTCTGGCACTGACAAGAGAGTGATAAGAGTTCCTTTAATAGGATAATATGTATTTTGTTCAGTTCAGAAAAATGGATCCTAATCTTTTGCTGTGAGGGTGAAGAAATGCTTCTTCACATCTCTTTTGTTAGATCATCAAATCATTTTGAGAAGAGGAAAGCTCACCAGTGTTCTTTTCATTCAGAAACAGCTGCTCCTGGAAAAAAAAGATTGCTTGGAGATCTATAAAGAACTGCTGCTAAATAGTCAGTGTTGAGAACTAGGAAAACACTTGTAAACTCCATTTCTTATGAGTTCTGTGATATTACTCATCATTACTTCAATATCTCTGAATCCCAGTGGTAGTAGTAGTGATTGTTGTTGCCATTTGTAAAATGACAGTAATATTTATTCTGATTACCTGCCCAGAATAGTTTAATTAATATATCTGAAAACATTTTAAAAACTATATAAGTATAAAACTTTTTTGATAAGATTTCAAATAAAATGCATAACTAATTTTTATTAAGCAGCAATCATTAAATCATTAATGTTTTTGATATATGTTAACACAATATAAAATATTTCTGTTAAAAAGAAGTGAAATATATTTTTCAAGCCACATGTTATTTCCTCCCTATATTTATTGATTTGTTTTAAACACTTTCCCCCTTGACTTTTCTTTCTTTAACTTTTCCCTCTTTAAAATGAAAGCAGCTTTATTATTGTTATTGTTATCATCATCATTATTATTATCTTATTAAGGGGTTAATGACCAGGACAGATTTGAAAAAAAATGTGTTAATTGAAAGCATAAAAATAACTATTTTAAAAAGAAAGAAAAAATAAAAACAAAGCCTGAGAAAAAGATCATCTTTATTCATCATTGCTAGTCTGACCACTAATCTCTCTATCCCATCCTGCCATCATCACCTTTCTTCAACCTGCTATATTTCCTACAGCCTGCTTTATTTTATCATGCAGCAATTGGTAAATGAGTTCACTAATTAGTTTATGCATTAATTACTTTTCCATCTGTGTTCCCTTTTTGAGAAATAGGAACTGCATTGGAAGATAATTAAGACAAACGAAGGTCTTTTTAGCACTTTAATATTCCTTTTTTTTTTTTCTTGGTCTTTGCACATTCCCTCTTTTCAAAGTTCAGTTTCTAGCCTCTATGTTGGTCTCTGTACTCTGCTAGATAAGGGTAAAAGAAAGATCTTTCACATGCTACAGAAAATAGAATCTGGTAGTAGTTTGTTTGTTCTTTTTTTTTTTTTTTTTTTTTTTTTTTTTTTTTTTTTTTAATACTACCAGCATGATTTCAATTGCCTGAAATATCAGTCATGTTTACACATAGGTTTTAGCTGAGTTAAGTTTTTAAAGGTGTGTGTATGTGTGTAGGGAGGGGTGATAATTTAACAGGGACCTATGTAGCATCTCTTTTTATTAATTCATTTTGATGAATATTTGGATGCTTACTAGACTTTGAAACATGAACGAAAATGAAACTGCCTTCAAGCTACTTAAAATCCTATAGGAGAAAGAAAATAGTAAAATGCAGTTTTATGTCCGGTGTTTTAGGTTAGGTTCATATCTCAGCTCTGACATTTACTACCTCTGTGGCACTAGGTAAGTTAATTAACCTCCCTGGAACTCAATTTCCTTATTTATAAAGTGAGGCAGCTAGACCTCTCTGTTTCTTTCAAAATTTAAATCTAATAACCTATATTTACACAAATGTTATAATTCAAAGAAAAGGCAGCATATCAGATAGGGTGAAGGAAAGACTCAAGAAGATCTAGACTCACATTTCCATCTTATACATTTTAGTTTCTTCCAATTCTCTAGAATTTATATATTAAGATACAAATGTTTGTGTGGAGAGTTTCCACAAGCTGATAAAATCTTCATATCCTTCATAGATTGAATAATGCAAGATATAATGTGAAAATCCATTAAGTGGTGAAGCTGGTAGTATTGTTATTGTTCATTTTTTGTTTTTGAAGAGGTCCAATAACACCATCAGGTGCTGGGAGTGTGTGTAGGTAGGAAAATGATGTCTTAACTCATGTACAAATTGGATTAAGCCTCACTCTTTCTTCCAACATCATTGATGTCCAGTGTCAAAAAAAGTAAAGATGAATGGCTGTGGATGAAGCGGATCAATTTGTCATCTTTGACACCCTACCAAGCTCTAAATATTCATCCATTGGAGAATGGTTGGGTAAATTATGGTATATGAATGTTATGGAATATTATTGTTCTGTAAGAAATGACCAGCAGGAGGAATACAGAGAGGATTGGAGAGACTTATATCAACTGATGCTGAGTGAAATGAGCAGAACCAGGAGATCATTATACACTTTAACAACAATACTATATGAGGATGTATTCTGATGGAAGTGGATATCTTCAACATAGAGAAGAGCTAATCCAATTCCAATTGATCAATGATGGACAGAATCAGCTACACTCAGAGAAGGAACACTGGGAAATGAGTGTAAACTGTTAGCATTTTTTGTTTTTCTACCCAGGTTATTTTTACCTTCTGAATCCAATTCTTCCTTTGCAACAACAACAACAACAACAACAACAAAATTTGGTTCTGCAGATATATATTGTACCTAGGATATACTATAAGATATTTAATATGTATGGGAATGCCTGCCATCTAGGGGAGGGGGTGGAGGGAAAAAATTTGGAATAGAAGGAGTACAAGGGATCATGTAAAAAAATTACCCATGCATATGTGCTGTCAAAAAAATGTTATAATTACAAAATTTAATAAAAAAAAAAATAAACACCTCAATCTAGTTTAGCTCATCTACTGGAATGGTTTGGCTGCTGCAATTTTTTTAGGAGCCATGGGCGAGAGTTGGGTGACAGATTAACACCAAACATGTATGAGCAACCCTGAAAAGCCTCTCTGGTATGAGGGCTTATCCAGTAATATAGTATAAAGAAGACAGGGGGTAGAGATAAAAAACAAACAACCTCCCCCAAAAATTAGTTGCAATTTTGACTTTGCCACATGTGACTTTTTAGTAAGTCATTTTAGGGAGTATCAGTTTCTTTATCATTTAAAATGAAGGGATTGATCTCAATAACCTTTCATGTCCTTAACAACTGTAATATTTTATGATTCCAGGAATGCTGTTAATTCAGGGAAAATATAAAAGGGAAATAAGAGAAGATTCATTGAAAAGGTCAAATTTGAATTGGACATCAAAAAGTAAGCAAGAAAAACACAAGGGGAAAATAATCTGAAGGAAAATGGACACTTCAAGGGAAGGAAAGTTTGTAATCAAAGGAAAGAAGGAAAACATTGTTTGATGTTTACAAAGTCCTTTGACTATACCATTAGATTCATATGCCTAACATCCATAGGCTTCAAGCTCCTAATATGTAAAATTAGTCATTTGAATTAGGTGACTGCTGAAGTGTCTTATACCTCTAGAAAGAAAAAGTATAAACCCTATTGATTTGGAAGTATACAACTATATATCTCTTTCTATCTATAAATCTATTTTCGGCCAATATGCCTACCCTGAATGGAAAATTAAAGTGTAGGTACTGTTAAACACATAGATTTCAGATTGGTCCTCTATACCCCCTTCCCCATCCCTGTAGTGTTCTAAAGACATACTCTAATAGTTTCTGCTCTAAGCTTGAGATTAGGTCATGACTTTTTCTTTATCCAGACTTTGGTTCCGAACTTTCAAATAAACATAGCAACAGAATAACAAAGAACACTTTTATAATAGATCAGTCACTCTTTCCTTCTAGTTCTCCAGGTATCTGACTGAGTTCTTTCTAGGTCTCATCTTTCCCTCTATTCAGTGATAGGAACTGCCTGAAAGAAATGCGAAGTAGTTTAGAGGAATGACTAAGAATGGAATTAGGAGAACTGTTTGCTTTCTAAAAATAATAGAATCAGAAACAGAATAATCCAGTGTTTTGTAAGGTCTGGGGATAAAGATCATTATCAACTATGGAGAATTTTCCATGAGTAGCATAATATAAAACTTGCAAGATTAGGATTGTTACAGTGATAATGTTGATCATTAGGGATTCTTCATGTATTTAACTACAGGTATGATTGTAGGCAGTAATGTAGACTTTCAGAGTCTCATTTTACTCAACTATAAAAATGAGGTAATAATACTTAATATATCATTTGCTAGGGAAAGAAGTACTTTACAAGCCTCACAGTGCTAGATAATTATGAGTTATTATAATATAAAACACATAGTAGGAGGTCAATCATTACTTCATAAATTAAACTTCATCTTCCTCTAATTTCCTGATACCAAATTCCTCCTCACACTCCTGTTATTCTTATTTTTGAGAATAACTATTGCTACATGTTCCTCTCATTATTTTTCCATCTATTTTTCAAACTTCATCCTTAAATATCTTTTACCCTTTACTTATTACTCTTAATTTATCTTTCCTTAAAATATTATTTTTTCACTTTGTTGCCTTAAAAAAAACCTGGCAAAACATAGACAAGAACCCACATTATTGAACTCTCTAAATTAAAAATATACTCCTAAACACAATTTAGTTCTCTGTGCTATTTTGAGAATAAATGTTGCAGCTATTTCATAACACAAAGTCATTTGGAGCATATTTAAAATTTTTATTTCACTTTCCAATTTTATTTAAATACTCAAGATGTTATTTTATTTTCTATTTGTAGGTAACTCATTTGACCCTGAGGTAGTTAAGTATCAGTTCAATTTAACACATATTTATTAGCCATTTAATAATCACTAACAGATGGTACTTGAAGATTCAAAAATGCTTTCCTCATCGTAATCCTGTGAGATAGGTCACAAAAAGAATAGTATCCTTCTATGATAAAGAAGCTAACACAGAGGTTTTTCTTTTTTTTAAGTAATGTCAGCACTCGGATATGAACTCAAATACACACACACACACACACACACACACACACACACACACACACATCTACGTGTATATATATAGTCTTGGGCAAGTCAATTTTTTTCAGTTCCTTATCTCTATGATAGAAAGATTAGACTCCATGACTTCAAAGGTCTAAATCTATCACTCTATTCTTCTTTTCTAAATCCATTGAATAAACTTTGAAATGTGTTTATACTGTATTATGTCTGTCTTTTTAAATAAGAAAAAAATAACAGTTCTTATTCTGAAGGATTTTACAATCTGATGGATAGACGGGGATGCTGGGGAAAATACACAAATTCAGTAAGAGATTGAATTTGATAAGGACAAAATATAGTGAGTTAAACTAAAAGAGAAATCTGGATAAAGTGCTAAAACAAATATGCTAAGTATCTGTTTTTATGGGAAATTTCATGGGGAAAGTAAGAGCTGAACCGACCACCCATTCTGTGACTACATTTTTATATTCCAGGTGGCAGTATGACTAGAGTGCCAGGCCTGAAGTCAGGAGGATTCAGCTTCCTAAGTTCAAATCTGGTATCAGACATCTACTAGGTAAATGACTCTGGGCAAGTCACTTAGCCCTATTGGTCTCAGTTTTCTCGTCTATAAAAATGATTTGGAGAAGGAAATGACAAACCTTTTGCTCACAAATAATTTTATATGACTGATATAGCTGAATAATAACAATAATAAAATCAAATGTTGATTTTGATAACAAATTGCATACATACTAGTCCAAAAGAGAAAACAAATATATATATATGAAAAGTAAAAGAATAGCCATAAGTACATTCTTAAGTGCCAATTGAATAAGCAGAAGAGTAAACACTATAAATTAAGGAAGATTTCTGTAATCTTTGGAGCTCAGGAATGGCTTCCTTAGGATATGGGACTGGGTCTGGGTTTTGAAAAATAGACAGTATCTGAATCAACATCAACAAAAAATATATGTCATTCCAGGTTGTAGAATCAGAGTCTGACCATTCACTCAAGATTTTAACTCAGGCATAACCTTCTACCTGAAACCTTTCTTGATCCTTTCAAATGTTAATGCTTACCCTTTTAATCTAGCTTGTATTAACTACTTTGTACTGATTTGCATTTAGAAACTTCACATTTAGTCTGATTACATTCATATTTATTTATGTACATATATTTACACACACACAAACACACACATAGAATCTCCCTTGATTAGAATATAAATTCTTCAAGAATAGAGATTGGTATATTTATTATCCTTGTTTCCTCAAAACCTATCACTGTACCTTTTATATACTATTGCTTAATAAATCGATTAAATGAAATGGAATAAAATAAGTTAATATTTGAAAGCTGAAGGATCAATGCTTGAAAATAGTAGATCTATAATTTAGAGCAGATGTTTTATGTTAGAAAAAATGTAAAAGAAGGTAAAATAGACTTCCAAAGACTATGAACTGCAAGATAGAGTGTCAATCTACATTAATGAAGGCATATTTATTATGTGCCATTCACATAATACTGTAAAGACAAAGAAATGCAAATAGTATCTGCTCTCAAGGTGCTGACATCTATAACATTTATTTTCATTGATCATATTATATTTTTAGCTTTTTTATATATAGATGGCCCTGTGCCAGTCATTTAATCTTTAAACCTCAGTATACCATCTATAAAATCGAAATATTAATGTATCCAACTCACTAAGTTGTCAGGGTCAAATAACATAATAAGGTTAAAACATTTTCTAATTACAAAAAAGAATGTAAACACATATAATTATATATAATTACTATTATATAGTTTTTCTACACAATTAGAAGAGCTTCTTGAGTGTTGGAGCCATGTCTTCCAAGTCTCTGATACCTAATATCAATTCAGTGTCCTGAACTTACACTCTTACTTGTTGATTCACTAAAGGATTTCCAAACTAATTTTACTTAAAAAAAATTAATACATTTAATTTTTAAAAGAATGACTTCATATTTGTATTTGATATCATATTGCTTATCAAAGGAGAGAATTTGTAACTTTAAAATGTTTAAATACATGTTATTTTTTAAAACTTTTAAAAATTTGATTGATTGATTAATTGATTTAATCTTTTTCCCAGTTACATTCAAAACAATTTTTATGATTATTTTCAAAATTTTTTGTGTTCTAGCTTCTCAACCTTATACCTATCCACGATTAAGAAAACATTTGTGGAGTTATGTAAAACATTTCCATAAAAGTCAAGTTTTGGGAAAAAAACAACAGAGATCTCATACCCTAATGAAAATAAAAAAAAAAAACCCTCAAGAAAAATTAAGTTAAAAAAGAGAGAAAAAGAGAGAATGCTTCAGACACAATCAATTCCTTCTCTGAGCATGGAAAGGATTTTTCATCATAAGTCTTTCAGAGTAGTCCTGGAAGATTGTACTGCTGACAGCTGATTACTGCCCAGGTGAAGATGTATTTGAACCAGCAATGTCTGGCCTTGTACACTGCCCTGATCTCTTTAATGTGGGGAACAAGGATTGTTTGGATATGATTTTTATAATCAGAAATCATATCAAACTGGGAGATGATCTTAAGGTGACCTTTAGTACTTTCCTGGAATAAGTCCAAGAATAGATATAGAACACATGAGGTCCTTAGGAACTGAGTCAGCTCCAAGAGTTTCTATGCAGGGTCTAATGAATGGGCTTTTGGAGTCTCACTGTCTGAGACTACAATGGCATGATCTGCATTTTGGTAGAAATGGCCCAGAGCAATGAAAAGAATGATATGGTTTTGAAAAAATGTGGAGTTCACTTGGCCAGAGGTCTTGGGAACCAGAGAGATGAATGTAGGGGATTTTTATGTAGAGTAAGGTGATTCCTTAGTTGATTTAATAAAATTAGTTAGAGGAGAAGGAATAGTAAAGTCTTTCATAGCTGATCATCCCAGAACATTGTTCTTACTGTGTATACAGTACATTTCACTTTGCTTGAGTTCATGGAGAACTTTCCAGGTATTTTGTTTTATTGTCTACTTCCCTGCCCCCCTGAACATCCTGCTCATCATTTCCCATAGATCAATAACAGTCCATCACAAACACACATCATAGTTTATTGAGCCATTGCTCCAGCACTGCTGCTGATACAAAGGTCCACCTCACTGACACCGGGGTCCAGGCTAGGGCTGGGTCTGGGATTGGGCTGGCATACTAGGCTCCCAATCTGGGTCCACAGACCTCCAGGTTTTCTTTGGTGTCTCTGAGATGAGAAGTCTTGAAGTCACCAGACTTCTGGTCTGATCCAGGCTGCTTATTCTGGGGTCTAACTTGGGCCTGATCTGAGTCTGGGTCTGGGTCTGGGTCTGGGGGCTAGACTCTTATATGGCCTGCAGTGGGACTGCACACTGGACTCCCACTCTGTATCACAGACTCTCTCTGCTGATCTTCTAAATTGCCTTCAACTGGGAAGTGTTCACCTTTGTCTTTTTGGGTATTCTGAGGCTCTAAAATTTGTTTAGAATCATTATTTTAAGGAATTTGTAGCAGTTTGGAGGGAAAAGTTGAGTGAGTACCTGCCTTTTCTCCACCATCTTGGCTCTGCTGTCCCTAACTAACTTTATTAAAGTAATTAATGAATCATCTTAGTCTACATAGTAAACCAGAAATCCTCTACATTCACCTCTCTGGTTCCCAAGACCTCTAGCCAAGTGAGCTCATATTTTCAAATCATTCTCTTCATTCCTCTGGGCTATTTCTACTTTTGAGACCATCCCCTAAATTCCACAGATCATATCTATTGTAATCTCAAGCAGTGAGACATCCAAAAGCCCATTAGATACTGCATAGCAACTTTTGGAGCTGACTCAGTTCCTTAGGATCCAATGTGTTCTATGTCTGTTCTTGGACTTATTCCAGGAAACTACTGAAGGCCACTTTAAGATCATCTTCTAGTTTGATATGATTTCTGATTATAAAAAGCATACCCAAGCTATCCACAATTTGCTCCCCACATTAAAGAGACCAGGGAAGTGTGCAAGACCAGACATTGTTGCTTAAAAAATACATCTTCACCTGGGCAGTAAAGAGATGTAATCAGTTTGCTGTCAGCAACCAGCTCTCCTGTGGTCCAACCAAGGAATTTTGCCTCCCTTTGAATAAGAGCCAGACAGAGGAGGTATGCATGGATGGAGATTTATACCAGGAGGTCATATTAATTAAGCAGCCAAACATTTTATTTCTTAAGCACTGTATTTTCCTACCAATAAAATACAATGTGTGCTAGAATTTAAAGGAGAATATTTAATAAGAATCTTAAATAGCAAGGAACAAATAAGTATTTATCCAAATTCTGAAGGACTCCTTGTGATATGTGATTAAAAAATTGTTTGATGTATGCAAGGTGCAAATTTTCTAAAATAAACAGATTCCATGTGAAAAAATATAATTTGCCAATTCCATTCTCTCCCATGGCTTCAATTATCACCTCTGCGCATATGACCCCTAAAAGTTTTATCTCTAGCCTTGATGTATCTCCAAAGCCTCACTCTTTAATTTGTAACTTGCTCCTTAGGGTATCCTACCAACATCTTAAATTTAGTGTCTCAATTTATTATCTTTTCCACAACTCGCCATAACCTGATTTGCATATCTCCTTTGATAGTACCAAGCTGAAAACTTCAGACATCTTTATTTTTAAAAAATAGTATTTAATTTTTCACAATTACTTGTTAAGATAATAGTTTGTATTTTCTAAATTAATAGCATTTTCAAGTCATTTCCCAATTTATAAATTATCAAAAGATATGAACAGATATTTTTCAGATTAAGAAATAAAAGCTATCTATAGTTATGTGAAAAAAATACTCTAAATCACTTTGATTAGAAAACTGCAAATTAAGACAACCTTCAAGTACCATTTCATACCATTCAAATTGGCCAAGATGATAGGAAAAGAGGACAAATGCTAAAGGGGATTTGGCAAAACCGGGAAAACTAATGCATTGTTGGTAGAATTGTGAAGTGATGCAACCATTCTGAAGAACAATTTAAAACTGTGTCAAAGGGGCATAAATTTGTGCACACCCTTTAATATAATAACCTCATGCTGGGTCTCTATTCCCAAGAGATCCTAAAAAAGGGAAAAGGACCCACATGTATAAAGTTGTCTATAACAGTTCTTTTGGTAGTAGCAAGGAACTGGAAATTGAGTGGATGCCCATCAGTTGGGGAATGGCTGAATAAGTTATGGTATATGAATTTAATGGAATATTATTGTTCTATAAGAAATTATGAGAGAATTATTTTAGAAAATTGTGGAAAATTTTACATGAATTGATGCTGAGTGAAGTGAGCAAAACTAGTAGAACATTTTACACAGTATCAGCAAGATTATGTAATGTTCAGATGTGAGGGACATGGTTGTTTTCAACAATGCAATAATTCAAGATACTTCTGATACACTTGGTATGGAAAATATCATACACAGACAGAGAGACAGCTGTAGAGATTGAATGTGGATCAAAGCATAGTATTTTCACCTTCTGTATTTGTTTGTTTCTTCTTTATGGATTTTTCCCTTTTAGTCTGATATTACTTGCTCAACATGACAAATATGGAAATATATTTTTAAAGTTTGCTCATATTTTACCTACATTATATTACTTGCTTTCTTGATGGATGAAGGAGGTAAGGGAAGGAGGAGCAAAATTTGAAAGACAAAGTCTTACAAAATGAATGTTGAACACTTTCTTTATAGGTATCTGAAAAAATAAAAATCCTATTGGGAAAATATAAATAGTATTTTTTCCAGTTATCTATAAAGATAGTGTTCAGTATGCATATTTGTATGATTTTGAGCTTCAATTATTTTTCTTCTTCCCTCTTTTTACTACCTCCCACCCTAACTCCAAGACAGCAAGCAATTTGATATAGATTATATATATATACAATTTCCACATAATTTATGTTGTTAAAAAGAACTCAAAAATGGGACTAGAAAGAAAACAAAAAACAAAGGAAAATAGTATGGTTCAATCCTCTTGTCCTACCCATGAGCAATTGATATTTTTCCAGTTGTTTAGATCTGACTTTATTTATGTGAAATGTGTTTTGTAATTGTGTTCATATAGTTTGTGAGTTTGTTTTGGCAAGTAGACTCTCAAATATTTTATATTATTTACACTTATTTTAAGTGAAATTTTTCATTCAATCTCTTGTTATTAGACTTTGTTAGTTATATAAAAATTGCTGGTTATTATATGGGTTTATTTAATATCCTGTAACTTTGCTAAAGTTGCTTGTTATTTGAAGTAGTTTAGGATTTTTTTTTCATTCTCTGGCATTCTCTAGGTATATCACAATATCATCTGCAAAGAGTAATAAATTTTTTACACATTATTTATTCCACTTCCTTCAATTTCTTTTTTTTTTTTTGGCTATTGCTATATTGCTATAACTAACACTTCTATTATTATATTGAATAATTTTTGTGATATTGGAAATTTTTTCTTCACCCTTGATCTTACTGGAAAGGCTTCCACCTTATCATCATTACAGATCATGTTTTCTGATAGTTTCAGATAAATACTCCTTATCATTTTAAAGAGTACTTCAGGTTTCTTCTTACCTAGGCATCTATTCTTAAAAGAGTATAAAATAAATCTTTTCTGAATTCATCAGCAAGTCAGTGGAGTTCTTGGTAAGACATTTTGTTTCTTATAAATGGGGACTTTGTCCAGAATCCAGACATTATGAGTTCGGATGGTCCCTGTCAAAGAACAATGATGCATATCCCCTTGATTTTAATGGCTCTGTTTGGGCTTCCCCCCCCCTTATGAACTGTTCAAGTTCTCAGGACCATTTTGGTAAATATGATCAACATTCAGGAATCCAGGAATCAGGAAGGGAACTAGAGCAGATACTGCAGCAATTTCTGTGCACAGACCAAAGGTAAGAACATGGATATCTAGTATTGCCTTTAGTGGCTGGGGCCATATTATAGAGTCTGAAATGTCAGACAGGTCAGTAAGATGGGGAATGTAATGATTCCAAGGAGTAGAACTCTTGGAGAAAAACGTAATGTCAGAAAATCTAGAGTTAAGTAAATATTAGTCATATAGGTTCATCGACAATCTCCACTCTGGGGTGCAGGAAGGACCTGCACAAGAGAAATTTATAAGAAACTCTAGTAAAGAAACAAGTGGAGTTCTAGAAGAAAATAAGCTCTTCTCCAAGAACTAGGTAAGGAATAACTCTGTACTAGACAGAAAAAAAAGGAATTTAAAAGCAGTTTGTGTTGGTGTGTGTGTGTCTTCTATGTTTTTCTCAGTTAGCTGACTTACAAAGAAAAAAATGTGGCCATTTAGAATTTAAAAGCATTTTTAAGGCATCTTGATGCAAACTCACAAGAATTTTTCTTAAAGCAAGCTTCTCTCCCTAGAGGGGATTGGGAACAACCAGCGCTTCTGTGTGTAGACTTCCATAAAGTCCAGTCTCTCCAAAAAAAGGTAGGCTCTCCCCAAACTCCATGCTCTGGAGTAAACCTCAATTTCTCTTTAGATGAATCTCCAGGTTCCCCAATCCCCCCAGAGTCCCAAAACTCTTTTCAAAGGATTCTGGATTCTGTAAAAAGATAGTTTGTGGAAATTTAGGAATATCCATTTTACACTTTAAAATCTGTCCCTCTTCTCAATATAGTCACAAAGGAAAGAATACAACATTTATGGGGAGAGATAGAAGCCATTCCTATTTTGCTCCAGGGGTATGTATCTCCATCTCAGGTCTCAAACAGTGTACTACCATTTCAGAGATTTCAGGTAATCTAGGAGAATGGAGTTTTTGAGGGGGAAGAGGAGTTTTCTCCCAAAAATGTGACCCAAATTAGTGTATATTTATATTTAAATAGTATATGATAGAATTACTAATATCTGTATATTAATAATGTAGTATTACTACTAGAAGTTTAAATCTGTATTTGATTTGAAGCAACAATAAAAGGTTATTAAAACAAAGTTCTCTGGGAACTTACTTAAAGAAGTCATGTTTTAATTTCCTAATTAGATGAAATCTATTGCTTTCTAAATTGAATATTGGGTAATTTGTAAAATGTATGAGCTATGCTTTAAAATTTTGTCAGCTTTGCAGGACATATGTATACATTTTGTAAAAAGTTATTTTATAACTTTTATAAAGTTATTTAGTCTTAGAATTCTTAAAGGTTCTAAGTTACTGGAATGGATAGAGACAATAATTATCTAATTTAGCATGGTATTTAACAGTTCTCTAGTTCAGTAATGTACTTACTAGAATTTCACAAGATTCACACCTTTAAGAGAGCATACTTTTAAGGAGCTCCACAAGCCCAGGAAGAACTCAGAAGCCCACTCTCTTGGAGGCGGAATTCATTCCAACTTTTCCACCTTTGTGCTGGATGGAGACATTATGAAGATTTCTGGAGATTCAGAGTCAGGATTCTGTCAAGGAGATTCACAACTCGGGCAGAACGAAGGAAGGCAGAGAAGTGATGGCAGGCTGTCCTGTGGAGAACACTGAAACCAAGATCTGGAAGGCTTCCAGAAAACTAGCCGAGCCCCAAGTAAAGGAGATAAGATTTGGAAAGAGACAGTAATGGACTTTAACTTTTGGCTGCCTTTGAGGTGATTAAACTGTACTGAAAATAAGACTGCTCCCAGAAGCTTCCCAAGAAACCTCCTCCCAGATGATGTCCAGTACCAAAAGTTGGGGTTTGGTCATGTGAGGAATTTACATTGGTCATTTCTCTTTGGCAAAAATTAAATCTTATTGAGGGAAGAATTACAGACCAAATGGAGGGATACAATAGATACCAGGAATAATAAGTATGAAATAGAGTGGGAGAATATCAAAAAGGGTTTTAATAAGAAATGCTGAAAAGGGCAAGTTCCTTAATGGAATTTACTATTTGACAAGAGAAAGGAAACACCTCATGATGCATGCCCTGGGCTGGCCTGCTGGATCTTGGGAGAACTGGGACTAGGAAGTATAAGAAGTTAGGAGAGAGGCTATGAAAGAAGGTAAATGGGAAAGACACTACCGGGGAGAGTGCCTTGGTGGGCTGATCTAAAGGAGGGAGCTGGTCATGGGATGGTCCATAGGTAGATTTTTATGGGGAGGATTTGACCTTGGGGACATGACTGGAATATCTGATAGGGCATGATGGGGTTGACTTTATGTAAATGTAAAAACAATCGATACAACTATTGGTGGGATCTGTTATTTTATTGATGATTGAAATTAAAGCTGAAATATCTTTCATATGAAGAGGATTTTGGTGTACTCAAGTTTTCTTAGAGAGATGTAACTTATGGAATTTTTTTACATCAATGAAAATTTCACTTTTTTTTAAGTTTGTTACTAATGGGAGATTAACATTTGTTTGGATAATGTTGTATAGTGTGTATAGTGGGGTTTTTAAAATAATTTATATTGAAAAACTACTGGTCAATAAAATAGGCAAAAGAAGGAGAACATCTTTTTAAAAATACTGGCAGTGGCTTTACACACATGCCTTATGCAGAAGTCTGGGTTAATCTTTATCACTATCCTACTGTTGACAGGTAAATGAGACTTGTTTAATGAAGGATTTTGTGAATACCTCTATTATTTTGATAGGATTCATCCGTTCTGAAAATTGCTTTTGAGGTATAATGTAGTCTTTTTTAAAAAAAAGGGGGGGTGCTGTCTTAACTATTTACAGAATCTTAAGGGAAGGCATAAGTACATCTCCCAAGAATGAGGATCCTACTATAATGCTCTCTCACATTCTCTTTCCAGTTCCCTTAACTTTGTTTTCCTCTAGACTTGATAAATTCACCTTCAATGATCACCACTAGAATAGCTGTATTGACCAGCTTCAGGAGTCTGACTCAATCCACTGGATCTTCAATCACCTCAAGTCACTTCAAATGGGACCCTGTAGGATGACCCAGCCCAATGCCCATTCTCAACAGAAAGTAGTTTTAAAAGATGAGACTATCACTCCATATCTCAAAGGACTTTGAGCCTCATTTATTTGGGAAAGAACTTGAACTGGTTGGTGAAGGGACCCCAAATTACCCAGTGTCTGAGTGGGTTTCCTCTAAGGAGTCCATCAATCCTGTGAAGGGAGAAGGTTATGTAGGATTAATACTACTCCCCTTATGCAATAGTATATGGGAGTTAAGATGGAAACATCAGGTTAAAATTTGGGTTAATATTACTGAAAAAGGATATCCCATAAACAATTCAGTTTGATGTTTGTCAAAATATAGAACCGGAGAGGCTTGACTAGCCATAGACAAGTAGGTACAATTGTACCCTAATAGAAAAGATGATTTTATGGAAATGTCTGTCAAATTTGGAATAATGTTTGGTTTGCTACAAAGCCTAGACATATAGAAAATGCAGATCAAAGATTAAGTTTTTTATAAATGTAATAGATATAGATCTCTTAAGAAGATCTGGGATCATATTAAGGACTTAAGGTAAGTGATAGGCACCAATGCCTGAGTAAAATTGGTTAAGTACTTTGTAAAGAGTCTGAACAAAAAACACTTTTTATGTCTGTGCTACAGGTTGGCCACACCCAGACAGTACCATTTCCTTTGGGTATGGAAAAATTCCTTTTACCTTGACATTTGATGAAATAAGACTGAATCAGAAAGAATTAAGTCAAGGAAAGAAATTGATGAATTAAAGGTTAGAAATACAGTTCTGACTTTGGTTCCTTCTACTCTGGTCAGTAAATATTACTAGATAAGCTATACCAGAGAAGCAGTGAAGAGAATAATGGAATAGTTAGATGCCACCAGCAGAATGGCATGGGAAAATAGAATGACTCTTGAAAGGTTATTGATAGGGAGAGGGAGAACATGTGTTACAATTGGAAGTAGGAAGTAAAAACTCCCAGGACAACCTTATCAGAAGAATTAGTAGAAAATTCAGGGATTAATTATCCACTCTGTGTAAGGAGATAGGAGTTAATAGACTTTTATGAGGTGGGGTGTAAAAATAGCCAAAGTTGAGAGGTTTGAAAAGGATGTAGAAACCACATTATTAAAAAGAAAAAAAGGGGGAAATTGTGAGAAATGGATAAACATTTGTTTTCCACTGTTATGAGAATTAAATTGGAGAAATGAAACTTAAATTAGAAAACTGAAACCCACAAGGACATCAAGGAACAATCAAGGATGGAGATTATCTTCTCCCAAAAAAAATGTAAGTTCTTGGACAAAAGTTCATCAGTGACTGACTTTTGTAATCAGGGGTGGTGGCCTGAGATTTGAAAAGAAGCTTTTGTTATTTGTCCTCTGTTACCTTTCCCCCTTCTAGAATGAAAGCTCCTTGGGAGCAGTTTCTGGTATTGCAATGAAGGATGGAGGTTCATGTCCTAAAACTTCTGTAACATCCAATTAATGGGGAATCAGGAGAGGGACTTGTGCTTCAGAATAGAAAATAAAATGCTATGTTTGGAATTTCAAAGGTGTGTCTATTCACCTAGGCACCCATTCTTGAAAGAATGTAAAATAAATCTTTCCTGCACTCAAAAATAAATAAGGAAAGAAATAAACAAACAAACAAACAATGAATGAATAAATAAATAAATAAATAAATAAATTAATAAGAATGTTCTCTTTATTGCTGTTTTCTAGTGTTTTTAATAAGAATGGGTGCTGTGTTTTGTCAAAAGCTTTGTCAGCATCTGTTAAGATAATCATATAATTTATGTTAGTTTTGTTATTGAGATAGTCAATTAGGCTGTAAATTTTCCTAATATTGAGTCAATCTTGCATTCCTGATATAAATCCCACCTATTCATAGGGTATAATCATGTAGCTCAGTTTTTGTTCAAAATTTTTGCATAAATATTTCAGATACCTTTATAAAATTTAATTCTTCTTTACACAGAGAGTTAGTCAGTTTCCAGCTCTTAGTGATTCTGCCTCATCGATATTTCTCTCAATCATCTTCTTCTCTATTGCACTAGTTCTACCTAGCATCTCCTCTCACCTAAACTATTATAAAAGCCTCTTAACTGTTCTTTTTGACTACAATGTCTCTTCTCTCTAACTCATGCTGCACATAGCTGCTAACTTAGCTTTCTTAATGCACACTTTGGGTCATATCATTGTCTTTCTTAAAAGCATCCCTTATTGAATAAAATACAACAGACTTATCTGACAATAATGGCTCTTTATGACTTAGCTTCAAAGTAAGTTTATGGCCCAATTTTATATTACTTCTCCATGGGTACTCTATGCTTTAGTCCACTTTAACTGTTGCATTTCCCTTGTGCTCACCCTCATACTACTAGCTTTGATTATGTGTATAATCTATTTTAACTTCAACAGTTTTATTTTTTTCCACATATCTGTTTTTTGCATCTGTCTCTCCCCAAAATATCTGTCTCAAGCAATACTTAATCTGTGATACTTTCTTCTGACCCCTGGGATTCTAAGTAATCAATCAATAAGAATTTATTAGCTATCACTGTTTTTGACTTCTCATGCTCTTCTGTTTTTGCTCCTGTGCTCTTATATATTCTCTTAAAAAATAATTGGCACAGTGAATAGATCACTTGGCCTGGAGTCAAGAAGAACTGAGTTCAAATATAAGCTCAGACTTATTATTAAGTAATAATCCAGACCCCAGAGAAATTATTTATCTTCAGTTTTGTCTCAGTTTTCTCAACTGTGAAATGGAGATAATATAAACATTATAGCAAAGATCAGGAGTAGAATTTAAGTTTAAAAAATATCAGGGGTACTAATTATTTATTTAATCAAAAGAGAAAATAGGGAAACTCTACTATATGTCAATATTATCTTAGACTATTTAAAATAACTAAATAGTACAAAGTTGTTATACTACTGTGGTATAAGAAATGATGAATTCTAATTGATGAATTTAGAAAAAAATGGAAGGATTTAAACTTTTGAAGGAAGATGTTATCTACTTTCAGAGAAACAGAGGATAAACAAGCATAGTATGGTCTTATATAGATGAATATGAATCTTTATGTGAATATGTATGTATAATCATACAGATCTATGTACATATATGTAGATATATGTCTATGTATATATGTATGTGTTTATATATATGTATGGATAAGTATATATACATGGAGGTGGGGACAAATTAAAAAATACATAGTAGAGAACAAAAGAAAACCTTCAAGAAAACAAAGTTAAAATAATCAGCTCTGAAGAAAATGAATAGTTTTTATTATATAGACTTTTTTGAAATGAAAATTTATTGATTTATATTTAGAATCTTTTCTTATGTTCTGCTGTGCATGAGGTAATGTTGTTATTTCTTTTATTTAGTATTTTAAGTTTTAAATAAATGAATATTTCTTTAAAAAATAAATAAAAACAAATAGACAAAACTGGCACAAAAAAATTCCCTGTGAAATGGCAATAAATAATAGCACTTGAAAAATACAGGTTCATAATGAGAATCAAATGATATATTTGTTTTTTGGTTTTGTTTTGTTTTATTTTTATTTTTATATAGCTTTTTATTTATAAGATAGAAGCATGGGTAATTTTTTTCAGCATTGACAATTGCCAAACCTTTTGTTCCAATTTTTTCTCTCCTTCCCTCACCCCCTGATTATGCTTTTATTCCTTGCCCCCCCCGAACTCCTTCCCCAGAATTAAACTTATGGGTCCCACTTGTGTCACGCAGCCCTCCCTCTTTAGTATCCCTCCCTTCTCCCTTTAAATCCCTTCCCCTTTCTTGTACCCTTCCCTTATTACTTTTTTTCCTTTTCCCTTTTCTTCTCCCACTTTTTAATGAGGTGAGAGAGAATTTTCTGTAAAACAAATATGTCAATTATTTTCTCTTTGAGCCAACTCTGATGAGAGTAAGATTCACACAATGTTCATCCCCCTCTCTAAATTCCCTCAGATATGATAGGTTTTCTTTGTCCCTTTGTGGGATGTAGTTTCCCTCTTTTTATCTCTCCTTTTCCCTTATTCTGACACTATCCCCTTTCCATTTCTACTTACCTTTTTTATGTTATATCAGTAAAATCAAATTATACATGTGGTCTTTTTGTATAGTCACAACAGAAATACAGTTCTCAAGAATTATTTTTACCTTTTTCTGCTTCTCTTGAGTCCTATGGTTGGAGATCAAATTTTTTTGTTTAGATCTGTTTTTTTCCTTAGAAACAAATGGAATTTATCTGTTTCATTAAATGTCCATCTTCTTCCATGGAAGAAAATGCTCAGCTTAGCTGAGTAGTCCATTCTTGGCTACATTCCTAGTTCTTTTTTGCCTTTTGGAATATCAGATTTCAGGCCCTTCTTCGATCCTTTAATGTAGAGGCAGCCAAATCTTGAGTGACCATTGTTTTGGTACTTCGGTATTTGAATTGTTTTTTCCTGGCTTCTTGTATTTTTTTTTTCCTTAGTCTGATAGTTCTGAAATTTGGCCACAATATTCCGTGGAGGGTTTTTTTTTTTTTTTTTTTTTTTTTTTTTGTTTGTTTGGTTTTTTTTAAGGGTCTTATTCAGAAGGTGTTTGATGAATTCTTTCAATGCCTATTTTCCCTTCTGGTTCTATTATCTCTGAGCAGTTCTCTTTGATGGTTTCCTGCAATATAATATCTAGGCTCTTTTTTTCATCATAATTTTTGGGAAGTCCAATCATCCTCAGATTCTCTCTCCTAGATCTATTTTCCAGGTCTGTTGATTTTTCAAGAAGATATTTAATGTTTCTTTCTATTTTTTTTTCCATTTTTTCATTTTTGCTTGACTGATTCTTGGTGTCTCAATGAATTATTCATTTCTATTTGTCCAGTTCTGATGTTTAATGAGTTGTTTTCTTCATTAGCTTTTTTTACTTCTTTTTGCTTCTTGTTGTCCAATTGAATTTTTAAATGAGTTGTTTTGCTTTATGGAATTTTTTTTCATTTCACTAATTTTTTTTTAGTGAGTTATTTTCTTTTTCCACTTCACAAATCCTACTTTCCTGGGAGTTCTTTACCTTTTCCAATTCACAAATTCTGTTTCTCTGCACTTCCTGGAAGTTTTTTGCCTTTTCCAATTCACATTTCAGGAAGTTATTACTCTCTTGCATAGCTTCTCTTTCCTTTCCCCATTTTTCTTCTAGCTCTCTTTTAAGATTTTAATAGTCTCTTCTAGGAGAGCCTTTTGTGTTGGGGACAAACAATTGTCTGTAGACTGTCTGCTATTAGTCTCCTTGGGGTTGAAAACCTGTTCTCTTTCTGTATAGAAATTGATTTTTTTACTCATTTTTTTAAAGCCTATCCTTCAGGGCAAGGAGGTTACCAGCTTCCTCTGCAGAACAGGGCTAGGTGTATGGACCACCTACCAACATTATACAAAGAGTGGCTAGGTACAGGAGTGCTCTGGGAAATAGTTCCCCATCAGAAGTGACTCTGGCCTGCAAGGCCAAGTTGCAGAGGTACCCTGCAAAGAACCCTGCTGTGCAGATTAACAACTTCCCTGAGGCAAGAGGCTGAGCAGTGAAAGTGTCACTATCCCAAGCCAAAGATTGGCTATGGTTATTAGTAGTTGCCCAGCAAATAGTCCCACAAGGCACCAGAAGTGGCTCTGCCCAAGGAAAGACAGTTGTGCTAGGGAAGTTCTATTGCCTTAGGCCAAGCCTCTTACTGTGCAGATTAGAGGCTGCCCCTGGATGTGCCCCACTGCCGTGGAGATTTGCAACTGCCCTGGCTGTGCTGCAGAATGTAGCTGCACAGTTGCACTGGTCTATGCTGAGTCACTTCCAGTTTTTGTTTTTGTTTTTTTGAGTGGAGTACAGCCAGATCCTGTTAGGTTCTGGCATTTTTTAGAGTACCCTGCATTTCTTACTCTAATCTCTCTGCTGGTCCACTGCTTTACAGTCAAGGCAAAGCAGTCAGCCTATGGCAGAGTAGTTTCCACTACTATCCTACAGAAGATTTAGGAAGTTTTGAACTATTAGAAGCAAGTGATGATGAGGACATATAGAATATGGTTTTCATGAAAGTAGACAAAAGGTTTACAGATGCAAGAGATGTTTTTGAGTTAGAAACAATATGATTTGGCAGCTTGCCAAATTCATGGGATGCATGAAAGTGAAGAGATGCTAATGGCATGAGGATGAGACTGGATGGATGATTTTTAATTAAAAAAATAAGGAATTTGATTTAAAAATGGGTTGAGGAAAACATATAATGACTTCTCTTTTATATATGTTGAGTTTGAGATTCCAGTGAAAAATCTATTTGGAAATGTGCAGTAGATGGTTGTTGATGCAAGACTGGAATTCAGAAGAGTTTTGGATTCATTTTGGATCTTGATGTGTGGGAATCACCTTTATATGGATGATAATTAAATACATGTGAGCTCATGAGATCAGAAATAGAAAGAATACAAGTCAGAGAAGAAGTCCTAAAACAGTGCCATGAATTATGCCCAGCATTAGGGTATATGACAAGAATAATGATCCAGAAAAGAATAAGAAGGAACTGTCAGAGAGGTAGGAGGAGACTCAAGAGAGCAGTGTCATTTTTTTTAAAAATAAGATTATTCAATCGTTCAGTATATTTAGTTACAAAGAAAAGAAAATGTTTAACAGAAAACAGCTTGTCCAAGGGCAGCACAATATTTTCTTAAAACTTTAAAACATCTTTCTTAAAAAATCTTTCTTAAAACTTTAAAACATCAAAAAACTAATTGTGTGATATAAAGAAGTTAACATTATATATGAGGTTTCTAATATATAAAAATTTTAAATGCAATTAAATTTCCCTTATCTTTAGATATCTCATCAAGATCTGTAACCTTCTCTATTTCCTCCTCTTCCTCTTCCTCCTCTACTTTCTTCCCCTCCTCCTCTTCTTCCTCTTCTTCCTCCTCCACCTTTTCCTCCTCCTCCTCCTCCTCTTCCTCCATCTCCTCCTCCTCCTTTCCTTCTTTTTCCTTCTTCAAATTCATATGAAATGACAAGGGCTGGGTTTATATTCATAGGCTAGTTGGGCAAAATCTCAGAAAATCATTTTAACCTCATCAGTCTGTTACTTTTAGGCTAGTTTAAGATGCTGAAGAGCAATTCTGTCAGTGGCTTTGTCTCAGTTTAGCCTGTAATAATAGAAATCTTTGCTAACAAGAATAACTGAATTTGAAGGTTATTAACATGGATCAGGATTCCCTGGTTAGTAAAAAATCTCTTCACTTATTCAATACCAATGATATTGTTTACTCCTGATTTCCTTAGGCAGAACCAACATTTCTCATCTGCAATCACAAGTTTTATGAACCACTTTCTATCTCCAGCTCATTTCTCACCACTTCACACATGCCTACATTTTGGCATCTTTCTCTTGGCTCATAATTGCGTATTTTATCTTATTGGAACAGAAAGGTAGATCTAAGCAGACCAAGGTTTTACTTGGGATTTGTGAATAGAAAGACTGAAGAAAGATTCACACAGTTGGCAGAGCATGTCCATACTTGTAGTCATATTCTGTTAGATTTAAATCTTCCTCTTCAGGGCCCATGTAGTTTTTCACCCTTTTATTCTTGGTGTATAGTATAGTATTTTCCCCACCATGGTTCTCAACTTTATTTTATTATTTTGCTGTAAACCTATGATTTATTTCATGATTTCAAGGAGTTTCATATGAGCAAACCCTCTCAAATAATCAAGGACCAATGTTCCATATTAATAATCTTGAAGTTCAGGTATTCCTGTCAGCAAACATGTTGATTATTACGGGCCATGTTCTAATAAAGCTACTGACAGAAATCACATACCAAGATATCACACTGATAAGCTATTCTGAAACAGTCTTACAAAATTTTCTGCAGCTATTGAAACATTAAGTGACTTGCCCAGAATGACAGCCGATATAAATCAGACATGGGAATTGTTTTTTTCTCTCTCTGAGCTACCACTGTATACATTTGACCACATTTCCTTACATTGTTTATTAAATTCACTTCATTTAATTAATTAATCCCCCAGTATATTCCATAATTGAGACCCTACAAAAGGTCTATAAGAATATAAAATTGTACAATGGACAAAGAAAGGGAAGTTATCTCTAGGTCAGTCTCAGAGACACTGGGATAATGGTATTTTCATATTTGTTTTACATCAGTCTGACTTACCAATATATCTGAACACTGGCTACTGAAACTTTTTTTTTTCCCTAGGAGCCAAATAAATTGAATTGTTCCCTCTCTGAGTAGCCACAAAAGTACCAGCATTATCAAATGAATAATTTCCTCATGAGCAAGGACTTATTTTTTATTTTTTGTTAAATTTTTCTTTGCTCATAATTGTGTATAGAGTAGGTGTTTAATAAATGTATATTGAATTATTTTTATTCCTGTCTTTTCACTCCTCTTGAAAATATACCAAATATATCACGGAAAGTCACTGACCATATATTGTTATATCTTCCTCCATTAATTTGCATTAACATTCAAATTCAAAAAGATGCTTTTTCATTTTTCTTTCATTCATTCATTTATTTATTCATTCATTTATTTATTTATTTTGTTTTTTTTTGAGGGGAGTGAGGCAATTGGAGTTAAATGACTTGCCCAGGATCACACAGCTAAGAAGTGCTCCCATTTAGTTTCCTCTAAAAAGATATTTGTTTGTTTTCAAGTAAATGCTTCAAATTGAGTCCTGCAGATACAGGGTAAGGTAAAACTAAGAACTATTATTTCTCTTGGAAACCAGAGGCCTGCATCTTATACCTATTTCTTGCTCATTCACCCTTCTTTCTTAGTATGCAAAAAACATTGTTATAGGTTGTACAACACTATCGCTTATTTACAATTCAATAAAAATGATTTCTCTCTGGTTAAACTATGAATCAAATTTGAGACTAACTGCTATGAATTGTGGAGGATTTGTGTTGTTAGTTTTATTTTTTATTTTTTTTGTTAAGTGTGTAGTTTATATTTAATGTTGGAATGTTAATTAGAAGGTAGAAACAAAAGATATCAATGGATTCAAGAAAAATCCTCTGTAAATACAGAAGAAATAATCTGAAATCCCACCTTTCTATGAGCTTGAACATGTCAAAAATGTTCAAAGCCTCAGTTTCCTTCTTTGTGCAACATTTAAGCCTTTTCAAAACCTAATTACAATTTATCTCTCTAACAATAGATTGTTGTTATTGTTGTTGAGTCATTTTCAGTCGTCTCCCTCTATGTAATACCATTTTTTCTTTACAAAGCTTTTGGAATGGTTTCTCCTTTCCTTCTCCAGCTCATTTTAAAGATGTGGAAACTGAGGCAGAGTTAAGTGATTTGCCTAAAGTCACTCAGGTAACAAGTGTCTGAAGCTGAATTTGAACTCAGGAAGATGAGTGTTCCTGACTCCAGACTCTATGTACTATGGCACAATCTAGTTGCCAATATGTTATTTATTTTATGGTCTATCTAAATTGACATTTTGCTATTCCTCACTTACAAAAATTACATCTTCTATCTCCCTTTGTATAATATACAAAGTTGTCCTCAAACTTTTTAAATAGGGGGCCAGTTCACTGTCCCTCAAACTGTGGGAGGGCCGGACTATAGTAAAAACAAAACCTCACACTCTGTCTCCACCCCTCAGCCCATTTGCCATAACTTGGTGGGCCACATAAATGTCCTCAGCAGTGGCATCTGGCCTGCGGGCCGTAGTTTGAGAACCCCTGGTAGATAATGAGGTGAAATGTCAAAAGCCTATTTTACAAATTCCATAATAAGTAATAAGTACTTAATGAATGTTTGTTGACTGAATGATCTATAAAAAGGGTTGAAAAAGTAGAAAACTCCCATGATCCCTTCTGATTTCAAATATATAATTCTGTGATGCAATTTGAAAGCACATTTTAGTGAATTTTATATAGCCTGTATTTTAGCAATTGCCATCAGAGTAGTAACTGGGAAGTTTAGCATCTGGAGCAAATTCAGATGAATTAGAAAGACTCTCACATACTGCATAGAAAACTGGCATGTTCCTCCATAATTCTGGACCCTTTAACAGATTCTTGGCATCCATTGTGGTATGGGAGCCAGTCACATTGGCAGTCTGGATCTAATAAGGTGGCAGAGGAGGGAACAGGATGACAAGTGTACTGGGTAGCCCAGAAGAAATGGAGGATTGAAAAATGAAAAGAATCCTGCATTCCCTCCAGATGTTGGCACTTTGGGGCAAAACTACTTTGGGGCCTCTTGTAGTCCTGACAATGAGTGATCCACAGAATATAAGAAATTTTTGGAAAACTTCATAGTCTGTGTTCAGTTAAAGGAGATCACCTTTATTCAGCAGTTTGTTTTGAAGATGTTTAAGATCTGCCAAATATGCTAAGAATTTCAAAGGTAACAAGAAATATTAGCCATATGGATTGGGGGTGTAACACTTAATTTTTGTTGTAATGGTGTCAGCAAAATACAGAAAACCTTGCTAATTTATTTTTAAAGAATCATTTATATAAGATATTAAATTCATTTACTTACTGATTAAGATCAAAATTTCATAGAAATGCCTATGTTATCAAAAAAAAAGTCTTACTATTACACAATTAAAAATGAATACAAAAATAAACCAACTTGTTTACCTAATTGCTTATCTGACTGACAGTACTACACACCTGTTGAAAGTAAAGAAAACACCTTAGGGAAAAATGATGACAGTAACAGCCAATGTAGGGTCTTCAGTTGTCTTTTTTTAACAAATAAAGGGCCCTTTCTCATTCTTATTTTAACTGTGTATAAAAATGAAAAAGAAATGCCAAGTTATGCTTTTATTATTTTTACAGAAAGTTCATTGAATAGTACAAGTTAGAGGTCAACTAAAGAAAATGTCCCAGCACTCTGTAGAAACAGTATTCTTTGCAAGGTCTCAGTTTCAAAATACTTGCTCAAATTCCCTCAAGTGCCCAGAGTTTCCTCCTAAGATTTTAGTTTGCTTTCTCATCATTGCATACTCTCAAAAACATTGTGAAAAGAAAGCCATGGTTAGCCTGCCATTATTATTTTCTTTTTTTCTCTTGAAACTGCTGTGCTACAGGATACTTAGCTTACTCTGAAAGACTTATGGGCAACTTTGGAGACAGAGGTTCATATTTCAGTAGGAGCAGAGGATCTATTCTAATCAAAAGCTAAAGATCCATTATGTAATTAAATTTGTCCCACCCTTCCTGTTACTATAATTCCAACATATTTCATGAGGTTCTGAGGGCTCAGGTAGATTCAAGGCCTTAGGAAATGAAGAGTTCCCTTTGATCCAGCAGTGCTACTACTGGGCTTATATCCCAAAGAAATACTAAAGAAGAGAAAGGGATCTATATGTGCCAAAATGTTTGTGGCAGCTCTTTTTGTAGTGGCTAGAAACTGGAAAATGAATGTAGGCCCATCAACTGGAGAATGGTTGGGTAAATTATGGTATATGAATGTTATGGAATATTATTGTTCTGTAAGAAATGACCAGCAGGATGAATATAGAGAGGCTTGGAGAGACTTACATCAACTGATGCTGGGTGAAATGAGCAGAACCAGGGGATCACTATACACTTCAACAATGATACTGTATGAGGATGTATTCTGATGGAAGTGGATATCTGCAACATAGGGAAGATCCAACTCACTTCCAGTTGATCAATGATGGACAGAAACAGTTACACCCAGAGAAGGAACACTGGGAAGTGAATGTAAAATGTTTGCACTATTGTCTTTCTACCCAGGTTACTTATACCTTCGGAATCCAATTCTTACTGTGCAACAAGAAATTTGGTTTTACACACATATATTGTATCTAGGTTATACTGTAATACATTTAATATGTATGGGATTGCCTGTCATCTAGGGGAGGGAGTAGAGGGAGAGAGGGAAAATTTTGGAAAAATGAATACAAGGGATAATGTTGTAAAAAAATTACCCATGCATATGTTCTATCAAAAAAATATAATTATAAAATTAATTTTAAAAAAAGAAAATGAAGAGTTCTCAGATTCATGATAAATCAGAGACAATGTTGTATATCTCAGAAATTACTCTGAGTTATTTAAGAAAAAGATGGGTTCAGTCCACAGACTGGGCATAGTGACTGGCAGAAATTCAAACACAATTAAGCTACATAGTATTCTCTCTTTTGCCAAGATATTCCAAAATATTTAAATCATAGTGATTTACATGACTATAGATATATTTAATTTCTGCAAACTGCCTTTTTATACCTCTTGTCCATTCATCAGTTGGGGAATGGCGTGTATTCTTATAAATTTGACTCAATTTTCTACATATTTTATTTTAAATAATATTTCCCCAGTTACATATCAAGATTTTTAGCATTCATTTTTAATAAGATTTTGAGAATTTGTCTTCCCTTCTTCCTCCTTCCTTTCTTTCCTTTTTTTTTCCAGAGATGATAGGCAGTTTGATATAGTTTATATATGTGTAATCATGTTAAACATATTTCTATATCAGAGTTCTGAAAACAGAAACAGCTCAAAGAGAAAAAAAAAAACATGAGAAAGAATACAGTCAGCGAAAAAATTTTCATTCAGAGCTCATCAGTTCTTTATCTAGTTATAGATAGCATTTTCCTTTTGTGAATCCTTTATACTTATCTTGGATCATTGTATTACTAAGAGTTGTTGTTCATACTGTACACAATATTTTCCTAGTTCTGTTCATTTCATTTTACGTCACTTTCTATCTTCCAGGTTTTTCTAAAATCTGGCTGTTCATCATTTCTTAATGTTCAATAGCATACCATTACATTTATATACCACAGCTTTCTCAGCCATTCCTCAAATAATGGACATCCTGTCAATTTCTAATATTTTGCTACTATGAAATGGGATGCTTTAAATATTTTTGCACATTTAGATCTTTTTTTCCTTTTCTTATAAGCTCATTGGGATAATTAAAAACTTATTAGTGATAATGCTGGATTGAAGGGAATGCACAATTTTATAGCACTTGGGAGTTATTCCCAAGATGGTTGGATCAATTTACAACTCCACCAACAGTGAATTAGTGTCCCAATTTTCCCACATCTCCTCCAATATTTATCACTTTCCTTTTTTTGCCACATTTGATAGATATAATATAGTATCATTTGACAAATATAATATAGTATCCAAATTTTTAAATTTGAATTTCTATAATGAAAAGTGATTTAGAGCACTTCTTCATATGATTATAAATAGCTTTTATTTCTTCATCTGGTCATTTTTGTGCAAATGTGATACACCACTGAGAAAAATGTATATTCATTTCTATTCCCATTGAATTTTCACCAGATATATATAATATCTGACTTTTCTAAAATTCTATTCACCTTCTGAATCACTTTCTTATGATTATTTTATGATTATATATATATATATATATTACCCCTCCCTTGTATCAGTCCTGCCTTTTCTTTCACCTCATCCCTTCTACTTCCCTATAGGGAAAAATAAATCTTCATAACCAACTCAGTGTTTATGCTATTCTTTCTGTGAGCCAAATTCAATGATAGCAAGGTTCAAACAATATTTCCCCAACCCTCCCTTATTTCTTTCTATTTTAATAGGGTTTTTGGTGCCTCGTTATTTGCTATGATTTTCACTATTCTGACTCTCTGCTTCCTCATCTCCCAGTTCATTACTTTTTTCATCCCCCTTTTAAAATATCATCACATCAAAATCAATTTATAACACATTCTCTGTCTACATATACCCCTTCTAACTCTCCTAATAAAATTATGGCTCTTTAGAGTTAAAATAATTTTATTTACATATAGGGATGCAAACAGTTTAACTATATTTAACAACATGTTGTTTTTTTTTTCTTTCCTCTTTACTGTTTTAATGCTTTTCTTGAGTCTTGCATTAAAAGATCATATTTTCTGTTCAAGGTTGAATATCTCCAAATTTCACTGAATATCCATATTTTTTGCCTGAAAGATTATGCTGAATTTTTCTGGGTAGTTGATTCTTGGTTGTAATCCAAGCTTTTTTTTTTTTTTTTTTTTTTTTTTTTTACACTCCAGAATTTCATATGTTAAGCCCTCTATTGCTTTAATCTAGAACCTGACAAGTCCTGTGTAATACTGACTATGACTCCTTGACATTTGATTTTTTTTCTTTCTGGCTACTTACAGTATTTTCCCCTTGACCAAATAATTCAAGAATTTGGCTACAATATTCCTTGGATATTCATTTAGGGATCTCTTTCAGGAGATGATTGGTAGATTCTTTCAACTTCTGCTTCACTCTGTGGTTCTAGTTTAAATCAAGGCAGTTTTTCTTGATCTTGAAAGATACTGCCCAGTATCTTTTTTTGATCATATCTTTTACGTAGTCCAAAAGTTATTAAATTATAGTTCCTGGATCTATTTTCCATGTCAGTTGGGTTTTTCCCCCCAATGGAGTATTTTACATTCTCATCTACTTTTTCATTCTTTTTATTTTGCTTCATTGATTCATGATATAGTCATTAACTTTCACTTGCCCAAATCTAATTTTTAAGGAATTATTTTCTTCAGTTAGGTTTTATACCTTCTGTATCTTTCTGTCAATACTAGTTTCATCCTCACTGCAATGGAGTTGCTTTTTTCAGTTTATTTTTCTTCCATTTTTTCAAAGGAATTATTTTTTTCATTTTTTTTTTCATTCCAACCCTTACCCCCCAATTGGTTGTCTCTATGTTGCATTCTTCTAATTTCTTTTATCAATTTTTCTTCTACTTCTCTTATTTGAATTTTAAAATCCTTTATGAGCTTTTCCAAGTCTTTTGAACTTGCAACCAATTGCAATTAATATTCTTCTTTGACATTTTACATGTAAGTATTTTGACATAATTTCATTTTCTGAATTTATGTTTTGATCTTCTCTGTTGTCATAAGTAGCTTTCTATGATCAAGGATATTTTGTGTTTCTTGCTCACATTTTAGTTCATTCATGATTTTAAAGTGGAATTCTGCCTCTGGGACATAGGAGACACTGTCCTAAGCTTCTTGTGGTAGGGGAATCAGAGGCCTCATCATTGATTTTAAGTTGTGAGATCTCAGATGCTGGTGGCTTTCTCAATGAACTGGGGTGGCCTGGCCTAGTCACACTTGTGCTAGGGTTCCAGGGCTGTCAATTTGCCTTCTACACTGAGGCTAGAGGCCATCTGCTATGCCTGCTGAGCCAGAACTAAGGTGCTGCAGGTGCTGATTGTGCTATGGCAAAGAAACTTCTGTTGGCTTGTCTGGGACAAAACTGTGCTGGGCTGTACTCCCCTTTTACTTAAATGAAACAGAACTTCCCTGAAGTCCTTCTAAATTATCTTAAGGTGAAAAAATGGTTTCACTCAATCTTTGGTCATTCTAAAATCCTTTTATAGGTTTGATTTAATGTTGTTTCCAAGGGAAACTGGGAAGAGCACAAGCAACCTCCTTGCTTTTCTCTGACATCTTGGCTCTATGTCCTCCTTCCAGTTCTAAATTCATGATTTTGTGATCTAAAATAGCCAGCTCCTTGGGATTATTCCACTAGGCCAATAAATCACATCAGTCTTCATGACACTATTCTTTAGTGGTCTAGGCTAATGACTGCACATTTTTCTAGGATTCTGTGAGATGACATTTCATTAAAGAAACACTGGATAAAGATTATAAAATTTTAGTAGAAATTATTCAATTCAATTTATCAATAAGCAGGTTTGAAATTTACTTTGCCAAAATGGCATAGTGGCCTTTAGGAATTTGTGTGAAGAGAATTCATGCAGCATCTTTTCTTCATCCCCCATTGTCCCCTACACATACAATGAGAAAAGAAGACAAATCTTATTTTTTTAACTTCTCAGAATTAGGATGATTAAATTTAATTTCTATTTTGTAAACTACATGCCCAAGAAAATCTCTAAGACCATACGTTGTGAAACAATTGACAGTCTTCATTAGTAGAGGAAGTTTTTTCACAAGGAATTCCTTATACAATTGAAAACATAGTTACCATAATACATATGCATATATGCACACATGTATTCATATGTATATAATTCAAGCTACATTTGTACATACATACAAGTATGTATATGCATATTTATAATTGTAGATATGTTCCCATGTACAATATGGTTATAAAACACATTAATATATACACTTATATGATCCATTATTAATAACACATGATGTATGTTTCTTCTGTAATCACTATTTCAATATATCTTCAATATATCATCAATGATGCAATATTACTTTGAAACACTTACTCCATTGTCATCTTTTGGCATAGAATGACCATACTTAAGGAAGATTATGGCATCAAAGAATCAGCTAAAGCAAGTTCTTCCATTGCTAAAAAGCCATCAAGAAAGGTTCCAGCAGCAGAATGAGTCTACATTCCGATAACCAAAAAAATAAAGGATGGAGAAGTTGATACCTTAATGATGAATTCTTTGGCAAAGCAATTTTAAAAAATGAAACACACACATACACACACATACACATACATACTGATTCTATATCCCTCATTAGTCAATTTTTATTTAAGTCTTAAGTGTTATGATGCATCAGGAAATCATTTCTAAATATTATAGAACAAAATGGTCAAACATCCTACTAACCTAGATGCATTGTACTTTTCCATTGAGTGTGACAGAATAATATGGCAAACAATATTAAATTCATGTGCTTTTTTTTTTTTTTTACAGTTTATAAATCTTAACTTTGTTGCTGCTCTAAATGTAAGATCTTGTGAATTGATCAATAAGTTAATATACTAATAGAGGAAATAAATGATAAAACTCTTGATACTCTACCTATAAATCAAAGCAGAAGAAAGAAGTTGCACATAAATAGAAGAATTATTCTCAAGTTCTCCTTGGAAAGGCAGATAAAAGACTAGTAAAAGTAGCTTTACTGCCCAATATCCAAGGGCAGTAGAAAGCAACATTTCAAGGAACATTAGTCATCTCATTGAAATATTAATACTTAGAAAAATGGTATTGTGAAAATAATTGCAATGTGAGCACAAGCACCAAAGGAGGAAGATGGTTCTCTCCAAATTAAATAGCATATACTTTGAATACTTAAATACAAAGGTGGTGAGGGTGAAGATAAAAGTATTGGAAAATATGCTTCTATAAAGAGTGAGAGAGACTAAATAAAAACTTCTAAATATTTTGATACAATAATGGATAGAATACTCAGCTTAGAGTCAGGAAGATCTGAGCTCCCATTCTGCTTTTGACACTTAATAGCAATGTGATCCTGGATAAATAACTTAGTTTCCTCTTCTGTAAAATGGATGTGCAAATAGCACCTATCTTATAAGTTTATTATGAAAATCAAATAAGATTCATCAAAAACTTTGAAAATCTTAAAGCTTTATACAAATGTTAGTCATTTTTATTGTACTGGGTTATTTTTTCTGTTGTTATATTTCATATGCCTAAATATCATAAATATTTTCTTCAAAAAAAAGAAACAAAAACCATTAAATATTATGAGCACTGAATTCATTTCCAAATAAAATTAGTTTTATTTTAATAGACAGAGAAATGCCTCATTACAAATATGAGAACAATTCCTGAAGCATTGATGTGCAATATAATCACTGATTTGCTAAAACCAAAGATCCAAATTAGCATAAAACTCTAGAGGAAATTTTAAAAAGAGGAAAAAATATGATGTGAAATTGAACAAATTGAACAAATAAATTATAATATTATCACTCAAATAAAATAATGTTATCAATCAATAATATAATATTATCAATCAAATTGTAAAATCAAATAAAATATTAATGGAAATGCATTAGAGATGGAAGAAACCTTAAAAAAGTATGCTTACTTAGCTAATATTTGACTTTCTTACTATTTGCAAAGATATGGTAGCTAAAAGTAACACTTTTAGTCAGTCAATCAATAAATATTTATCATTGAGTCAGTCAGTCAATATGTATTTATTAAGTGCTACTATATATCAAGGAATTATTTCTAAATTTTATGGAACACAAATGTCAAGCATGCTACCAAATTAGATTTTTTAAATGAGGAAATATTTAATAAAATAAATTAAAAATAAAATGGGACATAAATAATGTTGATAGGTAGTTTTCTAAATCAATATACATCCCAGGAATTTCTTATGTATAGTTTAGTTGTCCTTATTTCTATTTGAATTCCACTCCACTGTTAAATAGAAAATGACAATGGAAAATGGAAATTATGATCAGTATTTTTTCAAAACAGAATAGGGAAGGATTATAGATACTTGACAAAAGTTTGTAACTCAATTGATTAAGCAAAATCATCCTGAGGCCTTGGAAAGATAAACAAAAAGGAGGAGGAAACAGCAGAAAAATAATAATAAAATGTAAGCATCAACACTTTAGAAAAAAAAAATTATCAGTGATAATAGACCTCCCATACCTAGATTTTTAACATCAAAATTCTGGAAATACTTGCATATAAAGGAGAAATAAAGAGAGCAAAGAAGAGAAAAAAAGATAGATTAGAACAAGTATACATAGAGAAGACATACTGGAGGAGACATAATTTTAACATAAGTAAAAAATCTCAACAGAGTTTCTGAAGGAAAGTAACAAGGATGTGAGAAAATATCTCAAATATCACTAATGCTAAAATAGTTATTAAGAGAACATTAACATCACTAGCTACCAACATCTTTTTCTACTTTGGCACTGTTATAATTTTTATGAGAATAATATATGCACATATTAAGGGCATACTCAATAGTTTAATAGTAGGGAACTAGCAGCCTCTTTCAATTGCTAGTACTGTCTCTTTGCCATCTTTTTCATAAAGAGGCTGTTAGAGCTAGAGTACTTACAAGTAGAGATCTGGACCTGTAGTCAATAATATCTAAGGTCAAATATGCACTCAGACACTTAATAGATTTTTGATCCTGGGAAAATCACTTAATCTCTGTCTCAGTTTCCTGAACCCCCTCAGGGTTAATATGAAGATCAAGTGAAATAATAATTATATAAAGCACTAAGCATAATGCTTGAACATAACAGACACTTAATAAATGCTTGTTTCCATCCTTATTTCCATATAATCAACTTAAAGATAAGAATACAAAATCATGTCCGTTATTTGTTGATAAAATATATATTCAATTTGGTAGAATAAAACATTTTCAAAAGACTTTCCATTCTAGCAATATATGAGAATTATTCAAGATTCATTGAAAGATAGAATACAGATAGCCTTGATTAATGAAGCTCTATTATTTCATTCTGTTTGAGACAAAATAGGGACAAAAGGCTATTCAACAAAAGGTTAGAAATGTTGCTTTATTGAGATGTATTTGAAGAGGGTTTATACATAGGTCAAGTCAATACATATTTATTATATATTCACTAGGTTACAGATAGTATGGCTCTTTAGAGATCTTTCTGTTTGTAGATGACAGCATGCTGTTGACATCAGACCCTAGAAATTGCAGAGACTTCTGGAAGAAAATTGTAACTACTCTAGAGAGTTTGGTTAAACAATGCAGGTAGAAAATAAAGCAAAACCAGAAGTTGATGAAGAATATATTCCTCCTCCCCATTGTGATAAATATATAAATATTCTCTTTTAAAAATATTAAGCTTTAACAATAAAATTTAGTTAGTACATATGTACATTTATAATTATATGACTATATGCAAAAGTATCAATACAAATATGTCTATACATGTATAATTATATGTGTATAAATTATGATATATGGATTCAAATGTGTACATATGAATTGTATATATGTAAATATGTGTACACATATAAATATACATATATATTTTATATATGTGATAGATTGCAATTAACAACAAATTAAGACTAGTTGTCTAAATAATCTTCAGCCAGTTATAAAGATCTTTTAATAAATCCAAACTTCTCAAAGAAATAAAAGCCTATCTTTTCAATATCAATATTCTAATAGTGTTATATGCCTGAAAATTGTGAAATATTCTCTGGAATAATCTTTTTTTTTAATCTCCCCTATAGTTTTATATTAATTTGGATGTTAGGTTTTAGCAAATCAGTGATTTGCTAATTTTTTTGAGAAATGACTAAATAACTTAAAGTATGTACTTTAAAGAAATACTATTATATAATAAGAAATAATGAAATGAATAGCTATGGAGAGAACTACCAAAGGATTACTTTAGAAACACTTAAAAGAAAAATAATAACAAAATTCATCTAGAGGAACAAAAGTTCAAGAATCTCAAAGGGAAAAAAAATATAAAGAAGGAGAATTAGTGGTACCAGATCTCAAATTATACAGTAAAGTAGTAATCAATAATTTGGTACTGGAATGCACTAGATATTCAACATCCCAAAACAAATAAACTCTATAACCCATCATTTGACATACTAAAAGATCTGAGATAAATAAATCAACAAAATATATGGAGTCAACAAAAACAACTGGGAAAGCTAGACACTAATGTGGTAACAACTATGTTTAAGTCTACATCTTGTATTGTATCCTAAATTTCAAATGGATGCATGATAGGTATTAATAGTTACATTAAAAAAATGTTTAGAGACAAACACAAGATCACAAGATATAAAAAGAGTAAATTTGATCACATACAAACATACAAAATGACAAAAGGCAATGCAACTAAAATTTAAAACTGACAAAGTAAGTGGGGAAAACAAACAAATAAACAACTTTGCAACAAGCTTCTTTAATAATGTTTTTATTTTCAAGATTCATAACAGACTTCTTCAAATCTATAATAATAGCCACTCTCCAATTATAATTAATGGTCAAAAATATACTCAGAAAATTATCTAAAGAAGAAATCCAAACTATCAATAACCATGTGAAAAATATTCCAATTTAATAATTAGAGAAATGGAAGTTAAAACAATTCTACCATCTCTCCCTTATTCATAAGACTGGCACAGCTGACATAAAAAGAAAATGAAACACACAGGAAGACTGTAAGATAGTAAAGATATTTTCATAGTCATGGTAGAAATCTGAATTTTTCACTACTTTGAGAAGGTCCCAGCAAAGTATCAAACTGTGCAAAAGTTTTGACCAAGCACTATTACAACTAAGCCTATATGAACATAGATATCAAATGAAGGAGAAAAAATAAAGAACATACATACAATATGTTAATAGTAATTCTTTTGCAGTTCTTTTGGAAAGAACTAGAAATAAAAGAACATTTATTATTTATACAAAGATTGAACAAATTATCAAATTCTTATTATTTTCTCATAAGGAAAATGGAGATGATTTCAGAAAATATTGGAAAGACTTGTATGACCTAATGCAAAGTAAAGTGAGCTTAAACATTAGAACAATTTATACAATAACAATATCATAAAAGAAATTACTTTAAAAGCCATAAGAACTTTGATTAATGCCACTAGACAGAGGACCAATGATATAGGCACTCTACAAATCTTATATCAGAGATGTGATGGACAGGATATAGAACACATTTGTGCTATTTGACCATGTACATTTATTCAAAGGAGTGTAAAGGAGAAAGAAGAAAAAAATATTTTGTCCATTGGAAAAACAAAATTTAATTTATAAAATATATTTATATATACACATATATCACAATCCATATATATGTATATATCTAGACATGTAATAAATACAGCAATCCTTCATATTATCCTTATCTCCTCATCTGCACCCATATTTTAAAAAATGTTCTTCTCTTGTTACAAATAAAGACAATGTTAACATTCCTCAACATAATAGAACATAACATAACATAAAAAATTAAGTTCCAATTTTTCTTTCATCCTTCCTTTTCCTCCCACCTCCCCGAGATGGTAAACAGTTTTATATACTTAGATATGTTTAATCATGCAAAACATATTACTGTATTAGTCATGTCTGAAAGACTTAAAGGGGAGAGAGAACATGGAAAATAAAACATGTAAAGTGGCAAATAGTATGACATGATCTGCAGTGAGGTTTCATCAGTTCTTTCTCTAGAGATATAGAATTTTTGTCATGAGTCCTTTGGAATTGTCTTGGAGCACTGTGTTAATGAGAATAACTGTTATTAATAGGCTGATCATCCTAAAATATTGCCCCTACTGTGTACAATGTTCTTCTGGTTCTGCTCACTTCACTTTGGATCAATTAATTTGTATCAGTTAATCAGTCTTTTCAGGTTTTTTTTTTGAAATCCACCTCCTTGTCATTTGTTATAAGGCTAATATTTCATTAGAATCATATACTATAATTTGTTCAGTCATTGCCCAATTGATGCTAGCATGCCCTCAATTTCTAATATTTTGCCACTGTAGAAGAGGCTTCTATTAATATTTTTGGTACAAGCAAGGCCTTTTTTTCTTCATTTTTAAAAATCTCTTTGGGATACAGACCTAGTAGTGGTATTTCTTGGTGACAGGGTATGGTTTTATAAACTTTTGGAGACAGTTTCAATTGTTCTCTAGAATGGTTAAATTGGTTCACAAACTCCTCCAGCAAGACCTTAATGGCTCAATCATCCCACATACTTTTCAAAATTTATCATTTTGTTTTTCTGACCTCTTCCCCATCTGACAGGTGTGAAGTGGTACCTCCAAGTTATTTTGATTTGTATTTATCTAATTAATAGTGATTTAAAGTATTTTATTTAAAGCTTTGATTTATTTATGAGAAAACTGTTCATCTTATATGACCATTTATCAGCTGGAGAATGACATGTATCCTAATAAATTTGACTCATTTCTTTCCTTGAGAAATGAGAACTTTATAAGAGAAAATTTCCAGTCTGGTAATTGCTTCTGTTTTATAGGAGAGTTAATCTCATTCACATCAACAGTTATGATTACCAGCTCTGTATTTCCCTCCAATCTATTTTCTTCTCTATATATGCTTTTGTTCTCTCTTTTCACCCCGTCTTTAGTCTTGTTTTTTTTTTTACTCATCCCACCCATTTACTTTATCTCTTATCATCCCTCCCCCCTTTTCTTATTAGTGGTTTTTAAACCACTCTGCCCAATATTTTATCTTCTATTATCCCTTCCCCCCTTCTCTTACCTTTTATTCCCCTTGTGTTTCTGCCCTCCCTTCTATCCTGTCTCTTTTTCCTCCTACTTCTTTATAGGATTAGATAAATTTCCATGCCCAAGTGAACAATTAAGTTATTTCCTCTTAAAGCCAAAATTAACTTCAGACAGTACTCATCCCCATACCTTTCCCCCCTGGATTGTAATAGGTCTTTTGCATCTCTTCCTATGAACTAATCTTCCCATTGTACCTTCCCTTTCCTCTTTTTCCACTACAGAGCTTTTTCTATCCCTTAATATCCTTTTCTTTGTTGTCATCACATCGGAATCCATTCATAACCATACCCACAATCCATGTGATGCCTCCATTTGTCTTCCCCAGTTCTGTCTTCCCCAGTTCTCAAGAGTTATAGATATTGTTTCCCATCTAGGGATGTGAGCAGTTTGATCTTTAATATATATTTTCCCCTGTTTACTTTTCTATGGTTCTCTAGAGTCCTGTGTTTAGATAACATTTTCTGTTTAGTTCTGGTGTTTTCAATAGAAATGATTGAATATCTCTTACTTGATTGAAGTGCCATCTCCTCCCCTGAAAGATGATGCTAAATATTGGTCAGTAGTTAATTTGTTACAACTCCAGGTGCTTTGCCTTCTGGAATATTCCAGGTTCTCCAATTGTTTTGTAGAAGCTGCCAGATCCTGGGTAATCCAATAATTTTCAATAATAATTATTTCCCAATTTTCTGCTTATCTTCTAATCTTGCATTGGTTTTGTCTGTGCAAAAATATTTAATTTGACGTAAGAAAAATTTTGTGTTTTACATATAGCAACATTTTTTATCTCTTGTTTGGTCATAAATATTTTCCTTCTCATTCTGACAGGTATATTACCTCTTGTTCTCCTACTTTGTTTATGGTATCATACTTTATGTTTAAATTGTGTGCCATTTTGATCTTATCTTTGTATACAATGTAAAATGTTGATCTAATCCTAGTCTCTGCCATACCATTTTCCAATTTTCCTCAGAGTTGTTGTTTTTGGATTGGTTTATTTATTTATTTATTTATTTGGTCAACAGTGAATTCTTGCCTCAAAAGTTGGGATTTTTAGGTTAATCAAACACTAGGATACTAAGATCATCCAATGCTATTTCTTCAAATAATTTTGACCATTACACTTTATAATGGAGTTTGAAATCTCATATGACTACACCACCTTCCTTCATTTTTTTATTAATTTTTTATTAATTCCTTTCTTATACTTGATATGAAATTCTTGCTAATTTAGATACATGCTACTTTTCATTTTAAATAAGTATCATTTATTCTTTTGTTTTTCTTTTTTATTAATAATTTTTATTTACCAGATATATGCATGGATAATTTTACAACATTGACAACTGTCAAACCTTTTGTTCTAATTTTTTTCTTCTTCTTCTCTCTCCCCCAGATGGCAGATTGACCAATACATGTTAAATATGTTAAAGTATAAATTAAATACAATATATGTTAACATGTCCAAACAGTTGTTTTGCTATTCAAAACGAATCAGACTTTGAAATAATGTACAATTAGCCTGTGACAGAAATCCAAAATGCAGGCAGACAAAAATAGAGGGATTGGGAATTCTATCTAATGGTTCATAGTCATCTCCCAGAATTCTTTAGCTGGGTGTAGCTGGTTCAGTTCATTATTGCTCTATTGGAACTGATTTGGTTCATCTCATTGTTGAAAATGGCCACATCCATCAGTATTGATCATTATATAGTATTATTCTTGAAGTAGTATCATTTATTCTTAAGTTTATTATTTTTTCTATTATTATTATTTTTGTAAAGTAATTGGGATTAAGTAACTTGCTCAGGGTCACAAAACTAAGAAACATTAGGTGTCTGAGGCCAGCTTTGAACTCAGGTCCTTCTGACTTCAGGGGCAATGTTTTATGCATTGGATCATCTAGCTGCTCCTCATTAATGTTTTTTTTTTTTTTTTTAATAGGAATGAATGCTCTATTTTGTCAAAAGTTTTTTTTTTGTTGTTTGTTTGTTTTTACATCTATTGAGATAGTTAGATAATTGCTGTTAGCTTTGTTATTACTGTGGTCAATTATGCCAAAAGTTTTTCCTGATATAAATCCCACCTGGTCATAGTGTATGATCCTGGTATTTTTTTTAATCTCCTTGCTAGTATTTTATTTAAGCTTTTTGCATCAACATTCACTAGGAAAATTGATACATAGTTTTGTTTCTCTGTTTTTACTCTTGGTTTAGCTAACATATTTGTTTTATAAAAGGAATTTGGTAGGTCTTGCCTATTTTCCCTAATATATATTTATATGAATTATAATTGTTTCTTAAATACTTAGGAGAATTCACTTGTGAATATCTTTTGCCTATTTTGTTTGTCCCTCCTTAGGGAGTTCATTTATGACTTATTCAATAAGTATTCTATTTCCTTTTTTGTTAGTCTGGGCAATTTATATATTGCTGCTTTTGTTTTGTTCCATAAAAGCAGTCCCTAGTTTTGTTTATTAGTTTAATAGTTTTCTTACTTTTAGTCTTATTCTCTCCTTTGATTTTAAGGATTTCCTACTTGGTGTTAAATTGAGGGTTTTTAATTTGTCCTTTTTCTATTTTTTTAGTTGTGTATCCAATTCACTGATCTGTTGTTTATTATATTAATATAAGTATTTAGAGATATAATTCCCCCCTAAATGTTACTCTGGCTATATCCCATAAGTTTTGGTATATTGTCTTATATTCCTCATTCTCTTTATTAAAATTGTTGTTTGACTCACTTATTCTTTAGGATTAGATTATTAATTTCCCAATAAATTTTTAATCTTTCTATGACCCTTTATTGTATGTAATTTTTACTGCATCATGAGCTGAAGAGGATGCATTTAATATTTCTTTCTCCATTTGATTGTCGGTTTTTTCTGCCATAATTCATGATCAATACTTCTGTAGGTATCAGATATCAATGAAATCTATCTATCTATCTATCTATCTATCTATATCTATATATTACATATATAGATATATATGTACATATATATATTCCTTTTATCCTATTTAATTTTTATCAATCTAATCTTTCCAAAATTATATTCATCTCCTTAACTTTTTTTGTTTATTCTGTCTCTAAATTTATCTAATTCTGACAGGGGAAAGCTGAGGTCCCTCGCTTATATAGTTTTACTATTTCTTCCTCTAATTCACTTAAATTCTTTTTATTTATTTGATACATATATATTTTGTATTTATATTATTTCATTGTCTTTGGCATCTTTTGTGAAGATAAAGTTTCCTTCTTAATTTCTTTGAATGAGATCAGTGACTTGCTTTTAATCTAAGTGTATTATTCTAATAAATGTTCTGAGTGGTTGTCTTTTTGTGGCAAAAAAATTGCTTAATATAGAACTGTCTTAAAACTAAGCATCTTTTATCCATACCTCAGCTACCTGGTAAAATGGATTATAATTTTTGTCTTCTTTCCAGGATTCTAGGATAATAATAATTCCCTAAATTTCTGGGGAAATGATGAGATGGATTCTATTTCTATAATATTTAATGACAATGCTTAATTGGTTTACCAGTAGTTTCAGGGGGAGAATATAAAACTTGATGATTAATAATAGGAGAGAATGGGGAAATGAAGAAAGGCTTAAGAGAAATTCATTTGGGCGGAGTCTTTAAATCATCATCTTTTAAAAGCATTGTGTAAATGGTAAAAACATTTGGCAGTATATTATTGTAATTAAAAATATATGTTTTAGGGATTCATTCCTTTTTTTAATAGTATTTTATTTTTTCAAACATATGCAAAGATAGTGTTCAACATTAAATTTTGTAAAACTTTGTGTTCCAAATTTTTCTCCCTCCCTTTCTTAACCCCTCCCCAAGATAGCAAGCAATCTGATATAAATTAAATGTGCAATTCTTGTAAATATATTTAGAGACATTTCTAAATGGACTATAAGATAAAGGTCTTTATTACATCACTTTATTTCATAGTATATCATTGTTTACCCATCACAATATATAAGGGGTTTGTCAAATTAGTTTGTGTATATTTAAAATAATAATATTTGCTTAAAACTTGATTTTAAGGAGGTCTCTCTGCTCTTTAGAAGAAGTTTGAATTTGTTATCCTCTTTTTTTTTTCATTAAATCACACTGTAATTTGTGCCTCTCTCTGGGTTTTATACTGTTTCTACATTCTCCTGACATCCCACTTAATGGTCTCTATTATATTACACTGTAATTGAATATTTTGTAAACTTATAATGAACCAATCCTTCTAGGATTCAGAAATGTAAAGACATGGAGAATGGGAGAAAAAGAATCCTATTTTCAGAGTTAACCAATAAAAAAAGAACAATCTGTCAAATACAAAGGAAATATAGATTGAGTCCTGAATGAAGATTTATAGGTTCTATCTACTACATATAAAAGCATGATGGTAGACCTAATGTATTGAAACAGCTCTTTTTCCAAAAACTATATTATTATCAACCACCAATACCAGCCAGAAGTGTTATTCTATTTTTAAACAACTTAGATGAAATATAAAAAAGGAGAATGGAAAGGAAATTAGGAAAAAATGTTTTAAAATAAAATACATTTTGTATGCCAATGTTTGTTTTTAAAGAAAATTATAAATAACAAAACATATGATATATCACTCTCTAAACCAACTGGAAAATAGTCTCTTTGGCTGATTCCATATTGCCCCAAAGGATGGCTGACAGGGAGTTATGTTCTTTGTCTGCCAATGTGGGAACTTAGTCTATGACCTTTGTTAGTACAGAACTCACTCCTGTTGAGTTTAATTGGACTTTCGCATGGGTGACTGGATTGAATCCTAAGAGAACACATGTCCAAGGGAAATGAAAACACTCCAGGAAAGGACCCAAATCCACATAAAGTAAAAATGATGGTCCCTGAAGGAAAATATAAAGGGGCATTGGAAAGAGGAAAAGAAAGGAAGGGAGAAAGAGAAATCACAAGTGGGATTTAGGGTTCTTGTGGCATATCAAATTATGTTAGCTTTACTTTCACTCAGGGTTGAATTTAGCTGCCAAAAATGAATTTACTTTTCTTTTTTTTTTTTTTCCAAAATAGCATTAAATTTATTTCAACAGGCTGTCGGAGCCATTCAGTTTTGTTATGAACTGATGAAAATCCATCATCAGCCAATGACAGACCCAGCACTTCCCTCATTCCAATTTAAGGCCTGAGTACAAGCAGCTGCAGTAATCCTGTTAAAAGTGTGCCACGTCAATGGCAAGTCTTTCTCTATTAAGGTTAAAACTTGGCCCTGCTTCTTCCAGAATACTAGGAAAGCTCAACTCTCTTATCACTTTTCTCAAGGGACAGATTTTCCATCAGAGAGATGCATTACTGTCCCTCTAGCCAAAATCACTTGAGCTATGATCTCATCTGTCCCCATGAGCTAATCAAGATCTAACTTGAGCCATAGATGGGAAATATCAAAGTATTCACAGGTGAATACTAGGACTGAATCTGGGTTTTAATTGTATCAATTAGGGATCCCTACTGAAGGGAATAAAAGCCCAGAACTGAAAGAAGTGATTTAGTATTCAATGTGTGTTTATGTAGAAAATGTGTTATGATAGGTTAAGATTTATTGCATGAATTAGACATGTCACTTTATTCTGAGCCTCAGGTTTTTTTCCCACCTATAAAATGGAATAAAAATAGCCCTTATCTCACAGAATTGGTGGGAGAAGCAAAGAAATGAATGAATGAATGAAAAATCATTTATTACTTAGTATGTGCTATGATGTTGGGTGCTGACTTGAACAAGTACAACTACAAAGTTGAAATAATCCCTATCCTCAAAGAGATTGAAGTCTAACAAAGATTTGCATCATATTAAATCACATAATAAGGAATTTTGTGATAATAGTTAGAAAGTGCAATATAAATGCAGCTGTTACCACAACCTAACACTAATTCTCCTCTAAGATCATATCCAGAACAGATAACATGAGCTCTGTGAGATGGGGTTGTTATTGTTTTGTTTTGTTTTGTTTTTTGTTTTGTTGTGTTTTTCAGTTGTATCACACCTGTGCCTATTTGTCCTATGTGACTTCTCCATGTTCTCCTCAAAACATCTTGGGAGATCCACCTAATAAGCTGAAGGCCTTAGTTGCTATGTTTTGATACTATAAGGATAACAGTGTAGTAGATAGGCTATTAAACGATTATCTTTTATTCTTGCCACATAACCAGTTTAATCTTATTTTTTGTATCTATATTTATTTGTGGCTTTCTTTTCTCCATTTTACTTCTTAATTCTTTTGTAAAATTGTATTGCAGTCTAGCTCCATCCACCTTATTTTATTTCTACTATCCTTTGGGTAATGCTTATTTTCAATTTTTCAGTGACTGTACTATTGTCCTCTCTCCCAGTCCTATAAAACATTGAAAGAATATTAGTATTAAAAAGATGGAACTTTGTTTCAGTAAGAATTGTGAGGTCATTACAATTTTCTGAAAGCAATCCCACCTACTCTTGTACTTCTTTTTATTGTCCATTTAAAGAGTTGGACAGATATTATTGCATGGATTTCCATCTTAATTATTTAGCTAACTAAAAAGCTTCTCAAGAATAGTGGAATTATTTTATGATGTTATCTTCATATATTGGGACATAGGGTTTATAAACCAACCAATCAATCAATCAACAAACATGTACTAAGTACATAGTTTGTGTTAGAGAATATGGCTTTAAGGATCTTGCATTCTATTGGAGAATTAGAATGGTGTATGTTCATAATTAAGCAAATATGGATTACATACAAGATAAATAAAATGGGATTTTTTTGAGGGGAAAAATAATAACTAGGAAAATCGGGAGAGAGGTCTAAAAAGAGATAGAACTTTAAATGAACTTTGGTGGTAAATAATAGGCGTTCCAAATCATACAACTGACGAGAAAGAGCATAAAATACATACTTTTCTTTATGGCTCTTTTCATGTGGTGCAGTTGAATGGTGAAAAAGTAGGAAAAATATTTTTGACAGAAAAATTTTATATTAACTGTCAAATATAAAATATTACTGCTATTATAGAGGAACTTCTTAATACCTGAAAAGGAATAAAAGTTAGGAATAAAGGAATAAAGGAATAAAAGGAATAAAGCTATTAATATATGTGTATTAATCAATATAGTTTGCAGATGGGATTTAAATGATTTTGGACACAAAAATGTATTGTAGTATAAATATAAAACTCAATTCACTTGTGAACAATGGAAAATTGTATCTTTTGCATGAGAACAAGTTGATGTTTTTAAAGCAGAAAAAGGACTTTTATTTATTAAAAACTAGAGGAATAAGCATAAAAAGAAATACTTGTTTAAGGACACTAAAAGACAAACTTAGAAACCTTATAATTATAGTATCTCAGCTTCTTTGTATAGGATTCTTTTATGATAATAGTTTAACAATGAAAGGAATACTATGAACATTTTGAATATTGAGGTAGGATTGTAAAAAGACTATTGATTTGGCTTTTCAAATTTTAGTAGCTACAGCTTTAAGTGAAAGGTCACTGAGAATCAGGAAGCTCTTATTTTAAGTCCTGGGAGTAAAATGGGATGGGAAACTAAGCAGAAGAATTGATAACACAGCAGGGTTTTGTGGAAGGGAAATGAGGAAAATGGTCTAAGCTGTAGCAGTTAGAAAAAGTCAGTCAAATACAGACTTCAAATAAGTGATTGCTGATTGGAGGGAGAAATTATTGACTGCCTTGATCCAAGGGCTTCAGTGATAGCTGTTATTTGTCACTGACAAAGCTGGAGAAAGACAAAACTTCTCATAAGGGTCTGCTGCTTTTTTTCCCCACTTATGTTTTTAGAAGAAACAATCAGGAGGGGCTTTGCAGTTATTTTTGGTATCCTAATTGGCTTAGTTTGTTTGCCCAACTTTAAGAATCAATCTGAACTGTGTTACTATATGTAAACTACCTGGGCTTGTCTATAAAACACAGAGATGATCAGTTTGATGACCTTTGAAAGTATCTGATTAATAGAGAACTGATAGTCACGTCAAAAACTAAATATTTTATGGATATCCTATTAAAATGATGATGAAACTAAAATGAATAAATAAATACATTTGTAGATATTACATTTTAGAAGAGGAAACTTACCCAGATGAAGCATGGGAGAAACCCTCAAGGTTATGTACAGAAGCCATTTCTTGTGTGATGAATGTTCTTGAATGGATTAATGAGATCCAAACCTGAAGTCCAGAGGTATAATTCACCATAAGCACATGAGTTTTTCTTCTTATATGCCTTCTATAATCTTTTTTATATGTGTGCCCACTCTTCACCATAGTGAACATATTAAGGGTATTTATGCAATTCAAATGTATATGTACATCATTATGTGTTTTAATGCAATTTATTATTTCCTAATAGATTGTGACAGAAATTGTCTTCTGCAACTTTTTGTATCCTCAGCACTCAGCATAAGTGCCTGGAACAAGGTAGATGTACAAACAGTGATTTGTATGATTATTTTGCATTTTTAAATAAATTGTTATTTTAAGATTTGAAAGTATTATTATTATAAAGGCTTGGTTTTATAGCTACAAAATAAATCAAATTCCAGTTCAAAAGATACAGTAGTGAGTAGCAGAATTATATTTCATCTCAACAGGGTTATCTGTAGCATCCTGAGAGAATTTTAATATAATTGAGAGGTGATACTTTATCTCTAGGAATCTGGACCTACTCTTGTGAGAAACAATAAACAATAAAGCCAGTCCAAAGAATGAGTTGTTGATATGTTCCATATGATGATATGTGTGTGTGTGTGTGTGTGTGTGTGTGTGTAATATTATGTTGGTACATTTGTATGTGTGCATAAGCATATGCATATATACATGTTTGCATTGTGGATGTCAGTGTAGATAGCAGTATGTGCACACAGGAGTGTACAATGTACACAGTGTAACATACATATTTACATATATAAATATTATATTATAAATAATATATATAATTATTTATATACATATTTAAATATATATGCCACTTTCTATTTCTAAACACTCTCACCTCTGGAACTTCATGATGTTGATGTGTCATCTTTCTCTTTCCACCTGTCTGACCATTCCTCTGAAAGTTCATCATCCATGTCCTACCCCCTTTGTTTTGTATGTCCTAAGCCTTGATCTTCTGCCCTTTATTCTCTTGCTACATATTCTCTCTTCCTAATCTTATTAGCTAGCATTATTTTATTTACATCTCTATGTAAATGACTCCCAAATCTATATATTAAAGCTGTATCTCTCCTCTTAGCCAGTTCTAAATCTCCATCTCTATCTAATCATTATCAAATAAATGTGCTTGTCACATATATGCCTATGCATACATGTGTACTATATGTGCATATCTACATAAAATATATATACATATAAATTATACCTAAGAGATAGAGAAGATTTGCTTCCAGATCACTGCAATAAAGCAAATACTACAACAAAGGAAATCACACTTTTTTTGTTATTGTTTCCCAGTATATGTAAAAACTATGTTTCCATCATGCTATAATCTGTTAAATATGCAATAATGTTGTGTCTAAATGTATATACATTAAATTAGAATACTTTATTTCTAGAAAAAAATGGTATCTTCTGAGTCTTCAGTAATTCATATCTTTTTGCTGTTGTATGTTTTTGCCTCAATGTTGATGGCTTCTGACTGATCAAGTTTCTTGTCGCTGAAGATTGAGATGGTTGTGGCAGTTTCTTAAAATAAGATAACAATAAAGTTTGCTTCATTGATTGACTCTTCCTTTAACTTGGACACTTAGAGGTCATTGTGAGGTTCTAATTTCAATATTATTATATTTCAGAAAATAAGAAGACCCAAAGAAAGGAAGAAAGATAGGGATCAGCAGATCTGTGTAGCAGTCAGAATACACACATTTATTAAGTTCACCATTTTATATGGGGACAGTTCAGCAGCCTTAAAATAATTCAAATAGTAACCTCAAAGATCACTAATCATAGATCATCATAACAAATAATAACAATAAATCTAAAAAATTACAAATATAACAATTACCAAAATGTGACATAGAGACACAATAAAAGCACATGCTTTTGGAAAAATGGTGTCAGAAACCTTTAATTTATTTTAAAAAATTGGTAAAGGCAGGGACTTAACCTAGCTCTTCCCCCAAAACCCTCAAAATATTCTTAAATAAGGACTCTAAAGAAATTTTAGCGCACCAGAATGCACAGAAAGGAGGCTTGAAACCAATTTTCAGACTAAGAACACTTAGAAGGAAGCCAGGAAAGGTTTATTATACGTGGATGAGAATATAGCATAGTCCAGCAAAGACCACACCAACACAGCCCCTCCATAAACAGGATCAGTCTTTGGGAGCCATCATATCAGCCCCAATTGTAGAGGCTTCTGGTGTTCTCAGACCACAGATGGAAAAAAAAAACAACTAGTCACAAAGACATTTCAGAGATCTCTTTACAAATATTGAGGCAGGACTCTGATACTTTGACCATAAAAGAATTTCTAGTCTCAGGACTGGGTATCAATCCAAAGGCAAGGAAGAATACTACCATACAAGTGCCTCACTGATGCAAGTATCTAGGTTCCTAGAAATATCTCTGAAAATAGCTGAACAAAACCCTGAAGCTTGGGACAGTGAACCCTCTATCTTGGAAGCACCGTCCTACTTTAACAAATACTTAAAAGGCAAATAATAGGCTGGAGAAATGAACACACAACAGAAAAAAGATTCTGACCATACAAAGTTAGTATGATGATAAGGAAGATCAAAATACATACTAGGAAAAACAAAGTCAAAGCTCTTACTTCCAAACCCTCCAAGAAAAATACAAAGGGGTCTCAGGCTATGAAAGAGCTCAAAAAGAATTTTGAAAATCAAGAGGTAGAGAAAAAAATGTGAAGAGAAATGAAAGTGATGCAAGAAAATCATGAAAAATAAGTCCACAGTTTAGTAAAAGAGCCGTAAAAAAATGCTGAAGAAAATTACACCTTAAAAACAGACTAATCCAAAATGGTAAAGGAAGTCCAAGAAGCCAATGATAAGAAGAATGTCTTAAAAAGCTGAATTGACTAAATAGGGGGGGAAATCCACTGAAGAAAACAACTCCATTAAAAAAGAATTGAACAAATGGAAAATGATTATGGAAGTTCACTGAAGAAAATAATTCCTTAAAAATTAAAATTGAGCAAATGAAAACTAATGACTTTATGAGAAACCAAGAAACAATAAAACAAAACCAAAAGAATGAAAAATAGAAGACAGAGTGAAATATCTCATTGGAAAAATAATCTTACCTGGAAAGTAGATGGAGAAAGAATTTTTAAATTATTGAACTACTTGAAAGTCATGATCAAAAAATAGAGGCTAGAAATCATCATTCAAGAAATTGTCAAGGAAAACTGCCCTAATAGTCAAGAACCAGAAGGTAAAATAAAAATGAAAAGAATCCACTTATCATTATGAAAGAGATCCCAAAAATGAAAATTCCCAGGAAGATTATAGTCAAATTCCAAAAATCCCAGTTCAAGGAAAAAATAATGCAGACACCTAAAAGAAGCAATTTGTGTATCTTGGAACACCAGGCTACCACAAGATTTAGCAGTTTCTAGATTAAAGGACCAGAGGGCTTGGAATATGATATTATAAGAGGTCTGAGGAGTTTTAATATTACAACCAGGAATCACCTACTCAGCAAACCTGAGTATAATTCTTCAGGGAAAATAGATATTCAAAGAGAAGATTTTAAGCATTTTTGATGCAAAGTCCAGAGCTGAATAAAAATTTAACTTTCAAGTAAAAATCTCTAGAAAAAGCATAAAAAGGGAAACAGAAAAGGGAAATCATAAGAAACCTAATAAAATAAAGTTTCTACATGGGAAGATGATAACTGTAATTCATAATAACTTTCTTCTTAGTAGAGCAATTAGGAGTATTACTAAATAGAGGGCAAATGTTTTAGTTGAATGTGAATGGATAATACCTAAAAAAAAAAAAAAATCAATGTGTGAGAGAGGTATATACTGGGAAAAGACAAAGGAAGAAGTAGAATCAAGTAAATTATAACACATAAAAGAGGCAAGAAAAAGTTTTTTTTTTACAGTAGAGGTGAATAGGAGGGAGATAAAAAAGGAAGAGGACCTATATGTAAAAGGAATAGTTATAGCAGCTCTTTTCTGGGGGTAGGGAGAATTGGAAATTGAAGGGATTCTCATCAATTGGGGAATAACTGAATTGGTTGTGGTATGTAATTGTGATGTAATACTATTATGCTATAAGAAATAATGAGCAAGATGTAGTCAGAAAAACCTGGGAGAATTTCCACAATCTGATGCAAAGGGAAAGTACAATTTTGTAAGATGATTAGCTATTTTCAGACATATAATGATCCAAGGTAACTCTGAAGGACTTATGGTGAAAAATGCTTTCCATACCCAGAGAAATACTGATGATGTTTGAATGCAGGTTGAAGCTTGTTTTAAAAAACCTTATTTTTGTTGAGAGGCTTTTTTTTTTGGGGGGGGGGGATTAGTCTGTTTTCTTTCAACAACATGACTAGTATGGAAATGTTTTGCACGACTACATATCTATAACCTATATTTAATTGCTTGTATTCTCTTTTTTATTAATTTTATTTTTTGACAATATATATGCATGAGTAACTTTTTTATAACATTATCCCTTGTATTCATTTTTCCAGATTTTCCCCTCCCTCACTCTACTCCCTCCCCTAAGATGACAGGCAATCTCATACATTTTACATGTGTTACAGTATAATCTAGATATAATATATGTGTGTAAATCCAGTTTTCTTGTTGCATGTTAAGTATTGGATTCTGAAGGTATAAGTAACCGAATTGCTTGTATTCTCAATAAGAAGTTAGGGTAGAAAGGGAAGAAGGGAAAGAATGTGGAACTCAAAGTTTTAACAAACATATGTTAAAATTATTTTTACTTGTTCCTGGGGAAAATAAAATATTAAATTTAAAAAAGAAATTTAAATTAAAAATAATTTATAAAAACAATATCTGCAAAGTACAATAAAGCAAAAGGCAATAAAACAAGTTATGCATTTGTATGTGTATAGATAGATATGTTGTATGACATTGAAGGGTGGCTATGTGATATCATGCCAGCCACTGACAAACATGATTCTGCTCTACACTATGGGGACTCATAAACTAAAAATTATTTTTCCAAGGAATTAAAAGAATATTCAATAAATTGGTCAATCAATTAATAAATATTATCTAGTATGTTCCAGGCAAGGTGTTAATCACTGAGGATATAAAAATAGACAAAAGACAGCCCTTCCCTCAAGAAGCTTACAATGTAATAGGGAGACAACAAGGAAACATGAGTGTGCGTGTATGTGTGTGTGTGTTTGCATGCATGTATATGTGCCTTCAGAAAAGACCTGCTATGAATATCTCTTGTATATAATATGCCCTTTTCCTTTTTTTTATTTTTTATTTCTTTTGGAATACAAACCCTGTAGTGATTATTTCTAGGTCAAAGTTATAAATGGTTTTATGGGTTGTTGATTAGGACTTAAAAGAAACCAGGAAATTGATAGCTAGAACAGAAGAAGAGAGTGTTTCAGGCATGGGGAACATCCAGAGAAAATGCCTAGAGCTGAGAGATACAAAAAACAAATTGGGGGGAGTGTTGTTTGATTTTATTTGTTTTTTTTTCCCCTGGAAGAACCAGGAGATCAGGATTACTTGATTGAATAATACATATAAAGGAATAGAATTTAAGAAGATTACAAAGCTAGGAGGAATGTCTCTGCAAAAGACAAAATGTAGTCTTATGAACTAAAATTAGGCCAGTGAACTTGGAAGTTTAGGAATAATATGTGAAAGGAAGTAATATGTAATCTTGAAAAAATACTCTGGGTCCATGTTGTAAAAGTCTTTGCATGTTAAGATACTGAAATTCGTATTAAAAACCAAAGAAAATGGAAAGTAACAGAAACTTTTTGGGAAAGGAAAGAAATATCTGATCTTTGTTTTAGAAAATATCAGTTTGGCAGTTGTGTGGATATTATATTGGGGAAGAGAAAAATTGGATGCAGGGAGACTAATTAAGAAATTATTTCTACAGTCCAGATAAGAGATAGGAAGGACGTAAATTAAGATGATTGTGACATAAATAGATAAAAATCAATAGAATGTGAAATAAATTGATTCTAACCAAAGAGATCTTTCAATTGATTATGTAGGAGAGTGAGGAAATGAAAGTGAAGAACCAAAAATAATCACCCTGATGCATGCCTGGGTCACTGGAAGACTATTAGTGTCTTCCAGAGAAATAAGAAAGTTAGGAGCAGCAATGGATTTAGATTTAAGATATGTTAAGTTTAAGAAGGTTAGGGAACTTCCAAGTAAAGATGGTTAGCAGACAGTTGGAGATTCTGGACAGAGTTCAGGAGGTATATGATGCTTGAATATGAATATCTGTGAATCTTCTACATTAAGGTGATAATTAAATCTTCATGATCTGATGAGATTAGCAAGAGACTGTATAGCAAGAGAGAAAAAGGCCAAGCACAGAGTTCTAGGATAGGGATTTTCTTGGCAAAGATATTGGAGTGGTTTTCCATTTTCTCCTTTAGCATATTTTACAGATGAGGAAACTGAGGCAACTAAGGTTTAGTGACATCCCTGGGATCACATAACTAGTAGGGATATGAGGCTAGATTTATAAAGATGAGTTTTCCTGACTCTATCCTGACTCTTCCTCATTCTATCCACTGTGCCACCTAACTGCCTGGAAAGGCGACTATGGAAGCTAAAAAGTAAGTGAATGAGAAACTGAGTGGGTGAAGGAAAGTTTAGACAACATATGTAGATAATTTTTTCTAGAAATTGGTGAAAAGTAAATGCACAGATTGATAATTTGTATAGTTAAGTAAAAAGTTTTATTTGTTTTTGTTGGATTTTGGGGTTTTTTTTCTTAGGAATATTTTGGGGGCTTTGTTTTGATTTTTTTTGTTTGTTTTGTTTTCAGAATGAAAGATCTTATCAGATCTGGAAGTTTTAGAAGTAAGAACTAATAAAGAGGGAAAAGTTAAACGTTATAGAGATAGATAAGAAAGGAATGATTAAAGGGGTAGGCTGCTAGAAGGGACAAGAAGGAATGGGATCAAAGGCACCAGGACAGAAGCTGATTTTAGCAAAGAAAAGAGAAACATTATCCTGTAAGAGAGGTCCAAAAGAGAAGAGACTGGATTATGATGTTGAGATAGTTTCAAGTTAGACTACTTATTGATTGATACTGTGGACACAATAGTCACCTTTTTCATATTCATAATATAGAATTCCATTAACTTTATTGTCTCCACACATGTCATGTGGATTGTACCTGGAATTTTCCTTTGCATTCTCAATTAAAGCTAGCAATCTTTGTCTTCACTTAAAATTTCAAGACTATGCCTATGTGCTGTTGAGCAGATTCTTTCTTCTTTCACAGGAGTGTCTCTCTTTCAACTTCAGAAGAAAATACTTTTATTTCGTTGGCAAAGCAGACTGTGATATTTCAACATGAAAAGGGCTCTGTATAAACACAGAGGACCAAATTCTCAGCCAGGCATATGTCTGTGGAAGATCTTGAATTTACATATGATAGGGATCTTCACTGTCATTATTACCATAAAAATCCAGACAAACAATTTCCTGCTATGGTAGAATAAGGTGGAAATGAAAACCTAGTCACATTCCATTGTGCCCATCATTTCACGTAGGATTTGTATATATTGTTCTGAGCCAGGCCTGTCTGGTGGTTCAGGCTTGGGATTAGAAAGAAATGAGACACTCATAGACTTTAACATTTTGTGAAAAGGAAGTTTATTTAACACCATCAGGGAAAGAATGAATCAAAGATATAGCTTTGGTAAGGAGAGCTAGCTAGTTATAAAACCAGTTTCACCTTTCTCCTATGATTGAAAAGCAAGGCATCTTCCCACAATTTGAATCCTTGACAAAAACAAAACAAAGAAACAAACAACAACAACAAAAACCTAGATCTAACTCTTGAATCCCGGGAGGGAAATATAATAAATTGGTATCCTGGTTTGATTTTTTTTTTGAAAACCTACTTTAGCTTCAGAATTAGAGGCCCCTATGGCAGCTGTCATATATATTTCAGAACTTGGGAGGTTTTAGTAGCTAGATTATAGTTGTCAACGAACAGGCCCTATCCCTTGCAACTTGCTTTCAGTAAGATACTACCTGAGAGTAGGAATAATCTGATGTAGTCTTTGAGGCAATTTTTACTATTATTATAGCCAACGTAAAGGAAACAAGATAAACACATCATAACATAAACTACTAACTTGTTCAGTCGGAAATGACAAAATATGGGGACTTTGTGGGCAGAGATACTGGAGTAATTGGCCATTTTCTTCTCTGACTTAATTTACAGGTGAGAAAACTGAGACAAATAGGATTAAATGACTTTTTCATGATCATACAGCTGTTATGTATCTGAGAACAGATTTGAACTCAAAAAAATGAGTCATCTTAATTCTAAACCCAGTGCTCTCTCCTCTGTACCACCTAACTGCCCAACCTGCTAACTCCCTATGATGTTTGCTGTCCTCTTTTTTTAAAGACTTGTCTGGAGGAAACACTATCTCATGGAAAATGTGAGAAACTGTCCAGAAAATAGAATTGAAGAGAATGTGAGTAAAAATACAGAACCTAATAGACCTATCTTTGCTCATCTAACAATTCATTTTTCTTTTATCTTCAACACTTAACTTGTTTAGCAATTTAGTTTATAAATTTCAAATAGTATTTAGGATAGGGCTTATTTTATTAAATTGTGGACACATTTTGATTCACTAACTTAATTATCTTTAAATATTTATCAAGCATCTATCAACCAAGTCCAGAACACGATACTGGGAAGAAACAAATTTTAGCTAAAGAGAATACCTGGCCTCATGAAACTTAACAATCTAGCTTGGCATAGGGAGCGTAAGCAAATAATTATAATGCAAAAAAAAATTTAATCATATCAGAATGATATTAGCTAAGTACTGTGTGAAAGGTAAGGGGGTGATAGTAGTGGATCATTATAAAAGAGGGGACATCAAAAAAAGTATCATTTTTGTTTGAGGCAGCATTTGAGTTGAACGTTAAAATATGGGTAGTAATTCAAAGGGAGAGGAGAAAAATGAGACAGCAAAGACAATATGAGGAAAAGAATAAAAAAGGTACAACAGAAGATAGCAGGTAGTCCAATTTTCTTGGGACTCAGTATATGTTGTAGACTAATTTGAAATAAAACTAGAAAAATAAGATGGTACTAGATTGCAGAAAGCTGTAAATGCCAGACTGAAGAGTCTGCAGTTTATTCAGTTAGCTATAGGGAGTCTTTGAAGGGTTTTGAACAGAAGAGTGACAGATTTCTGGCCAAAATGATGACAACATAGCTTATCTTTCTGCCACTGTCTCTCTTTGTTATTGACTCTCTGTCTTTTTCTCTTCCTTTTTCCCTCCATCTGCTGTTCTCCTTCTTACAAAGAGCTATTATATATGTGATTTCTACCACAATAGGACTTTGCAAAATTGACATATATTATGCCCAGGTGGGGTGGAAACACTGAGGATCTTCCTGAAAGCTAAAACTCTTTGCTATGGCTTCATCAGTATTAAAGAAGACAGCAACTTTATGCTGGTGTAGCCTTAACTGTTTAACCTCTTGGAGTGCATTAATGCAAACACATTGACTATATTAATAACAAATCACATTTCTGTAGGTTTTTATTGTCTACAGAGTACCTTCCTGACAACAACCCTGCAGGATAGGTAATGAAATGATTGTTTTCTCTATTTCATATTTGAGAAAATTGATGCTCATAGAGATGAAGTAATTTGTCTCACATCACACAGTTAGTGTCAGAGGTAAGATTTAAACTGACTTTATGACCAGAACTTCCCTGTTGGTGTCACACACATAGAAAGGGATCCCAGCAGACCTGACAGTTTTAGAAAACCACTAATAAATATGATCTACCTTTTTCTATATATGTATTTATTGTGTTAAATAGTTCTCAATTACATGTTAGTCTGATTTGGTTCTGCACTTTAAAGTTTTGCTGATGCTTGAGGGACTGTGTTCTGAACCAAATCTTTCAGAATAAGAAAACTGCAGTTAATCCTTCCATATCTTGGAGGTTAGGGACTAGACAACTCTGGAATTTGAAAGACTCATGTAAAAAATTTTGGCTCTCCCTTCATACTAGAGAAGTCTGAATTGTTATGGTATTAAAATAAGAAATATATTGATATTATACAATTCTATACACGTATTTTATTCATTTTGAAATCTCTAAACTTTTTCTGTTGGCCAAAACTCCCTCAAAGTAGCCACTTAATTTCTTATGCCAATTGATGATATGTAGGAACCAAGATAGGAAAGAGAGAATTAGAATATCTAGATAAGGAAAGCCTACACAATAATCAATTAAAAAACAACAACAACAACAACAACAACAACAAAAAAACAAAAAAAAAAAAAAAACACATTCAATTCACTGGGATACCAGATGGTTAAACACTGCTTAATAATGGATAGATTTAGAATGAAAATAATATTAGAGAATAGCATACCAGTACATAGTGAAGATCTAAGACTAAATATGATACAAAACCAAAAAGTAGGGAAGGTACAAGCATTATTAAGCACATACCTTGTGACAGGAACGAGCTAAGCACTTTACAAAGTTTTTTTTAGTATCTTCCAGCTCCAGGCAGCTTTCTAGGACTACAAGTTGTAGAAAGGTTAGTGGTCTGAATTGGGAGACAGAGCTTCCTCATCTAGGAATTCCCTTTATCAAGGAAAGCATCATCCCTATTGGTTCAGTCTTCAAGTTCTGTTAAACTTCTCAATAAATGGAAATGCTAAACCATATGGTGCAGTGGGTGAGATAATTAATGAGTTTGTTTTGCTACAAAGGTCCAAGTAGAATCTTGATGCTCAACTCTGTTGGCAAAAAAGGCATTTACCCCTGGCAGAGCCAACAGCAAGTGTGGTGAGTTTGTCCCAGATAGGAGGGAGGCCTGCTGTCCTACCCCTTTCCCTCCTGCCAGCATACTCTGTAAGGGAGGATGGTGTGAAATACCAAGAGGAGGAAAGTTGTGAATCTTTGAAAAATGTTTTTTATTATGCATTTTAAGCAGTTGCTATAATTGATATCCTGTGGCCTATTAAAATACCATGCTGGGAAATAATTAAACACAAGTATAACAACTCAACTTTTTCCTTACAAGAAAAAAAAATTGCATAATACAGGTCTTGATGTTGCCCCCACAAATTTTATCTAATCCAAGTTCTGACTTCAACATTACCAAAAAGGGAGTTTTTCAGATTGCTTGCCTAATTCCGTTTAGATTTAATAATTATTTATTTGGAATCAACTCTATCCCTGCCTGGAGATGTTTTCAGTGCATGTTGAATTAATCTCTTAAGAAGGGATTAACAGTTGTAGACAGAAGTATTCACCAGAGCTAATTTTTGAAGTACAGTCATAATTGACAAAATTTACATCAAATGAAAATGTCCATCTTTCTAACCTTCATATTCACCCATTTAAATATATGAAAGCTACTATATATTAGTTAAATGTTTTCTAGGAGATGCCATGTGACGAGTATAAAATGCACTGGATTTTTACTGATTAGGATCATAGTGGTAGCATCATGTAATTATAAATGTAAAGCTCGAAGGACTGTCTAGTTCAAACCCTTCTTTTCCCCCATATAACAATTGAAGAAATTGAAGTCAAGAGATATTAAGTGAATTGTTGAAGACAGCATAGGTAGAAATCAGAGGTGAGACTTGGGCTTAAATTCTGCCTCTGTGACTGCCTCATTTAAACTCTTTGGATTTCAGTTTCCTCATTTGTAAAACAAGATGTTTGGACTACATTGCTTCTAAGGTCCCTTTCATCTCTAAATCTAAAATTCTTTTTGTTCTTCAGTTATTTCAGTCCTGACTAATTCTTCATGACCCTATTTGGAGTTTTATTGGCAGCTGTACTAGAATGGTTTGTCATTTCCTTCTTTAGATCATTTTACAGAAGAGAAATTGGGGCAAATAGGATTAAATGACTTGTCCAGGGCCATATTACTTATAGATATCTGGGTGGATTTTTACTCCTCTTCCTGCCCCTGGAGTCTAGTACTCTATCCAACTGTCCTTAAATTTTTCTAAATCTAGGATCCTTGAAATCTACAGACTATAACAACAGTGCCAGTACTAATATAGTTACATCAATAACACATATAATGTTTTGAGATTTGAGAAGTGCATTTAAAAGTAGCTCCTTTTTATTCCCTAAAACAATTCTGGGAGTGAAATGATATTATTATTCCTAATTTTATAGATGAAGAAATTCAACCAGAAAGTTGTTAGAACTTACTAAGGTCACACAGCTAGTAAGTATTTGAGATGCTATTTAAATCCAGGTCTTGCTGACTCCAGATCTAATACTCTAATAATGTCAGAGATCAAAGAAAAAGAAAAAAAAAAAGAAAGAAAAAGAAAAAGACTTATACATCCAAAAACATCTATAAAGTTAATTTTTGTGTAGTGACAAAGAAATGTAAATGAGGATACCCATTCTGAGTATAATAAAATTTCTGTGTGCCTTAAAAGAATAATAAAAGAAACAGCTCTGAGGAACTTGGGAAGACTTACCTGAACTGCTATAGACTGAAGTATTCAGAACCAAGAGAATCATTTGTACAATGACAACAATACTATGAAAACTATATTTGTATCTATATATGGATATATCTATATATAGATATGGTTATATCTATATATAGATATAGATAGATAGATATTTTGCTAAGCCAATTGGGGTTAAGTGACTTGCCCAGGGTCAGACATTTTGTTAAGTGTCTGAGACCAGTTTTGAACTCAGATCTTCCTGACTTTAGGGCTGATGCTCTATCTACAGTGCCACCTAGCTGCCCCTACAATGTATATTTTAAATATTTTTGTTTTGTTTTGTTTTGTTTATTGAATGGGGAATAATTAGGAGGAAATGAATGATTATTAATTTTTAAAAATACTTTTAAGATAATTGTCTAGAGGACCTATTATACAGAAAATAGATGGCTAGATTTAAAATAGAGAATATCTCTGTTTGTGTCCAGCCTCAAGTCATTTCACTCCTTAGGGCTCTTAAGAAACTCTGTACAGCCATAAATTACAGAAAAATTCCCAATTCTGTTGCCAATCTGCATTGGTAAAAGATTAAGTATCAGTGATTTATGTATTCATCCAATCATGGACTTTTTCTTTTCTTCTCTTCTCTTCTCTTCTCTTCTCTTCTCTTCTCTTCTCTTCTCTTCTCTTCTCTTCTCTTCTCTTCTCTTCTCTTCTCTTCTCTCTCTCCCTCTCTCTCTCTCTCTCTTTCTCTCTCTCTCTCTCTTCTCTCTCTCTCTCTCTCTCTCTCTCTCTCTCTCTCTCTCTCTCTCTCTCTCTCTCTCTCTCTCTCTCTCTCTCTCTCTCTCTCTCTCTCTCTCTCTCTCTCTCTCTCTCTCTCTCTCTTTCTCTCTCTCTCTCTCTCTCTCTCTTTTTTTGTAAAGAAAATGGATGAAATTAGGTTGCCAACATCCCATAGTATAAAGGCCAGACATTCAAATATTTAAGTATTTGGTTCTTTCTTTCCATGGCTCTGAGCAGGATAACATTTTTTTTTTCCATCTAGTTGCCTATGTACTTCTGGAATGGAGCCAGAGGATAGGTTTCAGCACAGCTTCTAGGGAGTAATCCTGGGAAGGTCTGTGATCAGGCATTTGACAGCTGGCTGTCTGAGACAGAGCTGGACTGGAGTACATGCTCCAGATCAAAGATTAGAGCAGCCTGAAGAAAAAGAATCAGAGTAGCAATTGAGTCAAGTATAAAGGGTAAGGACTGGCATTCCAAATGAGAAAAATCATTTTGAAAAGAGAGGAAACTCAAATGTGGAAGGCTGTGTCAGGATTGACTGGGGAAAAAAAAAAAAAAAAAAAAACACTTGTATTAGGGAAGGTGATATTATCTCCATTTGCCTGAAGACAAGGTGGGTCCATGTTTCAGACAAACTGGAAGTAGTGCCATAGTTATCCAAGCTGATTAAAACTCACAGGACAACCTCCTGGCAAAGACAAAATCCAGACTGAGAAATGCTATGTCAATTGTCACTCAATCCCTGTCAAACTGGAGAATTCCTGTTCTGACCTCTTCTTAGCGTGTATGCACTTACTCCTCACCTTTCCAATAATGGAAACATCCTCTCTTCATTTATATCCTACTTCTTGTTGTTGCATCATTTTTCAGTCATGTCTAACATTCCATGACCCTGTTAAGAATTTTCTTGATAAAAATACTGAAGTGATTTGCCTTTTCTTTGTTCTAGCTTATTTTACAGATGAAGAAACTGAGGCAAACAGGATGAAGTGACTGAATTGCCCAGGCTCCCAAACCTGGATGGCAAAATATCTGAGGCTGTATTTGAACTTACTTCTTCCTAACTCCAGTGCCAGCATTATATCTACTACACTATCTAGCTACCCTCACATACATTATATTCTTCTTTAATACACCATCACCTCCTGTCTTAAATCTCTCCTACTTAAAATTAAAATTGCCTACCACTTCTCAAATTGTATTATTGACCTTTATTTGGATTTCTCCTTTGTCTTCATGGTCTGCCTTACTATTGTCCATTATAAGTAATAGTAAAGTGTGTTTGATACTGGAGCTATAATGAATAAAAAGGTTGCAAAATTTACCCTTGAAGGAAAAGGAATAAGTTAAACAGTATTTGCTATGGTGCAGGCACTGTGCCAAGCATGTTTACAAATATCCCATATAATTTTCACAACACTTCTGCAAACTGGGTACTATCATTATTCCTGTCTTACAATTAAGGAAATATAGATTAAATGATTTGCCCAGAGTCACACAGTTGATTTAAGTATGTGAGGTCATATTTTAAATCCAGGACTTCCTGACCCCAGTATTCTATCAACTTTGTAACCAACTAACTATCTAGTATGCTTATATTCTATTTTTTTGCAAGGCATTTGGGGTTATTCTTAAAATCTACTTCATTACTATATTTTTTTCTGGATATATACCTCTCTGGGCACATCAGGAATACACTAGGAACATCAAATCCCCCCCCTCCCATTTTTTTCACTATTTAGAAGTTATCTATCTACTAATATAAGGAATTGAGTTGAAAGGAAACCAGATAGAATTGATCAGGTTCAGGAATATGCTGATGAATCTTTAATAACATATATATATATATATATATATATATATATATATATATATATACACACATATGTATATAAATACATTTGCATATTTATATATCTGTATATATATGGTATATATATATATGTATATGTATATATATATATATATAATGGTTATTACACATGTATATATGCAAACATATAGACCTATATATGGATTTGTATGTCTAGAGATATAAATAGCTACATATCTCTATCTTTCTACATCAGTTGTTTTCACTCCTTGTGACCCCTTTTCTTGGCAAAGATACTGGAGTGGTTTGCTATTCCCTTCATATCATTTTACAGATACAGAAACTGAGGCAAATAAATTATATACACACACACACAGACATTCAACATACCTTTAAAGCTTAATCTGCATTCTCAAGACTTTTTCATCACTTCCTTAAATCTAGACAAGCAACAGAATAATAAAGGTTTATTTGCAGGGCTTGCTAATATCTGAGGAGTAACTGCTCACTTGGAAAAAAAATCAACTTTTATGACTATTTGAGCTGCCTCCAAAATGTTCCCTGGTAGGTTTTCCTATATGGTAGATGTATTTTCCCATCTACTATATCTTATATAATACTATCTCACAGATTCTTTTATAAACTTCAAAGTACTTTAGGAAAAATTATTTTCATTTTCGTGTCCTTAAAACTTTTCTTCGGTACTCACAAAGCCATATATTTTCTTTATTTTTTTCTTTATATATTTTTCTTTATACCCCTCTTCATTAATTTCATCTTTCATTTTTTTGCCCAATTATGAAAGATTTTATGTATGTGAGTCTTAATGCATGGTTCCAAAAGGCCCCTATGTGTTCAAAGAATGAACACATATATGGATATATTATTTGAATTCATTCTGCATATTCTCATTAGGCTAGAACCAGTGACTGTATTTTGCATAATTATAACTTCAAGTAGTGCAAATTTAAATGTATGCAACCACTCTAGGGGATTCATTACTTGCATTAATTGGAACCTAGCTACATATAAATATAGCAAAGACAACAGCAACAACCAGCCCTAATTCTTATAAAGATAATCTACTTCAGATTTCCCATGACACGACATTCAATAATGCTTCAGTATATTTATCATGGTACAAAATAAATCATATCTAAATTATAGTATTGTTCCCCTGCTACATATCAAACTCCATGAGAACAGGGATTGAATCTAACCAGAACATCTTATCTTTTCCACTATTTCCTAGCAATTCTCTGAAAACAACAGGAAATTCATAAATTTAAATTATATTTTATTTTACATTCATATATATGTCTACATGGGGGCATACCTGTGGATCTTTATTTGTGACAAGAATTACCTATAGGTGTGCATACAATTTTAGAAGAACTAATGATGACAATTTAAAAAAAAAATTTTTGGTTTTAAGTATAGCGGAGTCAAGAAGAGTCATTACAGGGATTGACCTTAAATCAATTGATAATCTAATAATTATAGGTATCTATGGAGAAAACAAAAATATAAGATATAGTTTCTTATTCTCTTTCAACACTAATTCTAGCTAAAGACATAATTGCAAGAAATAAAAGTTCAATTAAAATAGAATTTATATAATAAGATTGTTTCTGATTATTTTCAAAATAAAGAGAACAGATTCTTGCTGAAAAAAATAAGAGATTAGAACTTATTTTATTGTTGTTGGATGGCTAGTTTTGCATCAATGATAAATATCTATGGCATATGAATACTCTGGCACTGCTCTGATACCTTCTCAGACACTATGTGAAAATAAAATACAGTTCTATAGTCAAAGGAGTTAGATTCACATCCCATTTCTAATATTTATTACCTATGTGAATTTTGCAAATTACCCAATCTCCCTTTGTCTCACTTTCCTCATTTGAAAAATTAAAGGGTTAAATTAGATGACTTATTTCTTGAGTTATCATCCTTAAAGTCCCATTGAACCCTATAGGAGAAATAATAATGAATTTGGAATCAGAATATACTTAGGTATGAATAATAATTTGGATAGGCAAGTCTTTTTATAAGCCACTTAATCTCTCTCTGCATTTCAGTTTTCTTGCCTGTAACATTAGACAAAAAATACATGAGCTCTATAATCTTTTTATTTCTGATCTTTTGTATTTTGATGTATTTTTGATTTATTATCAAATTTGGAAAGATCGAGTTGGAGGAAGGGTTGATTTCAACAGTATTTATTATCAAATTTGGAGCCTGAGCCAGAGACAGCTAAAGATCAGCTGCTAATTTTTTATGCTGTCATTCTTGACCCTGTAGAAAACATGGATCCACTCCCTGAAGAAATTTACCTGAAAATTTACTAAGTAAGACTAGGCTCTCTTTCAAAATCAATTTAGCTTAGATGATTTCCAATATCATATTTTAAGGTTGTATATGAATGGAAATCTACATCAACTTTATTGATATACTGTGAAATGTGAAAATAATTAAGGATTATGGATTTCTGACTTTTAATCCCATAGTCAGGATTTTATTGCACATTTATATATAATAAGCCATGGAGAGACAGGCTAGGAAATGCTAACAAAGTAAACATTATGTACATTTGTCTTCTTCCTTGTCACCTATCTCTTTGAACTTCTCTTCTTATAGCATTGAGATATTATGTATGCAATTCTGTGATAATCTACATGACAGAGATGGAAGAGAGTATCTTTTGATATAACAATTATAGAAAAACTAAAACTTTCTAAAATGACACAACACACAAACCTTATCAATGTATCCTTGGTGAATTGAAATTAGGAGAAACAAATGACAAATATTTATTTTAAAATCTTCTGGTTTAGAGTAAGACAGACTCAAGAGAGGTCATTGTAGAGGAGGAAATTAAGCAATTGATCATCCAACATTTATGGATATTTACTATATGCAAGATACTATAAGACCTTTAGGAGAGAAAAAGAGATATAAAATATACCATAAATGAATGGTACCAGACCTTAGTAAAACCATAAAAGAGGTTGCTTTGTTTCCTTTTCAGGGCCTTTTCATCTGAATGCTCCATGTCCAGTTTCCACTCACTCTTACCACACAGTTTCTTTATTCAATTTTCACTACTTTTCATCACAACTAGCTTTTAGTTGAAAAATTTATTCATAATATTAAAATTGACTGATAGAACTTAATGTTTAATCCTCCCCAAAATCATCTACCTTATAATAAAGGAGACATTCATTTGGATTCAAATCTTCAATTGTAGAATTATAAAATGGAGAAAATCATTGAGGAAGCTGAAGAATAGTTGAGATGGAAGAGTCAACTCAATTTTGATATGTCCCTGAAATCAGAGTGATTAGGTGAATACCTGCTCTGCTGATGGCTGAAGTTGAACATTTCATCAAAATACTACATTATACAATAGTGTCCAGTAGAATATTAGGAAAAAATCAATATTAGGAAATTGAAAGAGTTAGTAGAATTTAAAATATAAAGATTTAAAATAATCTACAGTATCAATAAGGCCAGTTTTGTTATATATATATATATATATATATATATATATATATATATATATATATATATATATATATATATACATACATATACATATACATATATATATATTCACATATACTATGTGTATATGTATATATGTACATATTATATATATATAATAGATATAAGGTGACTACATGTATCTAAATGTTCACTTGAAACATACACGAACAATAACTGATTATTACTTGAAGTGCAAAATTAAATTGTTAAATCACTATTTTCTCTTTCTGAGGATAAAAATTCATTTATATGGTCAAGGTTGACTAAATAAAATATTTTTAAAATATTCTCACACTAATGATATGAAACCATTGTGATTATATAGCACAAATAATGGCAAAACACATCAAATTTTTTTTTAAATAAGAGTAACAAATGCATTAATTAATTATATTAATCTATGTAAATGAAGGAACTAAAATGATATCCATGTGATCCTTTATATACATTATTTCAAGATAAGTAGTACAACTATTATTTTATCCATTTTGACAGATGATGAAAACTGAAACTTAGGAAAAGTAAAGAATGTTCCCAAAGTTGCACAGCTAACAAATAGAATTTAAGTCCACATCTAGTACCAATGTAAATATGGTTTCCATTACACTATTCTTGTATTCACTTAAATATTTTGTCTACTTGATTACTTCATGTTATATTTAGTGAAATTATTAATTGTGGCTATAATTTGCTGTTTGACCCAATCATTCTTTAAGATGAGATTATTTAGTTTCCAATTATTTACCCCTAACTTTTTGTTTAATATAGTTTTTATTGCATCATGATCTGAAAAGAATCCCTTTATTATTTCAGCCTTCCTGCATTTAATTTTGAATTATTTATGTCCTAATATATGGTCAATTTTTGTATAGGTTCCATGAACTGCTGAGAAGAAAGTATACTCCTGTCTGTCACCATTCAGTTTTCTCCAAAGATCTATCATACCTAATTTTCCTAATATTCAATTTACCTCTTTAATTCCTTATTGTTTGTTTTGTGGTTTGATTTATCTAATTCTGAAAATGCAAGGTTGAGATCTCCACTATTATAGTTTTGTTTTCTATTTCTTCTTGCAACTCTCTTAACTTCTCCTTTAGGAAGTTAGATGCTATACCACTTGGTGCATATATATTTAGTATTGAAATTGCTTCATTGTCTATGCTACCCTTTAGCAAGATATAGTTTCCTTCCTTATCTCTTTTGATTAGATCAATTTTTGCTTTTGCTTGATCTGAGATAAGGATGGCTACCCCTGCTTTTTTGACTTCACTTGAAGCATAATAGATTCTGCCTTTTACCTTTACTCTGTATGTATCTCCCTGCTTTAAATGTGTTTCCTGTAAACAACATATTGTAGGGTTCTGACTTTTGATCCAGTCTGCTATCTGTCTCCACCTAATGGGAGAGTTCATCCCATTCATATTTACAGTTAAAATTACTAATTCTGTATTTCCTGCCATCATATTATCCCCAGATTATGCTTTTTTCCCTTGCCCCCCCAAACTCCTTCCACAGCATTAAACTTATGAGCTCCACTTGCATCACACAGTCCTCCCTCTTTAGTATCCTTCTCTCCTCCCTTTAAAACACTTTCCCTTTCTTGTTCCCTTCTCTCATTATTCTTTTCCTTTTCCCTTTTCCTCTCCCCCTTTTTAATGAGGTGAGAGAGAATTTTCTGTAAAGCAATATGTCAATTATTTTCTCTTTGAGCCAATTCTGATGAGAGTAAGGTTCACACAATGTTTCCCCCCACCCACCTTCCCTCAGATATGATAGGTTTTCTTTGCCTCTTTGTGGGATATAGTTTTTTTCTGACATGATCCCCTTTCCATTTCTACTTCCTTTTTTTTTTTTTTTTGGTTATATCATTAAAATCAAATTATACATGTAGTCTTAATACATATCCACAAAAGAAATAAGTTCCTTTTACCTTTTTCTGCTTCTCTTGAGTCCTAAGATTAGAGATCAAATTTTTTTGTTTAGATCTGTTTTTTTTTCCTTAGAAACATATGGAATTCATCTATTTCATTAAATGTCCATCTTCTTCCATCAAAGAAATGCTAAACTTAGCTGGGTAGTTTATTCTTGGCTAGATTCCAAGTTCTTTTGCCTTTCAAAATATCAGATTCCAGGTCCTTCTATCCAGATCTTGAGTGTCCCTTATTGTGCACCTTGGTATTTGAATTGTCTTTTCCTGGCTGCTTGTAATATTTTTTCCTTAGTCTGATAGTTCTGAGATTTGGCCACAATGTTCCATGGAGTTTTTCTTTTCTTTTCTTTTCTTTTTTTAGGGTCTTTTATAAAAGGTGTTTGATGAATTCTTTCAATGCCTATTTTACCTTCTGGTTCTATTACCTCTGGGTAGTTCTCTTTGATAATTTCTTGTAAAGTAGTATCTAGGCTCCTTTTTTTCATCATAATTTTCAAGAAGTCCAATAATCCTCAGATTCTCTCTCCTAGATCTATTTTCCAGGTCTGTCATTTTGGCAAGTAGATAGTTGACATTTTTCTCCAGATTTTCATTTTTTTTTGGTTTTGCTTGAATGATTTTTGGTGTCTCAATAAATCATTCATTTCTATTTGCTCAGTTCTGATTTTAAATGAGTTATTTTCTTCATTAGCTTTTTTTACTTCTTTTTGTATGTGTCCAATTGAGATTTTAAATGAGTTGTTTTGCTCTATGGATTTTTTTTCCATTTCACTAAATTTGTTTTTTAGTGAGTTATTTTCTTTTTCCAATTCACAAATCCTACTTTTTTGGGAATTCTTTATCTTTTCCAATTCACAGATCATACTTTCCTGTGATTTCTTTACCTTTTTCAATTCCCTAATTCTGTTTCCTTGAAATTCCTGTGAACTCTTTACCTTTTCCAATTCACATTTCAGGAAGTTGTTTACCTTTTCTAATTCACATTTCAGAACATCGTTATTCTTTTACATAGCTTCTCTTTCCTTTCCCCATTTTTTTCTAATTCTCTTTTTAGATTTTGATTAGTTTATTCTAGAAGAGCATTATTTGGAGTATTGTCTGGAGGCTGTCTGTTGTTAGTCTCCTCAGGGTTGGAAACCCGCTCTTTTTCTGCATAGAAGCTATCAATCGTTTTCTTCATTTTTTTTTACTCATTTTTTTAAAAACCCTTCAGGGTCTGCCTTCAGTGCAAGGAGGTTACCAGCTTCTTCTGCAGAGCAAGGATGGGTATATGTACAGTAACTGTCCTCTCAATGGGCTGCAAGAAACAGCTGAGCTGCAGGAGGGCTCTGAAAAGAGCTCCACACTGAAGTGAGTATGCCTGGATATCATAGGCTGGGTTGTGTAAGTGCCCTTTGAGGAGTCCTGCTGTGAGGATTAGTGACTGCCTTAGAGCTAGAGGTTAGGCAGCAAAAGTATCACTGCTCCCCCCCAAATGCCTGCTTTGAGTATTAGCAGTCATCCTATCCCTCACCGCACCAGGAAGTATCTCTGCCTGGGTAGCAAAGTCAAGCTGGGGAAACTCCACTACCCCAGGCTGAGCCCCTCACTGTGCAGATGAGAGGCTGCCCCGGGCTGTGCCCTTGCAGTATGTGACTGTCCCCCAACAAGAGCCCCTTGCTGCAGAATGATGTGAAGAGTTGTGTTATGGTCTGCAGTGAGTCACTTTCAGTCCTGGGTGGGTGCAGCTAGATCCTCTCAGGCTTTGGTGTGCCTTAGAGTACCCACTACCCTAGGCTCCAACTTCTCTGCTGGTTCACTACTCTGCCACCAAAGCAAAGAAGTCAGGCTATGTCTGAGAGCTCTATGTAAACCTTGTAATCACATTTCTATCCCTGCTCCAAGCTGGTCTACTCCTACCACCTCAGGTCAAACTTTTTCTGGTGATATTCCAGATTCTCTTCTGCTGGTAAATTGTTGTACTTCCAAACTTTGTGTGTTTTACCAGTCAAGTGCTATTTTTGAGGCAGAATTAAATAGTTGGTAGAGAGCTTAAAAAGTCCCATCTGGCTTCTCTGCCACCTTGTCTTCACCCTTCTAGCTCTCTTTTAAGATTTTTTTTTTATAATTTCTTCTAGGAGAGCCTTATGTGATGGGGACCAGGTTGCATTCCTCTTTGGTCCTCTTTTGTCTGGAGACTGTCTGCTATTAGTCTCCTCCATATTGAAGACCTGCTCTCTTTCTGTATAGAAGCTATTGATGGTCCATTTGGCTTTTTTACTCATTTTTTAAAGCCTTTAAGGTCTGCCTTCAGGGTAAGGAGGTTGCCAGCTTCCTCTGCAGAGCAGGGATAGGTATATGGACAGTAGCTATCCTACAAATGGGCTGCAAAGAGAGAAGGGCTCTGGGAAAAGCCCCGCTGTACAAATTAGTGACTGCCCTGGGGCTAGAGGCTAAACTGCAAAAGTGTCGCTGCCCCAAGCAGAACCCTATGTGGAGATTAGTAGTTGCCCTGGGAAGAGCCCTGCAGTGCACTGAAAGTGTTTCTGCCCTGGGGAGTGAATTCAAGCTGTGGAAGTTTTATTGCCCCAAGAGGACCACCTCCCCTGCAGTTTTGTGACTGCCCTGGGCAAAAGCCCTGTGCTACAGCTGCACAGCTGTGTTGTGGTGTGTGCTCAGTCACTTCAGGTTTTGTGTGGGTGTAGCCTGATCCTGTTAGATTCTGGCGTTTTTTGGAGTACATTTTAGCTTTAATTTCTCTGCTGGTCTACTGATTTGCAACCAAAGCAGAACAGCCAACCTGTGGTAGAGTCCTCCCTGTAAATTCTCCACCCGTGGAGATTGCCTCTGCCGCAGTCCACTCAGTATGCTACCTTCTCGTTCTATTTCCCTGCTCACACTGGCCCGGTCCCACAGCACAGGGCATACCTTTTCTGGAGATCTTCCAAATTATCTTTGGCTGGTAAATTGTTGTACTTCCAATATTCATGGATTTTACAGTCAAGCACTGTTTTTGAGGCTGAATTTGGTACTTAGTAGTGAGGTTATGAAAGGAGCTTAGAATGCCTCATGTGTCTTCTCCACCATCTTGGCTCTGCCCTCATTATTTTTTTCTAAATATTTAAAATAAATTTTTGGGAGTTTGATTGGTATGGTACTACATAAGTAGATTAACTTAGGCAGTATTGTCATTTTTATTATATTTGCTCAGCCTACATATGAGCACTTCATGTTTTTCAAACTGATTAGATCTGATTTTATTTGTGTGGAAAGTGCTTTGTAGTTGTGTTCATATAGTTCCTGACTTTCCCTTGGCAGATTGATTCCATAGTATTTCATGCTATTGACAATTATTTTGAATGGAATTTCTTTTTGTATCCCTTGCTGTTGGACTTTGTTGGTAAATATAAAAATATTTATATGGATTTATTTTGTATCCTGCTATTTTGCTAAAGTTGTAAATTTTTTCTAGTAGTTTTTTAGTTGATTCTCTAGGGTTCTCTAAGCATACCATAATATCATCTGCAAAGAATGATAATTTGGTTTTCTCATGACCTACTCTAATTCCTTTAATCTCTCTTTTTTTTTTCTCTTATTATCAAAGCTAACATTTATATCAGTGAATCTTGAAAAATCTTTGGAAACATCTCAAACTTGTGGCTGATATAGATCTAAGATTCAACAATATTGTTCCTCCTAATTACTACAAAATATGTATTGCTTGAACAATAAGTGCCCCAAATGAAAAATTATATATTATTTTATATTATTCTTCCAGAAAAGCTAGAATGATATGAATTAAACAAGAACATAATTATTCAGAAATGAAATAAATATTAATACATTAATGTCAATGTGAATCTACTAAAGCTCCACAAGGATCCTCATTTGGTCATATGCTATTTAATAGTTTTAATCAGTGACTTAAATGAAAACATAAATGGAATGCTCTTTAAATTGGTATATGACACAAAGTTGAGCAGAATAGTTAATACACTGAGTGATAGAGCCAATGTTGGAACAAATCTTCTAAAATAAACTTTAATAGAGATAAGTGGAAACACAATCTGCTTTATAAATATAATATGGAGATAATTTTTTAAAAAATTGTTCTGAAAAAGATTCCAGGGGTTTTATTGGATTTTAAACTCAATATGAATCAATATTTTGATGTGATCAACAAAACAAAGAATATGTTTTCATAGGGGCATAGATTGTAGAAATAAGAAGATATCACTGTTCCTGTACTCTGCACTTATCAGATCTCAGATGTTCTATTTTGAACACCATGTTTTAAAAAATACGTTGGTAAACTAAAGAATGGGACAGTAGACAGAGTATTGGGCCTGGAGTCAGGAAAACTTACCTTCATGAATTCAAATCTTATTAATTTTTTAGCCTTAGACAATTCACTTAATCCTGTTTGTCTCATTTTCCTCATCTATAAAATGAGCTGGAGAAAGAAATTGCCAAACCATTACAATGTCTTTGTTAAGAAATGATATTGGACTAACTGCCATCTAGGGGAGGAAGTGAGGGGAAAGAGGGGAAAAGTTGGAACAGAAGGTTTTGCAAGGGTCAATGTTAAAAAATTACCCATGCATATATTTTGTAAATAAAAAAGCTATAATAAAAAATAAATTAATTAATACTTTTTTTTTAATTACCCTATGAGGTCAAAAAAAGTCACATAACAAAAAACAAAAATAATAACTGAGCAACAACAAACTGATGAAAGACCAGAGGGAGCCATCGGAATGTGTCCATAACAAAATGAAGAGCATTTGAAGATATCATGGATGTTTAACCTGGAAAAGAAAAGACTCAGAGATATGGAAGTAGAAGTAGTTTATAGCTTTCTTCAAATATTTTAGGATTGTCATTGGATGAGGAATTAAGCTTGTTCTCTTTGGCCAGAACCAGAAACAATGGATAGAAGTGTAAAAAGTTAAATTTAGGACTGATGCCTAGAAAAAACCACAATGAAAACTATCCAAAAACTGAATGTGATAATTCTAGAAGTATTAGTTTCTCCTTCTTGGAAATGTTGGGGGAAAAAAGACTGAATATGTTTTTGCAAAGTAAATGAATTAGGGATTCTTTTCATGTATGAATTGAATCTGATTATGATCATTAATGAAATGAATCAGGCATCTAGCCTTATGAGAGCCTTCCAATTTTCAAACTATGCAATTATTTAATCTTATTATTCTTCTCATGGGAATTATATAAGAAGCACATATTTTTATTCTTGGATACATTGTGTCTTTACATCACAATAATTTTACCTCCTCTTCTAGATTGAACTCATCCTTATTATTAAAAAAAAATTTACACCTGGTACATTGGTCACAAATGACCAGTAATACAATGCTTCAACCTAATCATCCTTTACCCTTTGCCTTGATAATGGAGGCATATTTCATTATCACTTTTCTTAGATTTTCATTCACTTTTCAATTACTCAGATTTTGACTTCCATTTAGTCAGATAAAGGAAGAAAGTAAGGAGTAAGAGAAAGAAGAGGAAGACAAAGAGAAGGAAAAAGAAGAGTAGGAGAGAGATTTCTGTTTTTCTTTTATGAGCTGAACTTTTATATGTTGATTCATTATGAGTTTTGAGATTCCTGGGGTATATGGAATAACTTATAGATGTAAACTTAATTTCCCAAAACTCTTCATTTCCATATAATCTGTAGAAAACAGATTGCTATGAACATTGCTCTCTTTGTCTGCTATTAAACAGAACCAATTCTTATCTAAGTTTATAGGGTTTTTCCAGGATTTCATACTATGAAACTTGACTCTTTCATTCATAGAGTTTCTCATGGATCCTGCTATTCTTCTGTTTAGAATGCTTTATGAACACATCATAATCCTATTATTACTTAAAGATTATTTTGCTATATTTGATATCACTCAGAAAAAGACTATGTAAACCACATGTAGAGTAAAACATCCACCATGAAAAGGCATTTTTTTCCTGCCTTGAAGAATTTTCTCATGACTACAAATTATCTTTTAATTTGGCATACAAAAATAGGAAACTATTTTGTACTTTTCACCTACAAGTTGTCATTGCTTTTATTTTAAATTTTTTTTTTCCATTAGCAATATGTTCTTTGTCCCTTCAATTTCATATTGGATTTCCTGGTGAAGGTATCCTAATATTTTAATTAAATTTTTTAAACAAAAATTATACCTTAAAAATAACTTTGGCAATACAGCCAGGTCCAGAAATAAATGATATTTTAATAAAAATATATATTTATTTCCCCTCTTCTTTTCTAAAAATATATTTTGTTTTTTTTTTTGTCTTTACACCATAATTATTTAAAAAAAAACAATAACAGTAATCTCTCCCCTTCTATAGACTGAATATTCTTTTATAACAATTTCAAAAATTTAAGAAAAATACTTAACATATTAACCATAGCTGACAATATATGTCACAATCAAGTCTACCAATCCCTCCAGTTATTTTGCTATTAAGACTAAAGCATTCTTCTCCCAGAATGTACCCACTTTGTCACCCTTCACCTTTTTTTTTAAATTATGATTTTGTGGGGGGGATTTGTTTGGTTTTTGCTACCACAATGAGTGATATTTTGAATATTTTGGTGTTTACTGATTGTCTTTTACTTCTTTAGGATATATTAACATTAATGAGATTGGTACATCAAAGGGAGAGTACAATTTAGTCACCATTTTTATATAATTGCAAACAAACAATGGATAAACCGTTTCTCAATTCTATCAGCAGAGTTTAGGTGAGTCCTTTTTCACCAAGCCTTCCAGTTTTCTGTTCTGTTTTTTTGGTTTGATTTGTTTCCTTTTTGATCCTCTTTGTCAATTTGCAGAGTGTAACATGGACCTCAGAATTGTTCTAACCTATATTTCTGTTTCTGTTAATGATTTAGAACATGTTTTGTCACAATTATTTATATGTCCCAATCTTTTATAATTTTTGGCTCCTATTCTATGATGACTATTTTTGTAGGAATCTTTTCTTTTTTTTTCATAAAATATTAAGAAAAACATAGATTTCTTTCTTAAATTTTTTGTGAGTAAAAGAAGCTTGTCCATGGAATTCAGGTTACTATAAGTCTGACAAGCAAGCATACAGCATTCATAGATACAGCGATATAAGGGATCAATGAGATTATCTGTGTAGATAAACTCATTTTATAGTTGAAGACATTGAGGACTTTAAAAAATATGACTGGCTTACTCAGCAATACCAGAGCCATGTCTAGTCATCTTGTTCTATATCTGGCCATGGGAACCAGAAGACTCTGGAGGAGAAAGTGAGACTGGTGACTTTGCAAGTCTTCCCTCAGTTAAATCCTATTCACTTACATGACATAGGATCACCCCCACCCTGATGTCATGGACCTTTTTGAGAATTAAAGGACAAAACAACAAAGACAGTGCTAGAATTACATAGGACTCCAAATCCTGCACTCTTAAAACTTCTTTGAAATTTTCAGAAAAATAGAGATGCTCTAAATGTTTGTATTGCAAGGCCACATAAAAAGAAATCTCTTCTTTAAGGGACCAATATATGACTCTACCAAAGAGATCCAATGAATCAAATTTATTTAATTAATAATTTATTAAATGTTAATAATTAAATTATTTAGATTTTTTTTTTTTTGCTTAATCAAAGTGCTACCTACCGCCAATATTCAACAATGAGATTATTCATTAGCAAGAGTGAAGAAGAAAGACATCATGAAGGACTGATATTGAGAAGCAAAGCTGACTGGTACTAATAAAAAATAGATTTTTTCTTTTATTGGGAAGAAAACAGATATTAGTTAAACAGATTGGTGTGTTTGCATTTCTACCTGCAGACTGTTTAGATTTGCTTACTAAAGTGTTAACAGGTGTGGGGGGAGCAAATCATAATAGTTCATTCCCCCCCCCAAAAAAAAAGCCATCCAGAGCTCTAAGATACTATTATCTTTTTTCTAAATTTAAAGGTATACGCATTATACAGGATTATTTTTTATTTATAAAACTCTATTGAGCATTAATGCTCACTGAAGTAATAATAATAAAAACATATATAATATATATATACATATATATATAGCATTTTAGAGTTTATAAAGCACTTGCTTTGCAATAAGATACTTTACTACTATTATTGATGAGGGCAATATAAATTGATTCACTAGAAAGAACTAATAAATAGAAATACATATAGAATAATTTTATATCTATTTGTATCTAATGGTAGCCATCTTTAAGGTGGGAGTAGGGAGAAAAAAAGTAAAATGAAGAAATTTACTTCATAACTTTGTTGTATTTTAGAGGAAATAAGTTATGCATAGCAGATTTGCAGTTTCATATACAAGCTTCTTGCTGCAGATGAATCAATCTAGAAAAATAGCATCATTTAATCACTTTATTGGAAACGATTGTTGTTTTTCAGTCATTTTTAGTCATGTGTAACTTTCTATGAACCTCATTTTTTTTTTTTGCCAAAGAAACTTTAGTGGTCTACCATTTCTTTCTCCAGCCATATTGGAGTATTTCCTACTACACAGGTGAGGAAAGTGAGGAAAACAGGGTTAAATAGTCACATTAATCTAGTAAATGGCTGAGGCTGGATTGCACTCAGGAAATGAGTCTTCCTGACTTCAGGCCTGGGATTCTATTCACTGTAACACCCAGGAGCCCTCAAGTTAGATATTCCAATTTAAGGTGATAGAGAATGACTTTGAAATGAAAAGGCATGGAAGCAGAGGCAGGGAAACTTTGGCAAACACATTAGAGTTTCTGAAATGTGGATATCTTCCATTCCTCCAAATTCCATCCTCAGCCTTAAGATTACTATATTACTTATTTTTTTTTTTTTTGGTTTTGTGGATTGACCCCATGATTTTATTGGTACAGGGAATTTCTCATAAGAAAACCCATTGAACTTCAAAGTAAATGTACCCTTCTCTGCACCTTATATTCTTAGAGAATTGCATGAGAACACTGAGAGTCAATTTTCTAAGAATCCTAGTACTAGTATACTCTAGGTAGGCCTTGAACCCAGGCAATCTTAGCTCTGAGGCTAGTTCTTTATTCCAACTGCAGAGTATGTTTCAAAGGTATTCTGTGTAGTAAGAAATAATGAGGCTTAACTGTCATTAAGAGGCAGTCTTAATTTAGAAAGTGAATTTTTGGTATAACAGAACTTATTTATGCCAAGATTTAGCTACATTTAGTGCAGGGATGCTAAAATATTTTCTGTCATGGACGCTTTTGGAATCCTTAAAAATCTATAGATTACTTCTCAGAATAATATTTCTAAATTAATTACAAAAGAATCAATTATTGTGAAATAGTTATATATAAATGTATATCATAGTATCGCTATATAATTTGGTCTTTTCATCTATCTTTTCATGCCTATGTCTTTTCTATGTCTGTCTGTCTGTCTGTCTATTTATCTAACCAGATATCTAACTATCTAGCTATCTGTGTGTCTGTCTTTATACCTTGCTCTGGGTTAATTCCCAAGGGATTTTGTAACTCTCTTGTTTATTACTCAAATTCAATAAAATTGGGAACATATTACATAGCATCTCCTAGTATAATTGGAATGCTACCAAACTTGCTAGCATAAAGTTTCCATTATTATAGGAAACTTTTCCCTCCCAAAAAAATAAACAGAAATTTTATATTGAACAACTATTCTCCAGGCTTCCAACGCCATTCTTTTGCTTCAAGATAAATTACAATTTTATAAACTCAAGTCTTCTTAAAATCCTTGTTAAATAATATAGATAGGAGTAAGCTGGTAAAATATTTAACAAACTTCAGAAAAATAAAATGTGTTCAACATATTTTTAAATTTAATCTGTGTCACAAACATTTTCTCCATAACATTTTAAGTCTAGATAATAATTTTTAAAACCCAATAAATCAAGCCCTTTTTTATCTTTTGTTTTTCAGTTTCTTAGATATAAAAGATCATATTGAAAATTTAACAATCAACTCCCACGAATCTGCTCAAGCTGATCCCAGTAGATTCCCAACTATCTGACACAAATAGAAACTGAGAGTTTGAATGGAAACCTAGTGTTTGAACAAAATAGAAAAAAAAATACTGTCCAGATACACAAAAGCATTCTGCTTATACTGGATGATTGTTCCATGAATCATCATCATCTTTGATGATCTGGAGGGATTTGACTTTGCAGACTCCTTAGTACACTAAGAGGCAAAAGATGCTCTAAAGAAAGAATTCAGTACTAGGTTTTGAATGTCATCATTGTGTTTCTGCCATTTCCACATCAATAATTTGGGGTCAGGTTAGGATTGCCAGAAAACTATATACACTATTCATCTCCATAATTCTCAGCTACACTACCAATTTGCTTTTTTCACTTTCTTTCCTCTTCTTCCTTTCTATGCTTGAAGAATAATTAATAAAACTTATTTAATAGAGTGAGGGTGTCTTAACATTTGTCCTCTCAGAGATGAGGGAGGAAAGGAATTTCTTGCTATTCCAAGGTTTTCTTACAGATTATCATAATCATAGAAATTGGAAAATTCAAATGATCATAAGTCCCTGAATAATAAATAAGCAAATTAAGAATGATTATAAATCAGGGTTTATTTAATGAGAATAAGACATGAATTTCAAAAACAGAAACATGGATAGCCAGGCCAATACTGCAACTTTAAGGAGGGGCAGGGATTATCTGGGAAGAAGAGAGAAATTATAACCAAATGTGGACAATTTTGTGCCTTCTATACTCTCAATGGAGATTTCAAGAAAGGAGAATCCATATAAGTTGTTGTCCCTTCAGTCTAGGAGATAGTCCAGATAAGCTGTGACTGTCCTTGAGTGCAGGATTTAAGCCACTAAATTATGTATTTAAATAACCTCAATTCTTCCTTCTTGTTAGGAAAAATTAATTTAAAAGTTTATTAAATTATTAAAATTATTAATTAAAAATTAATTTTAAAAAATTAAGATAGAGAGGCAGAGCAATTAGAAATGGCAGGAAGTCACAGTCAAAGTGCCTGGATGATCCATCTATTGACTGGCCTGATATATAATGATCACTAAGAAAAGAAGTATGATAGAATGAAAAGATGTCTGAAATTACAGGAAAGAACCAGAATTCAGTTTCCAGCTCTTCTACTTACAATTTACATATGTGACCTTTGGCAAGTGACTGAACCTTTCAAAGTGTGTTTCCTCATCTATAAAATGATTTCTAAGATTCCTTCCCATTCTATCTCTAGGACCCTATTAAAAAAAAAAGTCATTATCTTTCCCCAAAAACCCTCTACCCCTTCCACCCCTTCCAAAAATTGGCAGTAATAGGAAAATTTAAATAGGAAAAAATGGGGGGAAATACTCTGTAATATAACAACATGCCTTATTTGTAATTCCTGAAATATATTCAACATATAATTATTAACCATATTTTATAAGAAAAAAATAAAAAAATCAATAAGATGTAATCTATTTTTAAGTTTCTTGACATAGTTAAAAGGATAATACATGGATGCAAATTAACATAAGCACACAAGCAAAATTATGAGTTCTGGAGAAAAAAAATTCAAATTATGCTTCAAGAAGTAGAAGGGGGAGAGATTGCTTCTGGCTAGGCTGAAGGTTTCATGGAAAAGCTGGTATTTGAGCACATACTAAACGAATAGAAAGGATTTGATAAATGATGATAGGAAAGGGGAATTACAAGCTGGGTTAGCTGTACGAAGAAAGGTAGAGAGATAGGAAAATATAAGACATGTTCAGCAAATGATTAATAGTGAAGTTAGGCTAGAGCATGAGGTAGAGCAAAAATGTCAGACAATATTAAAGCAGTAGTTTAGGACATAGGCATCCATGAATACTGGCCCAAGTAATTTAGACTTTATTTAAGTGATAGAAAATCATTGAAGATTTCTGAGCAGAGCAGTGACATGATTAGAGTTATATTCTAAGAACATTAATCTGGTACCTATGTACATAATGGATTGAAGGAAATGAGAATTACTATTCATAGTCCCTTCAAGAGGTAATAAAGGATTTGAACTAAAGTATTGTCAATGGGAATGTAATGAAATAATAAAAACAAGGAATGACATGCATTCAGTTATTCTCTCTTATAAGAATCCAAATAATAGAAAAGAGATTAGGATATAATGTCATGAGCAATTACAAAGACAATTTTAAAAGTTTTATCTTGATAAATGATCATGCAAAAAAATTTCAGTTCTGGTAATCAAAATATTTTTATGTTAAAAGGAATGAAGCAGACCACAAGTCTTGCCCTATTATATTAAATGTCAAATGAGTAAAGTAATTATTTTCTTAATTGACATAAAGTTATTTTATATTGATTATGTTTGCAAATCCCTTTGGTACATGAATATTTGTAATTTTCTAAAAAGGTTCTCAAAAGGTCTTATAATTACTTTTTTTGGATGATGTGAGATTCAATCATAGATTTTTTAGAACCTACATAGACATTCATTCACATATACATATGCACACAACATATATACATATGCATGTATGTTTATGTATGTGTATATATAGGTATATAAGCTTTGAATATTTATAAACTTATTCAGCATTGATGATGATTGTGTCTTCTGTATATAGAGCATTGTGCTAAGTGTTAAAAGAAATATCAAGTTTAGATAAGATCAGTACCTTGTCTTATGGAACATACAATAAGATAAGACACAAAATGACAGTGATAATACAATTTTATTAGATCTCAATTATATTTCAACGAATTAATTCTCTCACTATTTTGCACCATCCCTTCAACGATACAGACTACAACATATTTTTTGGGTAACCATCCTTGTGAGACCTCAGCATATGCTCAAAACATCAACATACTAAAGACCTCCATGATGCAGTTAATTTACAACAATATGCAGGTGCTTTACAAAAGTACAAAAATGCTCAAGGATTAGAAGTTGTTATTCACTGGGAGAAATAGAATCATAAAGAAAATAAATATCAGTTAACCCTTAAAGGCTATTTATATTAACCACCTATAGGTTTCTTGGGTTTCAATCTAAATTGAAAAGAAGCTTGTTATTACTGGTCACTTTTGTTTAAAGTCACCATGGACCATTTAAAATGTATGAAAAAAATAACGGGGAAAACATATTAAAATTTTACAGATTTCAACAAGAAGTTTTATAATCTATTTAAGCAGTAATTAATTACTTGTGAATCCATCTACTGTTATTAATATAATTGTTCAAATTCATATTAAAATTACAGTAATATAATTAGTGTTGTTTTTTTCACATAGGAAAGCTTTAAAATGCACTTTTACATATAAGTATTCAAATAATGATAAATTCAATGTTGGGAAAAACAATTTTAATTATTTTATCAAAATTATTATTTCAGATTTGGACATTGCCTTTTACCCCAAAAATATTGATTGAGTACTTATGAAGTGCCCAGCACTATGAAAGGACTATTTGGAATAAAATAATGATATTATCACTGACTTAGAAGGCTATGAAAGTGTTGAACCTTAAACTGCAATACTGATTTAGTGTGCTCTAATTGGTAATGTCCTTTTTATAATAGAATAAAAATTCAATACAAATTTGTCTGACTTCAAATGTGATCTGACTAGAACCACAAGATAAGAGATCTATTATCCTTTCTTGCCCATAGTGTCCTTGGGCACTATGTTTCAGATCCTATTAATTTAATTCAATTACTGTTAGTTTCATTAGCTTTGTAAGTCACCATTTTACATAGTTGATTTACTTTTACTGAGCTTCATTGTTGCTGTTCAGTCATTTCAGTTGTTTCCAACTCTTTGTGCAGTTTTTTTTTTTTTTTTTAGATACTGAAATAGTTTGTTATTTCTTTCTCCATTTTTTTTTTTACAAATAAAGAAACTGAGGCAAAAAGGGCTAAATCACTTGTCCAGGATCACACAACTAGCAAATGTCTGAGGCTAGTTTTGAACTCATGAAGATGAATTGTTCTGACTCTAGGACCAACATTTTATGCACTATGGCACCACATAGCTGCCTAAAATGAGCTCCGAACATGCTAAAATTTTCACATGAACTATTAATCAACCATGCTACCCTACTTTGAACCAATTGGTCCCACTTAGTCGATGATCTGTACACAAATGTGAAATTTTATATATCTTATCATACATTTTACTAAATTTCACATACCATTCTATATACTGTTGCAATCCTGTTAGATGTTATTATGTCATTTCAATATCTTATCTTTACCTCCCAGATTCATAGTATAAGAATTGAATTAAAATGAGATTTCACTGATGGGAGAAGATAATAGAATCATCAACTTGGAGTTCAAAGGGACCTTACCTAGTCTAACCCTCCATTTTACAGATAAATCTGAGACCAAGAGGTTAAATAAATTGTATAAAGTCTTCAAGACATAAAACTGGCAGAGCTTATATTTGAACTTTTGACTCTATTCTTTCCATTGAACCACACTATTTATTGTACTTTTTGTAAATGTTCAGTTATTTTAGCTGTGTCTTTCTCTTCATGACCCCATTTAGGGTTTTCTTGGCAGATATTGAAGTGACTCACCATTTCCTTTTACAATTCATTTTATAGATGAGGAAACTGAGGCAATGTTAAGTGACTTGCCTAAGAGTTACACAGCTACTGAGTGTTTGAAGCTAACTGATTTCAAGTCTTTTCTGATTGCTGGTGCTCATTTCATTTCTTCACCTTACTCGCCTACCTATTGTACAAGATCATTTTTAAAAGAAATACTTCTCAATTTGGACAATGATTTTTTGAGAATAATTTTATTAGCCCATCTAGCAAAAGTATAAATAAACCTCATTGAACTAAAATTTTAATCAGAAATTTTACATCTTTAACTAAAAATACTTCTTGCTTCAGTTTGAACAAACTTTGATGTAAATTATTTCTGTATTTGATAATACTGACAAGAAATACATTGATAATAAAAAGTACCATATATCAATTTTTCTAAGTTAAAAAATAAATTATTACTAGGAAAATAGTTCATCATTTTTTTCTTAGTTTAACAATTTTTAAAATAAGTGAATCTGGAAATGCTATTCATTTTTCTTTTTCTTTTTTTCCTTATAAAGAAAAAATAGACAACATAGATCTAATTCTATTAATTGAGAGATTTTTGTAAGTCTACAATGAAAGAAATTATAGAGATTATAGCTCTGGGCTATACTAGAGCTAATCAAATGTAAACATGATAGTGAACAGAAGAATATCCTAAAGCCAGTATACAAAAAATCCAAATATAAATCCTAGAAGATAGGTGGTTATTATTAATAGTGAAAGGAACTTCAGATTGGAAGTAGCTAAATAGATGCCTCTTTTTCTATTATTAATCTTTGTTGAGATTTTGAATAAATGGATTAAACTCTTTCAGTTCTTCAAGCAAAAATTGTGATTTTTAAAATTTCTACCTAAATATTTGGAATTCTTAATAAAAATTCCAAGAATAATAGCATAATTGTCATTGTCCTTCAATCTTGAAGAGAAATAGGGCATCATGAAAGTGATGCTGTGAAATAAAAAATGTAAATTGGATTTAAGTGAGGGTTAGTTGTACAAAGTCACCAGTTTCACTTTCTCCTTTAGAGCTATCTGGATCCAGTGGCAAGATATAAATCAAAATGACTGGAGATGGCCCCAGATGCAGTGGGAGAGGTTGGGCTTTTTACCCAGGCATAGACAGTATATATTACTTGAAAATAAAAGGAATATTCCCAATCATGAAAAAGCAAAATATTATCCACAAGCATAAATTTTGAATACTAATAGCTGACCTTGAAAGTATGAAGTAAGTGCAAGTTTTATTCTATTTCTAAGAGCTGTCATCATTAGCAAAAAAATGGCCACCAAATTATATATATTTTTAAAGTTACTACAATGCACAAAGATTTTCCAATAGAGCAATGAAGAGGTGCAATGGATAGAGTGCTGGCCATGGAATCAGAAAAGTCTTGAGTTCAAATTCAGCTTTAAACACTTATGTGAGTTTAGCCAAGTCACTAGACTTCAATTTGATTCAGTTTCCTCACATTTAAAAATGGGTATAATAATACCGACTATCTCCCAGGCTTTTTATGAGGATAAGATGAAATAATATATGTAAAGCCTCTTACAAATCTTAAAACTAAGTACAAAATGGGAAAGGGTGTTGTAATCCATTTCAATTGCAGGAATGCTCATATGCCTGAATTCACAAATCTTTGACTCATACAAATAGTTATCCTCAAATAATTAGGTTTTAGGGGATCCAGAAACCATCCTCTCTAGAACATATGTAGAAAGCATGCTCTTTCTCTTGTAACCATTAATTTTCCACTTATTTCTGTTTATTATCTTAGATTTTTCTGAGCTGAACTAGTACTATGTACTATGACTATTCTTTTACAGTGGCCTTATAGGAAAACAGACTCAACTTTAGGCAACTGTCATTCTATGTGATTGTAAGGGAAGAAAAAAGACATCCTAAAAATTATATATCAAAAGAATCACATACATTTTATAAAACAAATACTCATTTACCAAAAGAAATATGGGTATAACTACTACACTAGTCAAAAAGATGTTTGTCAAGCCATTTGCAAAGCAGTTTCAAAGGGTTCCACTTGCAGATAATGTGGCATGGGAAAAATTACCTTTATTTCTAATTACCTTGCAATCAATTAATTGAGAAACTAAAATCTTCCTAATTTGCATTGCAAGTGAATAAAGTAACAGGTTTATTTAAAGGAGATCACTTGATTACATGTGTATAGTAAGTTTTTGCTTTAAATACCTTGTAATGATATGCTATAGCAAGGGAAGTTTTCAATTTGGTGGACAGATATTTTAAATGGAAATTATATAATACGGAAAAAATGTATTGGACTCAATGTTGGGATAAATTCAAGTCTACATGCACTTGTTAAAAAATATGTTCCCTTACATAATCTGTATTCATAGAATACTTCATAATCACCTCCATTGAGAAATATGGGTCATATACAATTATCCAAATTATTACAAGAATAATCAACTTAATTTTAACAGGTTATTACAAAGTTGTTTAAAAATTATATGGTAATATAAGTGCATAGCATATGATGCTTCTTTGTGATTGTGAAATCCATTGTTTTCCATATACCAAGGTGCTTTCAAAGGATATTTGATCTAAAAAGAATTTGCCAATAAATTTTATAACTTAAGTGAAACGGATGACTACCTCCAAAAATATAGGCTTCCTAGATTAACAGAGGAGGAGGTAAACTGCTTAAATAGTCCCATTTCAGAAGAAATAGAACAAACAATTAATCAACTCACCAGGAAAAAATCCCCAGGACCAGATGGATTTACATGTGAATTCTACCAAACATTTAAAGAACAATTAGCCCCAATGTTATATAAACTATTTGAAAAAATAGGGGATGAAGGAGTCCTATCAAACTCCTTTTATGACACAGACATGATACTCATACCTAAACCACCAGGTCGATCAAAAACTGAGAAAGAAAATTATAGACCAATTTCCTTAATGAATATTGATGCTAAAATCTTAAATAAGATATTAGCAAAAAGACTTCAGAAAATCATCCCCAGGATAATACACTATGATCAAGTGGGATTTATACCAGGAATGCACACTAAAAACTACAAAATATTAAACAAATTTATGATTGTTACTCTATGACCTTGGAAAAGTCATGTATTTCCTTTTTCATTCAGTTTTCTCATTTATAAAATGAATCACATAACTAAGATGATCCCTAAACTAGAAAAGGGCACATATAAATTCTCAGAGATCTCTAAGATCACTAACCAATTATGTGACCTTGAGTCAATCACTTAAACTTTTCAAACCTCAATCTCAATACACACACACACACAAACACAAACACACACACACACACACACACACACACACACACAAACCAGAAAAATAATAACAACAAAACCTTTCATTTAATAATCTCAGTGGGTGGTGAAGATCAAGTGACATAATATATGCAAAAGCCCTTTGAAAGATGTAGAATGCCATCTAAATGTAAGTTGTTATTACCATCATCATCTCATTGACTCAGCAGGAATAAGTACACCGGCAGTCTATGATTTCATAAATTTGGTAATTATACCATTGAACTTTAAAAACAACAACAAATAATTCTTTGAAAGCAAACTATGCTGTCATGGTTGAATTTAAGAATTGCTTTAGATGGTTGCAAAGAAATGAACCAATTCATGCTAGTCATTTTTTTTAATTTAATGGAGATAGATCTGTATAATATGCTTTTTGAAAAGAAATTATATGCCTCCTTGAGGTAAATATTTCAAAGAGGTTTTATGAAAAGAGGAGAAAGGGAAAGAGAAAAGAAAAAAAGAAGAAAAATAAAAGAAGGAAGAATCCATAGTATTTGTAGAAAGCTTACATTAGCAAAGAACTTTAAAAATGTCTGATTTTATCCTTAATGATTAGGGGATATCATTGTCCCCATTTTATAAATGAAGAAACTAAATGACTTCCTGATATATAGTCATTTTCGAGGTGGAGTTCAAACTTCTAATTTCAAGTCCAATAAACTATTCACAAGAATTGTATAGGAAGTAGAGGCACAGGTAAAACTAGTATCAATACTAATGACTGATATAGATCCATTGAAATTTTCATCTCATAATGAATAAAGGATTTTCTGTCAAAGTATCATATGCAGAAAGATGGTAAGCTCTGTTTCGGACAGGATCAGTTTGATGTGTACTTCGATTATATCCAAAATGGCAGATGATAATATAGGAATAAATCTCAGAAGAGACACTAGAACTATATAGATATTTGGGTATCATTTGCATAGACATGATCTTTAATGTTCTGGTTAGTTTTCTGGAGGTCTCTGGACCAGACTTTGTTTCAGCAGAGTAATCACCACGAGAATAGCCAGAGATAAAGTCCAAAAATATTTATTGTCTCCTTATCTAGGGCCTGGGCTAGCTTTCTGGAGGTCCTCCAGAATGTGTCTTGGTTTCTATGGGGGAGGCAGGAAGACCACCACAGCAGTTTCTGTCTTGAAGTCTCCCTGAGTCCAGGAGCTTGTGCTCCAGCCTCCAGTCTTCTGTCTTCCCTCAGTCTGTTCCAGTCCCCCTCTAGGTCTGACTCTGGCATCTTATATACTCAATTACAATTAAATTCATTCATCATACTGAGTATAAGCCAATCATTATATCACTAGGGAACCATTACTTGTTATAAGATTAAATCAATCATACTGTACTAGAGAACCATTAATCACCATGCTAAACTAGATAACCATTGTCTCATCAATTCCACTGAGTTAATACTTTGTTGTAAGAATCTTTGTTTCAAAGTTCTGGCCCATTACAGTGGTCATTGAAATCATGGGAATTGATGAGACCATCAAACCAAGTGATATATAGGAAGAAGAAGGTCCTGGATAGAAACTTGGAGAACACCAATAGTGGGTTTGATACATCTGATAGAAAATTGAAGGATGTACAGAACTCATTAAATTGCTCAGCTGATATAATATCTCCCCTTGGAGAATGTTATAGATATCTTTCCAGGAGAATCATGATAACATATAAGAGAAGTACCTTATGTACACATTCTATAGCTGGTCCTGATTGGTTACTCATACAGTAGCAGAAAAGTGTTTGACTTAATAGAAATTCAGAAAAGTGGGTGGGTACATAGCCTCTTTTATGTTAGTCACTCTTGGAGGAATCTCAATTGATGTTTCATTCATGGCATATAATAGGAGACCATGGCATGTAAAAGAAGAATAGGAACAGTTCTTCACATCTTTTTTTTTTCCATTGAAATCACATGAATCCTGGAAAATAAGCCTTGGTTCTGAACCTCTGCTTTTTTTTTTCTTTTCCATTAAAAGAGAAAGTATTGGAATCTCATGACCTTGTAAATTTAAAAGCTTTCATGACAATATGTGTGGGTCCCAGTAATTCCAGATCCTGAGCTCAAAGTCAAGTCTCATAGGAAGAGAAGTAAATTCCTATGTAGCAAAAAGGTAACATTTGGGACTAGGACAATGGGAGCTGAGAAATAGATTCATTTAGTAATCTGCAACATCTAAACTTAAACTTGGAGTTACCATTTACATGTAAGAAAATATCCTTGTGTAAAAGTTAGGCAATATTAAGTAGTTAAATGAAACTAGGGCACTAATCACTGGCACCTAAAAATGTGGGACTGAACACAGAAGTGACAGGCTTAAGCTAATGGCATTAAAGAAGAGATTACCCCAAATCCCTTCTGGGTACCCCAGAACACTCAGGGCATAGTGTAGCTTGGCTAGATCTTAGAACGATGGCCAGAGCATGCTGTAGCATACTTGGATGGATGGCAATTCATCAAAGGAGACTCAAAAATGCCTGGACACATAAAAGAAAATCTGGAGGTAAGAGTGCCAATAAAATGTAGTGATGGGAAAGTATCCAGGAAGAAGTGGAAATCAACAATGTCAAAAACTACAGAGAGGTTTTAAAAAATCAAGATAGAAAAAAGGCCAGCATATTGGGAAACTGTAAGATCATTGGCAATTTTGGAGAAGGTAATTTACTTAAAGGATAAAATCAAGACTGCAGAGAGCTTGTGGAGAAAGGAAGTAGAGTCACTTAGCATAGCAGGTTTTTCTCTACTTATTTAGGTGAGAGAACAGGAAGAAATATCAGATTATAGTAAATGGGAAAGGGATGCTCAAGAGAGGGCTTTTTTTTAAAAAAACTAGGGACCCCTATAAATGTATGTAGACAGAAGAGAAAGAACTAGTGTAATGAGGCAGTGTGTTTAATTAATACTTATATCTTGAACTCACTTTATCTATAGTCAGAGCATATAATAATAATAATAATAATAATAATAATAATAATAACAATAATAAAAATTAACATTTATATAGCACTTTCAACATGTCAAGCAATTTACAGTTATCATTTATCTCAACAATTCTAGGAGGTAGATGCTATCCTTATCCCTATTTTACAGAAAAGTAAACAGAAAAAATAAGAGTTATAATTTGTCCAGGGTCACAGAGCTAGTCAATGGCTGAGACTGGATTTGAACTCAGGCCTTTCTGACTTCAAGAGCAATACTCTATTCAACATAATACGTCACGTTCCCTAATTATCTGAGTATCTACATGAAGAAAGCTATGTGATTATATTGCCAATATGAAAAATGTTGCCTTTAATAAATTTCTGTTAAAAATTATACTTTATGGTGCAGCTAAATGGCACGAGGGAGTCAGGAGGAACTGAGTTCAAATCTAAACTCAGGCTTACTACCCCTTACTAGCTGCATGAACCTGAGCAAATCATTTACCTTAATTGCCCCCCAAAAAAGAAAAATAAAACAAAACAAAGGCTAATCAAACTAAAACAAACCAAAACAAAAGAAAACAAAACCAAGAATTGTGCTCTATATATAGGATATAGAGGGAAATAGTGAAATGGATAGAGTGTTAAAACTTGGAGTCAGAAAAACATATTCTTGAGTTCAAATTTGGTCTTAGATACTTATGAGTTGCATGGCCCTGAAAAAAAAAAAACACATTTAACCTTGTTTGTGGAAAATTTCAGAGTTTCATCAATAAGCTATTTACTTATCTATCATTCTCCAATAATATATTTTATAGTATTTGACAAGTTGATGAGAATGAGATAAAAACTTAAAGTTGTCTTTATTATATTTCTCTATTTTTGCTCTCAAGTTTTTAATAGTATTGTAGAGGGTCAGAGATAGTAGGGGAACTCTGGGTGAGGTATAAGACCCTTCAGCCAGAGGGAACTTGCTGACAATGTCTGGTTTGGATCCCCATCTCCCCTAAGGGCTCTATGCCTTCCTGAGAAGTCAGGGGGAGGTGACAACCTGTGTTGTAGTTGTAGCAGAGTGATACCAGGAGTCAAAGAGTAACACACACAATAGCAAGTTGTTTATGTGGTCCAGCATGCAGTATATAGTTAGTGCATGCAGTGTTGCTTTGTTATATAAGTGTATTAGGGTGTATAAGACTGAGATAATTTGGAATAAATGGACTCCATCTTTGACCATTCTCATGGGCCCCTGCTTCATCACTCTTCCACTAAGGTTGATCCTGAGATCCTCTTGAGAGCTAGTCCAAATGGTATATTTTGGCACCCCAACTTGGGGGCTCTAGAAAGCACACAACATAGGACCACTACAAAAACTTTTGGAAAATGGCCAGAAGTAAACAATTGAATGGAAAATATTAAAAGTAGTTTTAGGTATTGCAAAATCACTATGTTATTCAATGTCTAAATCACAAATCATAATCATTGTCAAATCACAAACATAAGTTTTATAATTGCTTTAGAAATATAATTTTCAAGTGATATCACTTCAATAGATATTTATGGGGTTTCCTTTCCAGTTTGAATTTCCATTTTCTAAGTTGCAAGGGATTCTCCATTTAGGTGTTAAAGTCCAGTTACCAGAAATTTGTGTTTACAATTGAATTTGTCATATCTATATTTCTCTATAGGATATAAATACTAAATTATTCATTTAAGATAGTTTATATCTCTTAAATTCTGAACCTGTATAAATTCTTTTCTAAATTCTACTAGTTATTTGAAAAGAAGGTATTTGAAAAACAAAATTAATTTCAAACTTTATAATAGGTTTAGTATAATTTTTAAAAATTTAAGAAAATATCATAGTTATATTATACCATGAAGCGAAGCTCAAATTAAAAAGAAAATTCCTCTTTGTTATATGAAGTGATAATACATTAAAACAGTTTGAGGTTGGGTAGATCTAAGTTCAAATGAAGCCTTACACACTTACTAGCTGTACAAAGGTAAGTCAGCAATTAATTGTTTCTGTTTCCTTATCTATAAAATAGAAGTGATAATGGCATCTACCTTACAGAGTCAAATCAACAAGATGACACTGTAAAAAAAAAAAAAAAGTGCTTCACATGGTCAATGGAGCATTCCAAGATATTCAGGTCTGCAACAGGACTTCAGAGCAGTATAAGAGCTGGCCTGATCACTTATTACTTCTCAGGGTCCTGAAAAAGGAGTTTTTGATACAATTTGAAAACATGAATTAGCACTTCATCTTTAAACTACTTAAATAAATGACAGCCCTCTTTGTAATGGCCAGAAACTGGAAACTGAGTGGATGACCATCAATTGGAGAATGGCTGAATAAACTGTGGTATATGAATATTATAAAATATTGTTGTTCTGTAAAAAATTACCAGCAGGATGATTTCAGAAAGGCCTGGAGAGATTTACATGAACTGATGCTGAGTGAAATGAGCAGGATTAGGTGATCATTATATACTTCAACAATAATACTATAAAGGAAGGGAGGAAGGAAGGGAAGAAGAAAGGGAGAAAGGAAGGGAGGAAGGGAAGCAGGAAGGAAGGGAGGGAGAGAGGAAGGAAGGAAGGAAGGAAGGAAGGAAGGAAGGAAGGAAGGAAGGAAGGAAGGAAGGAAGGAAGGAAGGAAGGAAGGAAGGAAGGAAGGAAGGAAGGAAGGAAGGAAGGAAGGAAGGAAGGAAGAGAGGGAGGAAGGGAGGGAGGGAGGAAGGAAGGGAGGAAGGGAGGGAGGGAGGAAGGAAGGAAGGAAGGAAGAGAGGGAGGAAGGGAGGGAGGTAGATCAGGCTATGTTGCCCAACAGACTAATTGAATCCCTAGTGGGGCTCATAAAGGTTCTACTCACAGAAGTTGTTATTTATCCTTAAAGAGAACCAGAACATCAGGGAGGTAAAGTCATGACATGCAAGTGAATTAAATTTAGATGAGGATGGGTTGTGCAAAGTCATCAGCCTCACATTCTCCTCCAGAGCCATCTGAATCTGGTACAGATATAGATCAGAATGACTGGAGATAGCCCTGGATAATAGCAAAAAGACTGGAGGAAGTTATATTGAGATGCAGCAGAGCTGACATCAATGAAGTCAAATGAACACTTTTGAGTCATTAAAATTAAATGAAATGCCATTTCCATTACAGAAAATGTATTTTTAAAATTTTGACTTGTTTAATTTTAACCAAGTGAATGATCATTGCCTCATTATTCATTTAAAATAGACAAATAGTAGACACACAGATATTATGACTGAGACTTTTCCATTTCCTCTTCAAAATGAATAACTGGCGACCCTTATTAGTTTAGTCTCCATCTGTTAAAGGGCTTTCCCTTTTCTTTTTTGTTGTGTTTGTTTGTTTTAGATGCTAGCACCACAGGGGGAAAAGTAAAACATGACTTTCTTAAATAGTCTTATGTGTCTGTTTATCTGAACAAAGAAATTAATCCCAGACCTTGATGTTTATATGACAATGTTGATATCTGATTCTGCCACTCAAGAGAAAATAGACAACTCTCTCTTGGAATCTCAACATTTCTCAATTTTACCATGATGGTTAGTTATAAGATGACACTTTGGGTCTTAAATTTTCTAGCTATAAAATAAATTAAATATTACCATTACCCACTAATAATAAGTCTATTCTAAATTTATTACAAAGTGGTTTGTCTTAAATTCATGGGCACAACTGATGAGAAAATCTAAGTGCAGAGGGGGTAATTTCTATATCAGAATTTTAAATCTTCCAAAGGTTTTCATAACCTTCTTCAATACTAGAATTATTTTGCGTTTGTTTGTATTCTAAAACACTAACAATAACTGGAGAATATCTGTTGTCAGTATTTACCATTGCCTGGTGAAGTAAACTCTTTTATTCCCCCCCAAAATTTGATGTAGAATTTTGACATGTTTAGCAAGTACCTGATATATGAAGCAAACTTCTTTCTCATTTTAGTAAGGTAGTGCTATTATTTTCTATATTTTTTTAATATTAAGGATTTTTATATTTTTATTATTTTGTCAATATTTTGTAGGATGGGATTTTACAAATCAATCATGATACATTTAATTCTTCTAAAAGTGTATGTATTAATATAAAAGTATTATATAAATATTAATTTGTCTAAATGACCTTCCGCAATAAGCTTTGATTTCAGGATAGCAATAAGTTGTTTTTGATTTTGTTTTTGTTTTTGTTTTTTTTATGCACAACTTTCTCCTTGATAACTCCTTAATAGCTAATTGCTTTGTCTTACCTGAAAGAGACTAATCTACTTGCAAATACCACTCTCATACCTTATGTATGAACTTTGTATTTAAGTACAGAGCTTTCCTATGCCTCCAAAACTACACAAACAAACTAAAGGTATGAAAAATTATATCACCCTAGCTGATACCCTTTATTTTATACTTGTTCCTTTTCCAACTCATAGCATGGAGCATGACTGCCGCCACCACCACTACCACTACCACCACCATCATCATCTTCATCATTATTATTCTATAGTTAGCACTGTTTAGATTCTTAATAGAGGTAAAAAAAAAAAAAAACTATAACTCAAAAGTTACAAATTATTTGTTAACAAATAGTTTTGAAGAGAAGCAATGTGAAGCATATGTGTACACAGCACTTTATAGTTTAGAAATTTTTTCATCCCAAGAATCCTATGAGATCAGATGTATAAGCTTTATTAACATCTAATATATGAGAAAAATATGCTTATTAGAAAAAGAGTATAGCTAGAAGGATCTATATATAAATGATCCAAGCTTCCAGAGAGAGAAAATAAGAAGCAAAATCACACCTCAATTTCCTAATTCGAAACAGTATATTTTCTACCACATGATGTTTTCTTTCAAAATAGTTAACCGATTAAAGAATAAGACCAATAAATAAAGGTTAAAAATCCTAGGATTATTAGCCCTGTTAAAGAAAAATCTGAGGACAAGTTAATACTAAGCTTTAATTACACTAAGGGTTATTATAATCTTAGCTTTTCAAATAGTGAACAGCTGTTCTTAATCTCTAGTGAGAACAAAGTTTGAGGATGGAAACATAAATTACCAAATAAGAGGCTGAAATTAACCCAAAAAAATCCTTGACAGAATTATTTGTTCTTGTTGAGTAACAAAATATAATCAATGGATGATATAAATCAAAGAAGTATCATTGGATTTTATAGTTTCAGTTGTTATCTAGGTCTTCAAACTGAGTCCTACAACCACCCATAGAAGCTGTATTTGAGGGCATCAACATTAGTGTGATAGGGATAGAGAAATTCTGGTAAATAAAATTGCTATTGACCTTATCGGTTTTCCCAATGGTCTTTTCTACAACCAACTGCCACATATCCATTTTCTGCCTTAATCTCACTATACTGCCTGTTGCCATGGTGACAGAGTTTAGGATAAATGGATATTTCAACTTGTCAATCTGTTCCCTTTCTTGGACTTTGTGTCTCATGTCTTAACTGGAATAAAGGTCACAATATGACCTTATTTGATGTAATATAATTTAGTCACCTCCTTAAAAGCTTCTGTTGGTTCTGTTAATGGTTCTGTTAACCATTAATTTTATCCATTAGCTATACATGCAAGTTCTTTCCATTAGCAATCTGAATGCTAGCTCAGCACTCAACTTATAGGCTGTCCATCTGCTAAACGTATATGTGAACCTGCCAATCCAGTTAATAGATGATCAAGGAACAAATTCAGGCAATATGCTACTTTCCTGTATGACTTTATATGATTTTACAAGTAATGATTATCTGATTAAAATCTGGGTGTGTATCACTGTGAATCTGATGGTTCTAACATTGTGAGTTGCAAATAATAAATCTTGATTCTTTGACAACTAAAAGATCGACATAATTGCAATGGCTTACATTTATAGAGAACTTTAAGTTTTGACAAATATATTCTCTATAAAAATATTATCAGATAAGTAGTAGAAGAATGAAGAATCCCATTTTACAAATAAGTAACATGAACCTGAGAAAGATTAAGTGATTTGTCCAGTGTATCATAACTAGTAAATATTCAGTCTGAGGTGAATTCAGGCATTGCAACTCTGGGTCCAATGATGATTTTACAACAGCACGTCTAAAGGAAGAAAATGATCTTTTAAATACTTTCCTTAGCCAATTTCTCCTTTTTTCATGTTTCTTCTTCTAAGTCAAGTCTAAACTCTCCATTTTGGTCTCAAGTTCCTCCACTCAATGATATTCCTTCCTTGCCACAATGATATCAGTTTTTTTTTTTTACTAATTTTTTCATTGCTTGAAGTCTTCAAAACAAAGTCTTCACTTGTACCTAATTAAGTAATAGAGACAGAGGAAAAATCAGGGAAAAAATTGAGAGCTGTGCAAAAGGAAATACAACAAGCTAATGAGAATGACTTAAAAAGCAAAACCGGTGAATTGGGAAAGGAGGTATAAAAGCTCACTGAGGAAAATGACTGCTTAAAAAATAGAAGTGAGGAAATGGAAGATAATGACTTTATAAAAAAATCAAGATACAGTAAAGCAAAACAAAAAAAAATGAAAGGAATAGAAAAATATGAACTATCCTGTTGGAAAAAAATAACTGACCTGAAAAATAGATCCAGGAAAGATAATTTGAAAAAGTATTGGTCTACCTGAAAGTTATGATCGGAAAAAGAGCATGGACAAAAAATGTTAGAGAGTCTCTTAGGTATATCATTATTCTGTTGTCCAAATCATCTATCCATCCATTTCACAGACATTTTATTATGTTGCTCTGATTAGCAAGTCCTGATTGTCCAAGGAGACTGAAAGAGACCTTTTGTTATATTCTTGTAGCTTAGAGGAAGTTGAATGGCAAGAAAGAAAGGAATCTTATTTGCTTTGAAAGTTACCCCATACTCTGCAATGTTGCAGAAAGAGAGAGAGAGAGAGGAGAGAGAGAGAGAAGAGAGAAGAGAGAGAGATGAGAAGAGAGAGAGTAGAGAGAGAGAGATGAGAGAGAGAAGAGAGAGAGAGAGAGAGAGAGAGAGAAAGAGAGAGAGAGAGAGAGAGAGAGAGAGAGTGAGAGGAGGAGAGAAAGAAAGAGAGAGAAAGAAAGAGAGAGAAAGAGGGAGAGGAGAAAGAGAGAGGAAGGAAGGAAGGAAAGAAGGAAGGAAAGAAGGAAGGAAAGAAGGAAGGAAGGAAGGAAAGAAGGAAGGAAGGAAGGAAGGAAGGAAGGAAGGAAGGAAGGAAGGAAGGAAGGAAGGAAGGAAGGAAGGAAGGAAGGAAGGAGAAAAAAGGACTTAAGAAAAGAAAAAGTTATAAATATCTTAATATTACTAGATTTCTTTGAAATCCAAAATACTTTGTTTTATTTAAAAAAAAAAAAACATTCTAAAGAATCCCCAAGATGCTAGAGAGATCCATGAGAGCAAAAAGGTTAAGACACCTTTAAGTAAACGAAATTGATACACAAAAGATATCTTGAGACTTAAGAAAGTCAATGATCAACCTGTTCACTTTGGTGACATTGAGTATAGACCTATATAGGAATTGAGCTTGTATGTCAGAATTTTTTGTCAAACATTGGTGTCAAATTAAAATACAATCAAAATTTTGTGGATTGCATATTGACCTAGAAAACCACAAATTAATATTATATTGTATTTTTGTTAAATATTATTTGTATTCATTATCTTTTCCCCCAAAAATCTCCCACCTTTGAAATTTTTCTATTATTGCTGTTAAGGGTTTCACTATCACCCTAGTCATCAAGACTCACAATCTAGATCATCCTTGAGTCTTTGCTCTCTCTGCTTCTGTCTCTCTGTTCTTTTCTTTGCCTCTCTCTCTGCCTTTCTCTATTTCTGTGTCTCTGCTGTCTCTGTTTATTTCTCTATCTCTCTATAATTCTCTTTCACTATCATTTGTTGATATGCCCTATTGATTTGACTTTCATTACATCTTTTATAGACATCCCTTCTGTCCTCTGACACTGGTGTTATCCCTCTTCATTTCACCTTTGGATTATTATAAAAGCTGTCTTGTTGGTTTTTCTACCTCAAGTATCTACTTTTTCCTCAACTCATCCATCAAATTATTTTTTATGTTATATTAGTACTCTGTATTAATTAATGCTGTTCTGACCCTATGACACTTGTCTCTCATGCAATAAATTCAGATGGTTTGCTATTACTTCCAAAAGCAAATATAAAAACCTCTGATTGACATGCAAAGCCCTTTACAACTTGTCGTCCTCCTGCTTTTTCAGTATTTTCATGCTTTATCCCCATCCCTATTCACACACTCTGTGATTCAATGAACACTCTTTGGTGTTCCTTGCACAAGACATTCTAGCTCCAGATCCTCAGCATTTTCAGTGCTATATCCCATGTCTACAATACTTTCTTTCTTCATCTCTTCTTCCTGTACTGTTCGGCTTTCTTCAATCTCTAGTTAAAATCCTAGCCTTTAAAAAAAGTCTTTCTTGCCTCCATCCCATGCTAGTGTCTTTTTTTTTTTTTGTTGTTGTTGATTATGTCCAATTCACCCTGTAAATTGTTTTTATGGTTTTTTTTTCATGTTAAATACTGTTTTTTGCCTTTCTTTGTATCCCCAACACTTAATATAGTGTCAAGCACATAGTAGAGACTTAATAAATGATTTTTCACAGCTAACTTGCTCTGTATTATATAACTAGAATTCCTGAGACTTGTGTGCAGGTTTTCCTAGTTCTAATGTCAGCTTTATATCCACTATACCATGTTTAAAGTTTGTGAAATATTTCACCAAAATTATGCCATTTGAACTTTATGAGGTAGGTGCTACAGAAATCAACATGCCCATCTTACAGAGTCAGAAAATAGCACTCTGAGAATTTAAGCCAATAACACACAACTAGTAAGTGTCAAAGGTAGAATAAACTGAGATAGACCTGATACCTTTTTTAATTTTAATTTCTAATCTTTCTGAAATTTATTAAATAAAACAAGAATTTCCATAATATAGTTTAATAAATGTCAAATTCTTAACCTATCACTGTAACTATTATGCCATGCTGCCATAAATGAGTTTAGATTGCAAGATCTTTAGAGTTCTCTCTAGTAGTAACATTGTATAAGCCATAAAAAAGCTTATAAACCCAAAACAAATTTTTCATAGCAAAAATTACCTTTTTATTTTATTTTTATACAACAGTATTTTATTTCCCCTCGAGTAACATGACAAGAAAATTTATAGTATAATTTTTACAAGATTTTGAGTTTCAAAGTTTTCTCCCTCTGTTCCTTCCCCTCTTCCAAAGATGGTAGATAGTTTGCTTGAGTTTATACATGTATAATCATGTAAAACATATTTCCATATTATTCATGTTGCCAAAGAAACACATAGGGAAAAGAGGTAAAACACACAAGAAAGAATAAAGTAAGTGAAAAAAATATGTTTTGTTATACAGTTCTTCATTTTATTGTCTTGTTATGGGTTGTATTTTCCTTTATGAGTCCTTTCTATTTGACTTGGATCACTGTGTTACTGAGGAGAGCAGAGTCAATCATAACTGATCATCATACAATGTTGTGGATACTGTGTACAATATTTTCTTGGTTTTGCTCATTTTTCTTTGCATAAATTCATACAAGTTTGAAAACTTAACTTTTTGCCTGGTTTTCGCTGATATGTCAGATAACAGAATGGGAACTATAAAGATTTTAACAATTTAAAAAATAGATCAAATGAATAAGTTGAAATTTGATTTTAGTATTTAAAATTAAAGTCAAGACTTTTATATTTTCTCCTGTGATAGAAGAAAATATAAAAGTCTTGACTTTAATTTTTTTTTAAAAATTAACAGTACAAGTAAGGGTGGTGGTGACTGAGCAGTTCCTACATAGGGGAAAAACATCTTTTTCAGTCTTGTAAGCTTATTAAAAGTCAGAAATAGCTAATATTATTAGATTGTATTAATAGAATGAAAGTGTCCAAAACTAGTAAGGTGATAGTCTCAGTGTACATACTATGCTTACAGTTTTGTATTTATTCTGGAACATCTCATTTTATGAGGGACATTGACCTATTTGAAATAAGTCCAGAAAAAGGAGCCAGGAAAATGATAGGACTTAAAATTATACTATATGTGCTCAGTTTTTGGAAATAAAGTGTTTTTTATACTGCATAAATAAAAACATAGAGGTAGGGCGAGACTCACATAATCCTTGTTTTTATAAATATGAATGTTAATTTAGAAAATACATGTATTAGATAGCCCCTTTTTGTTTCCTGAGTGTAGAACTAGGATCAATGAATGTAACTTAGAGAAAAGGAAAATTTTGGCTTACTTTACAAAAAGAGCTTCTTAATAATTACAGTTTTACAAAACTTTAATTGCTAGGTCAATAGGTAGTGAGTATTCAAGTGTTCAAGTAGAGGATAGAAGACTATTTGTTAGGAATGTCTTAAGTACAAATAATGCTTCAGGTAGATATTGAATGTATCATCTTTCTAATTCTATGATTGTCAGGAAGGTTTTATGGAAGAGAGATAATGTACATTGCGTCTTCAAGGGTGCATAGGATTTGATTGGGTAGAAAAGAGCATGCATGTTTATTTTTATAAGCCAAAACAAGGAGGAAAAAAGCCAAAGTGAGAAATGGTAGGACTACTTATGTCCTAGAACTAATCAAATTGTTCAATATGAGTAACTCCAAGTAAGCAACTTTATATTGTGTCTGGCTTTTATGGCAATGAGAAAATTTACAACAGTAGCCATTTATTAAGAATATTTAGCAATTGAGTATGAAGATATGACTCTGATAAAAGAGAAGAGGCCAAAATTAAATGAATTCTACGCAGTTAAGTCGTAGGACATTTTTCCCTATACACTAGAACAAAATAAATATTCCTAAATGATCATTTTTCAAAGGATCATAATAAAACTCTTCCTTAAAAGTAAAACAAGAAAGACATAAAGACAGGAATGGGCAATAAAAATACTCATGTCTTTATTTAATGTCAGATCACATTCAGAGAGAGTATAGCTTCAAATCACCTAATAACTAGGCAAAATAACAGCAAGAAGCAGAGCTATATTGGTTGGGATTCAGATAGTGAGAATAAAATGTAAATGTTTTCCAAACAGAGTTTTTACCTATTGCTCAAAAAAGAAAACACATTGCCAGCTATTGCTGCTAATGGGACTAATTTAAAAAGAAAGCATCAATTACACTTTTAATTCACTGTTTGTTGTGTGGAACAGATTTTAAAATGTCAAGGAGCAGGGAAAATATCTTTCTATTTCCCCTTTATCTTCTTAATATGGAAGAGTTTTGTTTTTGTTTTTATTTTTGTTTTTAAGTAAGAGGTTGATCTTACACACTGATAAATTAGACCCTGGAGACTGGGTATTTATAACTTTCCTGTCCAAGAATAATAATAAAAGAAAAAACTTTGATGATTTACTGTATATTTTACACATTTTCATCACACAAAACATCACTTAGAGCACTTATGTGATTACCTAATTAAGTCATTAGACACAAAGGTGGTTATCATGAGATAATTACATCCCAGGGATATATTAAAAAAATAGAAACAGGGCACAGCTTGAATGTAGGAGTCATTCCTATTACAATGAGGCCTTTATCACAGAGATAATATACTAATGGTGGCTAGTAGGGAAGATAGAGGTAGTGAACAGTTCAGGTTGGAGGAAAAACTAAGACAAATGTGAATTAACAATTAAATATGCTTCTTATTTCCAGGAATTCCTTATGACCTAAATGATATTTTCCCAACCTTCTCACGCATGAACTTTATTGATAGAATCCCCAGCTCATATACCATCTCCTTCATGAAACCTACCTGGATTCATCCTTCAAGTAGAGCTTGTTTTCTATTTTTAAAACATGTTTGTTTTGTCTTTGAATGCTTGTAATTTTGAACTTTGTAATATCATCTTTCATTTAAAGTATCTTCAATTGAAAACCTGAACTGATAATTCATTATGTGATGAAGGTAACACCAGGATCTCAAAAGTTAGGCTCTGACAGAACTGAATAAGCCAAAAAAAAAAAAAAAAGATAGATTGCATGTTTGTGTACAGGGGACCAGTTAGAACTTTGTTTAGAGAATTTCACCAAAAAAATTAACACCTGTTAAACATGTTAAAATACATGTTAAATCCACTATGTGTAAACATTTTGACAATTATCGTGCTGCACGAAAAATCAGGTCAAAAAGCAAAGTAAAAAAGCAAGAAACTAAAATGCAAATGAACAATAGCAAAAAGAGTGAGAATGTTATGTTGTGATCCACACTCAGTTCCTACAATCCTCTCTCTGGATATAGAAGGCTCTCTTTATCACAAGACCATTGGAACTAGCTTCAATCATTATTGGAAAGAGCCATGTCCATCAGGAGTGAACATCATATAGTCTTGTTGTTGCTGTGTACAATGATCTCCTGCTTCTGCTCATTTCACTCAGCATCAGTTCATGCAAGTCTCTCCAGGCCTCTCTGAAATCATCCTCCCAATCATTTCTCGTAGAACAATAATATTCAATAGCAATCATATGCCATAATTTATTTAACCATTCTCAAACTGATAGACATCCACTCAGTTTCCAGTTTCTTGCTACTACAAAATGGGCTGCCCGAAACATTTTTGCACATACGGGTCCCTTTCTCTCCTTTAAAATCTCTTTATGATATAGGCCCAGTAGAAACATTGCTGGATCAAAGGTTATGCGCGATAAGTTTTTGGCATATGTTGGAGTGCGATAAGTTTTTGGCATATGTTGGAGTGCTTGCTGTCTAGGGGGAAAAGGGGAGAAGGAGGAGAAAATCTGAAACACAAGGCTATGGAAGGGTATATCTTGACAAATTATCTGTACATATGCTTTGAAAATAAAAAGCTTTAAAATTAAAATAAATTTAAAAATTAAAATATTGACATCTGGAGATGGGCTATTTTCTTTTCTAGCCATGATCCCTCACAGTTTTCTAGGAAATACATATGAGATGGAAGTGAGTATAATGGAGTTCTAATATGAAGTGCCCAAATTAATGAAATCACAAGCTTTTTAGGTATTTAAATAAAATCCTCTTTACTGGATTTTTTTAATGCCAAAAATATGGGTCTGTCTTTATTTTGATATCACTTCCCAGAATCAAGATATTCACATGAATAACAAATTGTAAACAATAAATTATTATTAAAGTCAACTGAGTCCCAAATCTGAATAATAATGATCACTTTGACTATATAATATGTATTTTAGACAAAATCATAAAATGGTGAAAAGGAAAGAGAAGTCCCTATGAAGTCAGAAAACCTAGGTTTGATCCCACCTCTTATTCTTATTCTTCTATGACCTTTGGCAAGACATAACCTCTAGTAGTTAAATTCAGTTTCTTTATCTGCAAAAAGTGAGGTTTAAGATGACTGGTATGAAGTAGCCTTCACTTCTGAATCTATTACCAATGATTTTTCTAATCTTCTTACACCTTACCAAACACTATGTATTTTGTGATCCAGTGATGATACTGGTTTTCTCACTATTCTTCTCACATAGCACTTCATCACCTGACTCCAGGTTCTTTTACTGCCTATTTTTCATGTTTGAAATTGTGTCCTTTATTATCTTTGTCTTCTGTACTCTTTGGATCACTTCAAGTGTCAACTAAAATCCCTTCTTCTACAATCCCAAACCTCTTAAAGGCAATATCTTTACTCTGTCGATCATCTCAAATTTATCTATCTATAACGATCTATGCATACATATATAATCATATTTGTACATAGCTGTTTTGAATGTTCTTGCCCCCATTAGACTGTGACCTCCTGAAGAATAGAGACTTTTTTTTTGCTTTTTATTTTCTAATTCTTAATGGTCTCATTCTTCTTTTTCCTCTTCTTTCTTCTTTTGCTTCTTCTGTTTCTGCTTCTGCTTCTTATTTTTCTTCTTCTTCGTGTTCTTATTCTTGATCTTATTCTTGTTGTTTTTCTTCTTGTTCTTTGTGCTTCTGTTCCTTTTCTTCTCATTTTTGTGGTGGTTGTTTTTATTATTATTATTCCTCTTCTTCTTTTACTTCCTCTTCCTCTTCTTCCTTTTCGTCTTCTCCCTCAGCAACGCTATCCCTAGCACTCAGCATGTAGCAGATGCTTAATAAATGTTTGTTGACTAACTTGATGATGAACAAATATTTAAGGAAATAATTAGTTGGTTATTTAGCTTTATTGTAAGTTTGCTTGAATAGTGACATAACAAATTATTCAGTTGCTTTTCTGGCCTATGCATTTTTTATGATGTCATTTGAGGTTTTCTTGACAAAGATACTAGAACTGTTTGTTCTTTCCTTTTCCAGTTTATTTAATAGATGATAAGACCAAGGCAAGAAGAGTTAAGTGATTTACCCAGGGTCACACAGCTAGTAAGTATATGAGACCAGATTTAAACTCAGGAAGATGAGTGTTCCTACTCTAGGCCTGGTACCCTATCCACCATGGCACCTTGCAGCCCCAAATGGCAAATTAGAAAGAAACAAAAGTACATAACTATAAAATCTCTTGATAGGCAGAATTTCGCATGTTGACTAGATCTTTAAAATAATGCTATCTACTTTGTAAAGCCATCTCCTCTGAGTTCCACTGAAGATTATAGCTGGGGTTCTCTGAATAGTCTTTGTTTTGAAGAAAATAATTAAAAACATGTAAATTCTGAGACAGTTCAATATATCAGAAAGACTTCTTATGTGCATAATATCTTCTATTTTTAACAGCATGACTTATATATGATACTAAGATATTCCTGAGAGACAATGATATTTCGTTCCACTTCTGGCTTTTTCACCATCTAGTTTTTTACCGAAGTTGTAACTTCATCCCAGCTATAATCATGGCAAATTCTTTAATGTTCCTGGTATTTAGTTTTTTTTTTTTTCTAACTATAAAATAAAGGGGTTCCAAAGCCTGTTCCTAGTTTAAAGGACACTACCAGTCTCAAAATAAAATGAGGTTCAGATAATCAGACTCTATATCCTGTTATCTTTTCAGTCCACTAACAGTCACTACCCATATACCCTTGTTTCAAAATATGAAAGAACAAGTTTATTTTTTCAAGTAACATGCGAAAAGCAAAAAACATAACACTAATGAATTAAATTATAATATTTTCTAAGTCTTATGTTAAGAAAAGATTTTAAAACATTATTTATAAGGTCTTTCAACTCTGAATGACTTCTGGTAAAATCTCCCCAAATATGCTACAAGCCTGATCCAAAGATTCTGTTTATCTCCCTGGAACTATTGATCACCCTTGGGTCCTGGCATAGACCTCCACGATTGCAGAAAAATTGGGAGTCTGGTAAAACTGACTTCCTTAGTTTGAACCTGATATATATAAGATAAACGGAAAAGAGGCAGAAGCACAGATAAATGAGTTAAGACTTGTCTTTTGGTCCTTTCATTTGACATGAAAGTTAATTTTCAAAGGAGCAAATAGGTGGCTATATGTAATAAACTCAAATGCTTTTGTGCAATTTGACTATAATTTATCTAAGCAATTCTGTAATAGTTGGCCAAAAAGTGAAGAAAATTATTCAAAATGTAAAATTATACAGCTTTCTTCACATTAATGCTTTAATATATGATATGCTTTTCTACAAGTTGAGAGCTGTGGCACCATAGATCATAGAATGCTTAAAATTTTAATTGTTCTTCTCCTTGGAGAGCAAATATAATACAAAGAAATCAAAAATTTCCAGGGCTTGAAGGAATTATAGCAATCATTTTGTCCCACTCCCTCATTTCTTTGCATAAGGAAACTAGGGCTCAGAGAGAAGAAATGAGTTGCTTAATGGTAGGGACAGAGCTAAGACAAAATCCAGATCACCCAATTTTGTATGCCATATTTTTTTAATTCAGGAAAATGGGATGATATGAAAATCATGTAGTTCATGAATTATTCTTTCAGGAAAATCATGGGAATACATTTAAATCTATATTTAGGTTCTGCAAGGAAATCAACAATTTTTTTTTTCCCAAGGAATTTATCTTATGTTTCTATCTGTAGATGGAGACCCTAAGCAAGTCAAAGTGAAAGTCAAATTTGTCTTCAGCACATCCTTTTTTTGTTTTTGCTTGCCTTAGAGGAAACATGTGATGAATTCATTAGGAAAAAAGAAAAAAAATATTGATTTTCTTAAGATTGTCCAAATTATAAGAAATTATAGCCATGGAATAGTCATGGCATAATCAATAAAAGCTACCCTCACAGTTAAGACAACCTGGATTCAAATCCTACCTATAACTACCTATGCTATCTTTTTGACCTGAGGTACCTAACTAAGCCTCTCAGTGCTATAGATAGATTTGAAGAGGAATTATAGAAAGAATAATTGCCAATTCTCCTCTAGTAGACAAATAATCTCACTAAAGGAATCTTACAATGATGAAATCATAGATCAAGTTCTTTTAAGAAAACCACAGTGAAAAGAATTGGCATGTACCAGCATTATTATTAGCAGCAAAATGCTAGAAACAAATTATGTATCCATAGATTATGTCCATAAAGTATGGTGTTTAAATGTAATGGGATCTATTTAACCTGTATTGGATTACTTGTTGTCTAGAGGAAGGGGAAGGGAGGGGAGAGAGAAAGAAAAATATGGAACACAAGGTTTTGCAAGGGTTATTGTTGAAAACTATCTTTGCACGTATTTTGAAAAATAAAAAGCTATTATTAAAAATGTAATGGGATAATATTACACTACTAAAATGAAGAATTCAGAGGAACATAAGAAGATTTATAATAACTATTCTAGGACAAAGAAAAAGAAACCATGAGAACATACATGATAAATATAATAATGCAAAAAAAAAAGATAACCTTAAAAGACAATTGAATTCAGTTCAGATAAAATGATCAAACTATGTGGGCATCAAATGATTAATATTAAAACATATTCATCCTTTCTTTTAAGAAGTGCTAAATTTTAATAAAGGGAAATAAAAGAGAAAAGTATAAACATGCTATCATTCATAATCATTAGTATTCAAAAAAATTACTGACCTCTTTTTTAAGGAAGGTAGTATAGAGGGCAAGTGATTGTCTTGTCAAATCAAAACAGCATTAAAAAAGAAATGCAGAGTTTGTAACTATGCCCAAGGGGCTATCAAAATATGCATACCTTTGATCCAGTAGTGTTTCTAATGGGCTTATATCCCAAAGAAATCTTAAAGGAGGGAAAGGGACCCACATGTGCAAAAATGTTTGTGGCAGCCCTCTTTGTAGTGGCAAGTAGTGGAAACTGATTGGATGCCCTTTAATTGGGGAATAGCTGAAGAAATTATGAACACTATGTAATATTATTGTCCTATAAAAAATAATCAGCAGGATGATTTCAAAAAGGCTTGGAGAGACTAAATACACTGATGCTAAGTGAAATGAGCAGAATCAAGAGATACACACCAACAACAAGTTTATATGATTATCATTTATATGATAATCAATTGTGATGGATGAGGCTCTTTTCAACAATGAGAAGATTCAGACCAGTTCCAAAGATTTTGTGATGAAGAGAACCATCTATACCCAGAGAGAGGCTTGTGGAAATTGAGTGTGAACCACAACATTGCATTTTCACTCCTTTTGTTGTAATTTCCTTGCATTTTTCTTACTCATTTTTTTCCTTTTTAATCTGATTATTCTTGTGCAACAACATAGTTGTATCAATATGCATGCATATATTGGATTTAACATATATTTTACCATGTTTAACATATATTGTATTAGTTGCCATCTAGGGAAAGGGTGAGGGAAAGGGAAAATTGTAACACAAAGTTTTGTAAGGGGCAGTGTTGAAAAATTATCCATGTATATGTTTTGAAAATAAAAAAGCTTCACTCTTTTTGTAGTGGCTAGAAAATGGAAATTGAAGGTATGCCCATCAATTAGAGAATGGCTGAGTAAATTGTGGTGTATGAATGTTATGGAATATTATTGCTCTATAAGAAATGACCAGCAGAATGAATACAGAGAGGCTTGGAGAGATTTACATCAACTGATGCTGAGTGAAATGAGCAGAACCAGGAGATCATTATACACTTCAACAATGATACTACATGATGATCAATTATGATGGAGGTGGCTCTCTTCAACAATGAGAGGATCCAAATCAGGTCCAACTGATGAACAGAATCAGCTACACCCAAAGAAAGAACACTGGGAAATGAGTATGGACCACAACATAACATTTCCACTCTTTCTGTTACCGTTTGCTTGCATTTTTGTTTTTGTTTTTTTTTTTCTTCTCAGGTTATTTTTGCCTTCTTTCTAAATCTGATCTTTCCTGTGCAACAAGATAACTGTATAAATTTGTATACATATATTGTATTTAACATATACTTTTACATATTTAACATGTATGGAACTATCTTCCATCTAGGGGAGGGGATGGGGAGAAGGAAAGAAAAAGTTGGAACAGAAGGTTTTGTAAGGGTCAATGTTGAAAAATTATCCATGCATATATTGTGTATATAAAAAGCTACAATAAAAATAAAATTTAAAATAAAAAAAGAAAAGAAAAAGCTTTAATAAAAATATGCAGAGAATTGGATAGACATCATGTAGTTTATTTGGTTTTGGTGTTGGTTATGTTACTGGTTGTTTAAGGAGATGAGGAAGGACCACTGGTCTGGAATGTAATGACTTCAAGTTCCATTTAAATTTATGTCTGACATTGGACAAGTATTTTTTTTAATTTAGACTTAAAAGAAATTTAGAGTCATGGGATTCAGAAACAGCAAATGATCATAGAAGTTTAGGCCAACCTCATTCAATCAGTGTAGAAACAGAGATTCAGAGATATTGACTTGTTCAAGGTAACACAAGAATGAAACTAGAATTTGAACTGTGGAAGAACCCCTGTGATTAATCTATAAGTTACTTTACAAGCAGAAGTGTTAGATACAGAGTAAGCCTATTTGCAGTAAAAGTCTATCTAAAGCCTGCAGTGAGTTAGTCTTGCTCACTCCCAGATGCTTTCTCTGGTGTTCGCTGACTGACCTTGCTCACTGTTGTTCTTCTATTGCTATTCTTCTAGAAACAAATGAATCTTCATTGAATAACTGTACTTTCTAAGAAAATGTCTGGAATTTTTGGAATGCTAATAAACATTTATCAAGCATCTACTATGAAAAAAACATCATTATAGATGCTGAGGCTAATGATATGATCTATTAGTGGTAATAAAACTTAAAAATAATTGTAATAAAATAAAATTAGTTAATAAGGAAAGTATAATAAAATCCTGTGAGAATTTGAGGAAGACATTCCTGTGGGAAAGTTGACATAAGCAGTTAGTAGAAATTCATCCATCAGTTCATTCATTTACATCCTACTCATGTTCACTGATACAAATGCTTCCAATCACTTATGAGGTAGAAAATTATTATATTAAATATGAATTTTTCATATTAAATTCTGTTAGTTACAATGGAAGTTTGTCACATGACAACACCACACAGCATGACAGCATCCAAATGTAATCAACTGGAGAATCTACTTCTGGGAGTTAGGAGAACCAGAGTATGAATAACCTACCAAGTGTTTGGAAGTAATATTTTTCCCTTGACTATGTGGCGGGGACAAAGTTTTTAAAGCAATAGGATTAAGCAAGGTTTGAGACTTTTTTTCTGAATTTGTATCTGAAGGTAAAGGATTTCTTCACATACACAATTCAATAAAGGAGAAGGGGAGGTCCTCAAGGTTTCTCCTCTCCTTACCTGCCATGGCCAAAAAATTGGGTTAGGATCTTGTTTTTTTTCTTTTGTTCTTTTCCTCTTAAGGTTCAGAAAGTGGCATTTTCAACCTGGAAATTTAAATCACAGTTATACAGGAGTCTAGGAATTTAGGCCAAATATTAATCAGAGGGGTAGTGAGACCTGGAAGAGCACAATCTAAAGCTTGAATCCAACACAAGCCAGAACTTTCAGCCTTGTATATAAAGTTGGTGGGACAATTACTAAGAGTCAATTGAACTAAACTGTAAGACTTATTCCCTTTCTGTACTCCAGGAGTACTGTAATGTAACATGGAATAGGGATGGGCTGATGGGAATTATGCCTGGAGGTGTTGGGGGGAAAGTTTTCATGTTTCTTCTTGCTATATCTTTGAAGCAAATATATCTCTATAAAAATTAATCTAAATTTCTTGACAACCCTAGGGTACTTGTCACTGGGGCAAAAAAAAAAGTAATAATAATTTAAAAAACAGGAAACACCATAGAAGAGGACTAGAACCAAAAATCAAGATAAAAGAATTTGTACTTGCTTTCACTGAATTGGAGAAGGGAGGTAGAGTATGAAATGCAACAGAACTGAATCTGAAAATTGACCCATATTATATAATAGGAATTCTGTCAGTACTATACAATCCAGTCTATAATATATGGTTTTAGAGAATTGCCTAAAGCAGGGAACTGCCTATGATCACACAACTATAAAATGACTGATCCTGAATTTGAATTCTGGCCTTCCTGTAGGATCAATGGATGAATGTTATAACACCCTATCTCTAGTGAAAACAGTGAAATTTCTCCAAGGAAACTGATTCAAAGGGAAAGGGTACAAGTTAATTGGACTTTCAGGTAGAACTATAATATAATTAACATGTCAGGGACAAAATCACTAGTTCTAATTACTACTTATAATCAAAACAAAGAGTTGACAATGTTTGCATCTATTAGGAATGCTATATTCCCTTTATTTTGATTCTCCTAGTACTACTGGCAAAGAATCCCTAAATTTGACTATTTTGTAAATGTATAGCCACAGTTAAGAAGGAGCATCTCTTGTACAATTCAGTTACACATGATATCAGAAATTCGATTAAATGAAACAGGGTTCCCTCAAAAAACACATGAAAGCAAGTCTCTGAACAGAGTCTGATAGAATGAAACTACTCTCCAGATCAAAATAGACTGGAAAAACTTCAAGAAAGGTCCATGTCACTGGGGTGAAAAGGGTGTTCAGCCCAGCTTACATAGACTCTGAGAAGGTATTAATCACAGCAAATCAGCAACTAATACCCTCAGTTCTGTAACATTAGAGGAGCAAATCAATGGAGCAGCTTCCAGTCCCAATTCAAAAGGTAAACTCTTGGAAACCCATCTCTGTCCTGAAAAGAGCAGGCAAAATTACCTTCTGTACACACAAGAGACCCCTCTGCTCAAAGCCAAGGCTTAGAGCTATACAAGAATCTTGAAACAGTACTCCCTATACCCAAGGAGCAGAACCATTAAAAAAAAAAAAAAAAAGAAATATCCAAAAGAAAAGCAAAGAAAATGAGCAAGAAACAGAAAAGAACTTTGACTAGAGAAAGCTACACAGAAAGAAAGGAAAAAGAAGGAAAAAATTATTTGAAGAAAACAAGTCCTTAAAAAGTAAAATTAACACAATGGAAAAAGTGATACAAAAGCCAACTGAAGAAAATCACACATTAAAAACTAGAACAGGGCAAATGGAAGCTAATGGCTCTGCGAGACAGAAAGAATCAGTCAAACAAACTAAAAAAGAATGAAAAAAATGGAATAAAATGTGAAATACATCATTGGAAAAAAGAGTTGACCTGGGAAATAGATCTAAAAAAGACAATTTAAAAATTATTGGCTTACTTTAAGGCCATGACCAAAGAAAGAGTCTGGATAGCATTCTATGAGAGATCATTAAGGAAAAGTGACCCAATAGTCTAAAAACAGAGAGGGAAATACTCAGTGAAAGAGTCCATTGATCACCTTCAGAAAAAGATTCCACAAAGAAAAAAATTTCTACAAGAAATATTGTAATGAAAAATTACAGAAGTATAATCTTTATATATATATATATATATATATATATATATATATATGTATATATATATGTATATATATATGTATACATATATATATATGTGTGTGTGTGTGTATGTATTTAATAGTTTTTATTTACCATATATATGCATGGATAATTTTACAACATTGACAATTGCCAAACTTTTTGTTCTAATTTTTCCCCTCCTCCCCCCCCCCCCAGATGACAGGTTGACCAATACATGTTAAATATGTTGGAGTATAAATTAAATAAAATATATGTATACGTGTCCAAACAGTTGTTTTGTTGTACAAAAGGAATCATACTTTGAAATAGTATACAATTTGCCTGTGAAGGAAATCCAAAATGCAGATGGAAAAAAATAGAGGGATTGGGAATTCTATGTAATGGTTCATAGTCATCTCCCAGAGTTTTTTTTTTTTCCCCGGGTGTAGCTGGTTCAGTTCATTGCTGCTCTATTGGAACTGATTTGGTTCATCTCATTGTTGAAAATGGCCACATCCATCAGAGTTGGTCATCATATAGTATTGTTGTTGAAGTACTGCTCATTTCACTCAGCATCAGTTAATGTAAGTCTCTCTAGGACTTTCTGAAATCATCCTGAAATACCTGAGTTCCACCTAGTAATCCTAACAGTCATTTCTTACAGAACAATAATATTCCATAATATTCATATGTCACAATTTATTTAGCCAATTTCCAATTGATGGGCATCCACATAGTTTCCAGTTTCTGGCCACCACAAAGAGGGCTGTCCCAAACATTCTTGCACATACAGATGCCTTTCCCTTCTTTAAGATCTCTTTGGGATACAAACCCAGTAGCAACACTGCTGGGTCAAAGGGTATGCACAGTTTGTTACTTTTTGAGCATAGTTCCAAATTGCACTCCAGAATGGCTGGATGCATTTACAACTCCACCAGCAATATATCAGTGTCCCTGTTTTCCCACATCCCCTCCAACATTCTGCATCACCTTTCCCTGTCATTCTAGCCAATCTGACAGGTGTGTAGTGGTATCTCAGAGTTGCATTTCTTTGATTAAAAATGACTTGGAGCATCTTTTCATGTGACTAGAAATAGTTGAATCAGAAGTATAATCTTAAGGAAAAAATACTGCAAGGTGCTAGACAGAAACATTTTTAAATATCAAGGAGCAATTTAGGATTACCCAGGATCTGGCAGCTTCTGCAATAAGGGATTAAAGGATATGGAATACCATATCCAGAAAGCAAAGAACCTAGGATTATAATCAAGAATTATCGACTCAGCAAGACTCAACATCATCTTTCATGGGAGGAGATGCACCTTCAATAGGAGACTTACAATCACTTCTATTGAAAAAACAATAACTAAAATAGAAAATTTAATCTATAAATACAGGACTCAAGATAAGCATAGGAAGTTAAACAGGGGATTACACACACACACACACACACATAGATGTATATATATATATACATATATATATATATATATATATATATATATATATATTTTAAAGATTAAAATGGACTCTTATTTGATGAAATCAAAGAAAAAAATATTTAGGGGTGGAAAAAGGTCTTTACAAGAAAAAAGAAGGGGAAGTATAATAGGACAATTAGTTCACACTGTGTCTCAAAAGTCCTATTACATTCTAGGTAAAAAAAAAGAGGGGGATGATCATTTTATAAACTTCATCTCATTAGTTTGGGCTCTAAGAAGGAATGCCTTAATCATTTAGTTGGGCATAGAAATTTATTTAACCCTATAAAGAAGTAGGAGAAGGAACAGGAAAGAAATTGGAGGGACATGATAGAGGGAGGGCAGAAATACTAGTGAAAAAGGGAAGGGAAGGGGAGAAGGGGTCACAAAAGATAAAGTAGAGGTTTAGGTGGATAAAAACACACCACTAAGGACAGGGTGGAAAAAGAGAACAAAAGTATATACAGGGGAGAAAATAGAATGGAGGGAAACACAAAGCTGGAAATCATAACTGTGAATGTGAATGGGATGAATTCTCCCCTAGAATGAAAGAGATAGCAGAGTGGATTTAAAAAAAAAAAAAAGCATCTTACAATGTGTTGTTTACAAGAAATTCATTTGACACAGAGAGGCACACACAGAGTAAAGATTAAATACTGGAACAGAATTTATTATGCTTCAGCTGAAGTAAAATATAGCAGGATAGCAATTCTTATTTCAGATAAAGCAAAAGTAAAAATAGATATTATTAAAAAAGATCAAGAAGGAAAGTACATCTTGAAAAATAATAGCATAAACAATGAAGTAATAACAATACCAAATGTGTGCACCAAGGGATAGAGAAGGCAAATTACTAGAGAAAAATTTCCAATTATAAGAATAAATTTCTATTTCCTTTTCAGAACATGAATAAAAATTGTTTGCAATAAATGGCCAGTGGAAGATAGACTAAAAACCAACTAGAAATTAACTAATATATTTGTAAAGAATTTAAAAAGCAATAAATCACAGAAACAATCTATAATTTTATCCAAGAGAATGACAATAATGAGACAACTTACCCAAACCTAGGGTAAATTTTATATATATCTAAATAGCTGCATGAATAAAATAGAGAAAGAGGAGATCCATGAATTAAGCATGCGATTAAAACAGTTAGAAAAATAACAAATTAAAACTCCCCAATTAGATACCAAATTAGAAATTCTGAAACTCAGCAGAGAGATTAATAAAATAGAAACTAAGAAAACTATTGAATTAATAAAAAAATTAAGAGTTTTGTGAAAAAACCAACAAAATAGATATAACATTGGTTAATTTGATCAGAAAAAGAAAAGAAAAAAAAACAATTCATCAGCATCAAAAATGAAAAGGGTGAAGCTAATACCAATGGAAAAAAAAATTAAAGCAATAATTAGGAGCTGTTTTGCCTACCTTTATGGCAGCAGGTCTGACAACTTAACTGAAATGAATGAATATTAACAAAAATATAAATTGCCCAGGTTAACAGAAGAGAAAGAAAGTTACTTCAATAGAACCATTTTAGAAAATGAAATTGAACAAGTCATTAATGAACTCCCTAAGGAAAAAAAAATCTCCAGGGCCAGATGAATTCCCAAATGAATTCTATTAAATATTTAAAGAATAATTAATTACAATACTATTTAAACTATTTGGAAAAATAAATAAAAAGAAGTACTTCCAATTCCTTCTATGACACAAATATGGCACTGATACCTGAACCAGGAAGAGCCAAACAGAAAAAGAAAATTACAAACCAATCTCCCTAATAAATATTTAAATAAAATATTTGCAAAGCGATTATAGCAACTTATCAGCAGGATGACACACTATTAATACCAGGTATATAGAGATGGCTCAGTATCAGGAACACTATTACCATAATCAACCATATCAATAACAAAACAAACAGAATTCATACAATAAGTTCAATAGATGAAAAAAAAAAAAAACCTTTTGACAAAATACAGTACCCAATTCTATTTAAAAAACTTTAGAGATCTTTGGGATAGAGAGCTTTCTTTTCATTTTTTTTCCTTGCTGAGACAATTGGGGTTAAGTAACTTGTCAAGGGTCACACAGCTAGGAAGTATTAAGTTATGAGACCAGATATGAACTCAGATTCTACTGACTTCAAAGCTGGTGCTTTATTCACTGTACCACTTAGTATCCCCTGAGAATTTTCTTAAAATAATAAGCAGTATCTATATAAAACCTACAGCAAGCATTATTTGTAATGAAGAGACACACTGAACATATTCCCAAAAAGATCAGGGGTGAAACAAGGATGCCCATTATCAACACTGATACGGGTGTAGCCCCCTTTAAGATTCCTTGTCTGATCTACCTTTGGGACTGATCTTTGATTTACAAGATCTGGTCAAAACCCCAAGTGGAGAGATCAGTATCTGAGCCACTTTGGGCTTGTACCCAACCCCCAACTATCTGCTCAGGTTTCCCCAAAACAGTTTCTTCCTTATCTGAAAAGCCCACCAAAAATCTGGCCTTCCAGGAATCAACCTGGGCTCCACCCATATGCTTCTTCAAGCAGATAAAGGCAGCAAAGATGGAGTCAGCCTTTGTCAGAGAGCTAAAAGATGTCAGCCAAGATGCTTTGCATCAGAGACTCTCTGCCCCCCCCCCCTTTTGGCGTATCTCTTCCTCTATCTAATGCCTTTTACTAACCAGACCTTAACCTTGCTTCCAAATCTTGCAATAAACCTTGCTTTTACCCATCTAGGTTTTCAGGCCTGTAAATTCATTTACAGGGGACTCTTGCTGTCACTAAACCTGATTTAACTTTGTATGCTTGCGCCAAATCCCAAGGGGTTGCAGGGGAGTTCCATGTGACTCTCTGTACCCCAATCCTGCCACTAGACCTCAGTTAATCCTATTGAGGCATATACCTCACCATTAGGTATTTACCTCAATTATTTGGTTCCCTGTTACCTCATCATGTTACCTCATCAAACACTATTATTTAATGTTGTATTAGAAATGTTGTTTTTAGCAATTAGAAAAGAAAAAGAAATTAAATTAAAATAGGCAATGAGGAAATAAAACTATCACTCTTTGCACATGATATGATGATATACTTAGGGAATCCTAGAAAATCATTCAAAAATCTACTGGACACAATTCACAGTTTTAGCAAAGTTGCAGTATATAAAATAAACCCACAAAAGTAATTAGCATTGTATATGCTACTGACAAAGCCCATCGGCAAGAGATAGAGAAATTCCATTTAAAATTATTGTAGATGAAATAAAACACTTGGGGATCTACCTGTCAGGAGAAACCTAGAACTATATGAACACAATTGCAAAACATTCCTCACACAAATAAAGTCAGAGCTAAACAATTGGAAAAATATCAATTGTTCATGGCTAGACTGAGCTAATATAATAAAAATGACAATTCTGCCTAAATTGGTCATTCAATACCATTCCAATCAAGTTGCCAAAATATTATTTTATACAACTAAAAAAATTAATTACAAAATTCATCTGGAAGAACAAAAGGTTAAGAATATAAAGAAAATTAATGAAAAAAATACAAAGGTCGGTGGCTTAGCAATACCAAATATAAAACTATTTTACAAAGCAGTAGCCATCAAAGCCATTTTGTACTGGCTAAGAAACAGAGTGGTGAATCAGTGGAATAGAATACAAGGCGCAATAATCAAGGCCTATAGAAATCTAGTGTTTGATAACCCCCCAAATTCCAGCCTCTGGAATAAGAACTCATTATTCGACAAAAATTGCTGGAAAAAGTGGAAAGTAACATGTTAAAAACTCAGCATAGATCTACATCTCACATATACCACAATAAGGTTAAAATGGGTACATGATTTCGGCAAAAAGGATGATACCATAAAAAAAAAAAAAAAAAAAAAAAAAAAAAAAAGGAGAACAAGGGATAATATACCTATTAGACCTATGGAGAAATGAGAAATTTATGACCAAAGAAGAACATTATGAAAGGCAAAAATGAACAACTTTGATTACATTAAATTAAAAAGATTTTGCACCAATAAAACCAACAGAAACAAGATTAAAAGGGAAGTACAAAGCTGGGAAAAAAATTTTATAGCCAGTATTTCTGATAAAGGTCTCTTTTTCTAAAATATATAAAGATATAAGAATACTAGTAATTATCCAATTGATAGATGATCAGAGGATATGATCATATAATTTTCAGATGACAAAATAAAGCCATATATAGTTATGTGAAAAAATTTCTCTAAATCACTATTGATTAGAGAAATGCAAATTAAAACAACTCTGAGATAATACTTCACACCTCTCAGATTGGCTAAGGTGACAGAAAAGATAAGAATAAATGTTGGAGAAAATGTGGGATAAGTGGGAATTAATACATTTTTGGTGGAGTTGTAAATGATCCAACCATTATGGAGAGAAATTTAGAATCATGCCCAAAGGTTATAAAAGTGTACCCTCTTTGACTCAGCAGTGTCATTACTGGGTCTGTATCCCAAGGAAATAATAAAAGAGTGAAAAGGACCCACATATGCAGCTTATAGCAGCTCTTTTTGTGGTAGCAAAAAATTGGAAAATAAGTAGATGCCCATCAAGTGGGGAATGGCTGAATAAATTGTGCCATATGAAGATAATTGAATAATACAATTCTATAAAAATGATGAACAAACTGATTTTACAAAGGCCTGGAAAGATTTACATAAATTGATGCTGAGCAAAACAAATAGAACCAGGAATACATTGTACACAATAACAGCAAGAATGTGTGATGATCAACTATGAAAGACTCAGTTCTTCTCAGTGCTTTAGTGATTCAAAGCAATTGCAATAGACTTTGGACAGAAAGTGCCATCTGCATCCTGAAAAAGAACTAAAAAAAAAAAAAAACAACTGAATATAAATTAACACATGCTATGTTCACTTCTTTTTTCTGAGTTTTTAAAATCTTCCATGGTTTTTCCCTTTTGATCTGATTTTTCTCTCCCAACATGCTTCATAAAGCAATTTGTATTAAAAATAAATAAATTTACCAGAAAATATTGTTAAAGGAAAAAAAGATTAAGCAAAGTAAAAACTAAATTTATT